>NC_048897.1:12796027-12985390 GCF_011077185.1 Oxyura jamaicensis | reverse complement strand
AAAGAAAGAAAGAAAGAAAGAAAGAAAGAAAGAAAGAAAGAAAGAAAAACACTCCAGATTCTACTATGGCTTTGTAACACCAAGTCTTAACTGTTTTGAGTGTCTGGATAGCTATGTACTTGGCATATAACTAACTGTATATGTGTTAGAGCACATGCAGAGGGATATCTTTTAATGTGTTGCACTTATGACAAGAGCAATGAAAGGTACATCATGGTATATTTACTTTAGAAACAAACTTGCTTTGTTACAGTAAGCATATTTCCTGCTGCTAAACTTAGAAGAGGCAGAAAATATTGCAGAGATTAATAAGGAAGGATTCTGAACAAGGAAGAGTTTAAGAATACATGTGTAAGTATTTACTCTTACAGTAAAGCTATTCTAATCCACCAGAGTGATACAGGAAGAGTGTAGAATCATGGTTAAAACCGCAGTGCAGTTTTGCTCCAGGAACTGAAAAGATAAAAGGTTTTCCTGATTTAATCTCTCCAGTCCTTGATTTACTCCTGGTTTATTGTGCTGAAATTCTTTTTACTTCAAATTAAGAATTATTGTGCCAAGATTCTTTTTACTTCAATATAAGAATTATTCATAATCAATAATGCTACTACAAATGGAAATCCAATGATATAAGAACAACAAAGAGACCTGGGGAACTACAGGCCAGTCAGTCTCACCTCTGTGCCTGGCAAGATCATGGAGCAGATCCTGTTGGAAACTATGTTAAGGCATGTGGAAAATGAGGTGATTGGTGACAGCTGACGTCTTCACTATGGGCAGATCATGCCTGACAAATATGGCGGTGTTCTATGGTGGGGTAATAACCCTGGTGGATAGGGGAGGAGCAACTGACATCATCTACTTGGACTTGTGCAAAGCATTTGACCCTGTCCTGCATGACATCTTTGTCTCTAAACTGGAGAGGCATGGATTTGATAAATCCAATACAAATCCACTTGGTGGGTATGGAACTGGCTGGATGGTCGCACTCTAATTGTTGCAGTCAATAGCTCAATGTCCAAGTAGAAACTGGTGACAAATGGTGTTCCTCAGGAGTCAGTATCGGGACTGGTATTGTTTAACACCTTTGTCAGCAACATGGACAGAGGGACTGAGTACAGCCCCAGCAAGTTTGCCAACGACACCAAGCTGTGTGGTGCGGTTGACATACTGGAGGGAAGGGATGTCATCCAGAGCAATCTGGACAGGCTTGAGAGGTGGGCCTGTGAGAACCTCATTCAAAGTTCAACAAGCCCAAGTGCAAGGTCCTGCAGCTGGGTCAGGGCAATCCCAAGCACAAATACAGGCTGGGCTGAGAATGGATTGAGAGAAGACCTGAGGAGTGTTGAAGACTTGGGAGTGTTGGTTGATGAGAAGCTCAACATGAGTAGCAATGCACTCTTGCAGCCTGGAAAGCCAATTGTATCCTGGGATGCATCAAAAGAAGCATGGCCAGCAGGTCAAGGGAGGTGACTCTCCTTCTCTATTCTGCTCTCATGAGAGGCTTTTTCCCGTGTATGAATACTCCTTTCAAGGAGTGCTGTATGCAAACACATCTGCATGTATCCATACACAGTTCAATGAAAAGGATTCTCACAGGGCGATGATAAAAACAAAAATGCTTAATTTAATGAATAGTTCATAAAATCTGTAAGCTTAATCCTGATGAAAGCAATGTCCAACATTCTCTTTAGTAAGTTTGGTTACAATTTCTTTTAGCTTTTGTCTGATAAATGAGAAATATATATATTTCATTCCCATTTCAAAAATAAGATTTATTTATCAAAAGGTTGCACTTCAGTGATCAGATCATAGGCACAAAGTTTCTCATAATATATAAGGCCTTCCAATGATCTCAGCTCTTTCTTTCATTTGTAAATCACAAGTATATCTGAACAATACTGTTTTAAAGATTGTACTGAAGGACAGAAAAAGAAAATAATACTGTGGAAGGCTGCATTTAGCTGTGATAAACACCATTTGAATCATTCAGTAAAGCGTGTGGTTACTTTGAATAAATGTGTCAATCATTTTTTTCTAAAAAGAGAGGAATTTTGTGAACTATATTAAATATTTTAATTATAAAACAATTAGCTACTATGCATAAAACTGGATTTTATTTAACCTGTTGGTGCAACAAAAAAACAACTCAAATCCCTGTAGATGATGTTGAAAAAATACATTTTTCATCCTCTTCAAGAGGATGATGATAAACCAATATAGGGTTAGTTACAATAAATTATTTTCCTTTCTTGGTTTTGCAGTGGACAAATCAATCTATTACTAAATAATACAGGACTTTGACCTGACCTGATATCAAAAACATAGTTTATTGAAGAATTTTGTTTGTGTCTTACATATCTATAAGGACTCAGGTTTCGCAACTGGATTTTGGTTCTCTACTGCCTTTTCAGAATAAAATTATAATTCATATGTTGTTATCAGGAAGGATTGGAATTTCACCTACCTTTCTGGTGACAAGAGTGTAGTCCAGGAACTATTTAATAGAGTTTGTCAGTGATTAGTAGAACATTTAATATCCAGATAAGTTAACCTATGAGATACATGAGAAAATGTCAACACAGTTTTTAACAGATATCCACACCAATACAGAGGTATGTTTCAAAATGAATAACCACTCACTCCAGGGGCTATTCTGCTAATTTATTTGGGCAACTTATTAACACCTGCTGTAAGTGAACCTGAGTCTGGAGTAATATCCAATCCTTTCTGAGTGCCCTGATTTATTATTATTAAACTTATTTCAGATGTGAATTTTCAAGGTAGACTTGAAATGTAGTGCTGGAACTAAAGAAGTCCTGTTAGGACTGGTGCTAGTATTGGGGTTAACTGCTGCTTCCTCAGCTCTCAAATGTTATTACCTAGCATTTAACCCCATTTTAGGAAGCTGAATACCAGTTGAACTCCCAAAGACTTTCAGGAAACATAAAATAAGGATCTTAAATTTTGTTTTAGTTAAGAGAATTTAGGTTATATTTAAAATCAGTTTTAAAACAATTAACTATCATTGTTCGGATTATGTTTTTGGTGTATTCACTCACTCACACCAGAAAAGAAGCAATTTAATGGAACTGTCTTATTTTCATGTTTCATTTTACACATATGGTAAAGTTTATTGGAGTAGAACAAAACAAACAGGGTTCTTTCTCAGCTACAAAAGAGGTAAAAGGAGCTGATCTATAATATTTAGCATTAGCAAAAACAGTAACTATCCATAGATTCTGAAGGGAATAATGGTATCCTGACTTAAAAATGCCAGTTTCCATCAAGCTACAATTATTTTTTAATTTTTATTTTTTTTTTAAGAGAAAGAGATCCAACTACTCTTAGAAATATGTATTCATTTTATACTGGCAGCATCAGGATACTCTGATATTCACACAGATTCTTATGTATAGAGAATGATTAGAAAATGTTAAATTTATGAGAAATCTATGAATATATATATTTTAATATATTCTGTAAAAAGAAATAATAGCAAACTTCTTTGAAGAAAGAAATGTCAACAAACCTATAACAATGAAGGTTAGTCCTGTACAGTACATACACACAAATTACTGTGACAATATTAATAACCAAAGATAGTATTTTCAAATATTATACACTGAAGTCACTGTTACAGGGAACATTGAGAAACATCTTGTAAAGGTAAAACTAAAATAATGATTCTAGATAGACTATTTCAAAGAGTCATTTCTCAAAGAGCTTGGTTATTGTACTTTAAATGATAGATTATATGGTTATAATTTATATATATATACAGATGTACATACACATTCTAATACATATATGTGTGTAAAAACATTTTTGTATATATGCATATATATATACATTTTTATATATCTATATGTATTTTCCAACTGTACATAAAATCGAAATATCTTCTCAGAATGAAGAAAATAGCTACCAAGCTTCTAATGAAATTAATTCAGATTATTTTAAAAAATATATACACATTCAGAGCCTTTAGGAGGGTTGTTTGGTGCTCCTCATTTCTTGTTCAAATTCTAGACAGGATGAATGTGTTCATGTGTGGTTAGAAAGCTGCCTGGCAGAGAAGGACCTGGGAGTATTGGTTGACAGTCGGCTGAATATGAGCCAGCAGTGTGCTCAGGCGGCCAAGAAGGCCAGCAGCATCCTGGCTTGTATAAGAAACAGCGTGGCCAGCAGATCCAGGAAAGTGATTGTCCCCCTGTACTCAGCTCTGGTGATGCCGCACCTCGAGTACTGCGTTCAGTTTTGGGCTCCTCACTACAAGAAGGACATGGAGGTGCTTGAGCGAGTCCAGAGAAGGGCTACGAAGCTGGTGAGGGGTCTGGAGAACAAGTCTTACGAGGAGCGGCTGAGGGAGCTGGGACTGTTTAGCCTGGAGAAGAGGAGGCTCAGGGGTGACCTTATTGCACTCTACAGGTACCTGAAGGGAGGCTGTAGTGAGGTGGGGGTTGGTCTATTCTCCCACGTGCCTGGTGACAGGACGAGGGGGAATGGACTAAAGTTGCGCCAGGGGAGGTTTAGGTTGGATATTAGGAAGAACTTCTTTCCTGAACGGGTTGTTAGTCACTGGAATCGGCTGCCCAGGGAAGTGGTTGAGTCCCCATCCCTGGAGGTCTTTAAAAGACGTTTAGATGTAGAGCTTAGGGATATGGTTTAGTGGAAGATTTGTTAGCGTTAGGTCAGAGGTTGGACTTGGTGATCTTGGAGGTCTCTTCCAACCTAAACTATTCTGTGATTCTGTGATTCTGTGAATTCCAAGGTCTCAAGGTACTGAGATGAAAATGCGTTTGCCAACAAGGAAGTTTTTGGAAAGGGAAGTATCAAACAAGAAAATAAAGGTTCCACTTCAAATTACCAACTGAGGAAAGTGACATTGTCTGTGCTGAGGAAAGTGACATTGTCTGTGGAGTCTATTTAAACTAGACCCTGAAGTAAAGTTGACAAGAGAATATATTTTGAATTCAGAATTCTACTTAGGATGTCACTAAGACACATGTAAGACTGTAGCTGTCAATGCAACCTGGGACAAAAATTACACAACAGTTGGGAGCAGGTAGATATCAAAGAACTATCAAAGAACGCTAGGAAAAATACTGGACTGTCATGCAAATGAATTAAGTAGCAGAAAAACAATCTGAAAACATATATATATATATATATATATATATAAATAAAATGTTGATAAAGTATACCATATATGAGAAGCTTAACAAAAAATAGGTGAAGCAGAATGTCTAATGTATAGACTGAATGTTACTGGGCGAAAATCACCCCCAAAGGTACATCTCACATTATGGAAAATATTAATTATTAATCAAATACTCTGTTGGATGAGGAATTATTTGTTTGCTCTGGTCTTCACTCCAGTTCACCATAGAGATTGTTGAAGGAATAACAATATCATCTTTTTCACAGGTATTTATTAGGTATTAAGAATTATGAAGTCAAAAGAGCAAGTGATAGAAAAGATGAAGAAACTGAGAAGCAATCAGCTGAATAAGGTATATGTATAAGTTTAGAAGGAAGTTGCAAAGGATGTGATTAAATGGTTTACAAAACTTCTGAACTCTTCAATTGAAGTGACTGATACCGAAAGTGCGGTCTTGGAAAATGGTTTCAGAAACTTTATAGCTAATAAATAGCAGAAAGTACAGAGCTGGATTACAATCTTTCATGCAACTTTTGTAGTGAAAACCTGTTTTTTTAATTTCTAGTAGAAAAATTCCTTTTATTCATTTCTGGGCCAAATTAATAATATTAATAATGTGTTACTCTCTCAAGTGCCCCATCCTCCCCAGCCCTGTGTTTCCTTAAAGCAGAGGATGCACGAGAGTATTGCAAACAACTATTCTGAAATCTGGAGGCAGAATGAAACTGGATTGAATTACTTGACATCTCCCTCGTCATTCCTAGGAAAACATCTCTTTGAGTTCTGTGATTCCCACCTGCAGCAAGGTGCCTCAAGCCAAGAACAAAATATAACAGCTTAAAAGTACTTTAGTGAATTTATTTCTGAGTGTGATCATTTGGAGAATATGATTTCTACTACTAGTGAAAAAAAAAAATAGTTTTCATATTAACATGTTTTTAAGTTTTTTGTTGTAGTTTTTAGGAAATTGTTCATAAAATATTAACCGCTAGAATGACTTTTTTCCAGGAATGCATTAATTCATAAGCACGGTTTTGGAGCATGTACTACAACACATATTCTCAGGGGATTTCTGAAGTAGAAAACTATTTTATTGTAAATTGCAACAGAAACTACAGAAAAAACAAACAAACAAACAAACAAACAAACAAACTAGTTTTATTATTAGGTGCCTAAATAAATGAAAAATCCAGTAGATATAAGATATGAGTAATTTTTTTATAAAATAATATAATAGTTATTAGCCAAATATATTAACCTGGCTTTTGTGACTAATGAAGACTTTGTTGAATCATGTGGTGGATAAGGGATTATGATCAAATGTGAGAGGAAAGTTCCAATGTAAGATTGAAATGAAACACTAACTATTCATTTGTGTGAACATGCTGGTCAGTGTGAGTTTCAATAACATGCTTCCTAGTTGTTTTTATTTTGTCATATACCCTATTTTTTTTTATTTTATTTTTTCCCCATTTAGCATCATTAGATCTAGGACTTGATTTTCCTAAATAATTAAACTTCTAAAAGGTACGCACAGAATTTATCACAAGGCATTACTTATTCCTGGGCCTAATCACAAAGATTTTGTATGATTAATAGTTAAAGGTATTAAATGTGTTAAATTAGTTAAATGTGGAAAGATGTGAAATCCCATGGACAGTTTAAGTTCTGTTAAATTTTTCAGATTTAATGTTCAAATTGAGCTTCTCTGTCTATAATGTTTCTGTACCAAGTTAATAGGGTTTGTATAGAAATGAAAAATAGCAAATAAAATTAAGGTTAAAAAATACTTTCCAGCTTAAAAGCTGTAAAAAAGAATAACATTATTATTGTTATTTTTATTCCTTTTGTTAGGATGGATATTTGCATTTGTTTCTGTTCATTCATTTCCCAGCAGGTGTCTCTGTACTGCAGCTTTACTGAAAAAGCAGCTAATTGCATGAAAATGTAAAAAAAAGAAAAAAGAAAAAAAAAAAAAAAAGAGAAAGAAAAGAAAGGTGGGTGAATTAAACCTTACTATGACATTACATGCTCCTAAATAAAATAAAATAAAATAAAATAAAATAAAATAAAATAAAATAAAATAAAATAAAATAAAATAAATATAAATATAAAAAAGACTATAGAGAGACAGAGCCTTGTTTAAAGTGGTTTCAGGTACAATCATACGCACGTATACAGAACCAAAACAGGCTTATAAACTACTGATGTTAACAAGAAGAGATATTTAAAGTGTTGCACTGAAAAAGCAAAAGTAGAAAGACTAAAGACTAAGTTTTTTGTAAGTTCTAGAAAAATGAATAATGTCTCCTCCTTAAACATATATAAATTTATAACCTGTCTTACGAATGCTGGGGTTTATCTTCATCAGCAGCTAGAGTGAAAATGTGAAAGTCTCATTCTCTGCAACATCTCAAAGAATGTTCCAGCCTTTGCTGGGAATATTAATGTGGAGGTTAATGAAGACTGCAGGAGTCTAGAAGGACTGAAGGTAGAAAAACTTAAATAACAAAAGAAAATTATAGTTATGGATAAGTATTCCATTTTGCCTTGGCTTTGGGCAGACCAAATTAAATTGTTTTAATTTGCAACCAGATGAAAAAAAAAAATATAATAATAATTAAAAAACTTAATTGGCAACATATAATCTTCTTAGCCAAAGAAAATTTGTGCTTTGATGGATCTCACTTGTATTTCTGCACTGATATCTAAATGGAATGAAAAATCCCAATTTAACATATAAAAAGACTAAAATTCTGTATTTCCTTTGATTTTAATTGCAGATTTCATGGGGACCAGGACACTTTAGATGAATAACCGATGATGCTGAGAAACCTCTGAAATTCCATATACATTCCACAACTTAGCATTAAACCTCTGCAAAGCTGTATTTTAAAGTGTTATTGTTCACAAGGACTCAAGGTGAGTATAAGCTAATACTCCCCAGTTTGTCCATTAATCCATAGTTCACTGTTTGATAAGAGCTCAATGATCCATAAAAAGGAACAACATGAAGAGTCTTATTGATTGTCTCATAAAAAGGGTAAAGAAGTGACAGATGACAGACACACTTAGACCTTTGCAGCAGCAGTTACAGTATTCATGGTACACTAGTTATAACAATTTGTAGTTTTAGCACAGGAACAGGAAGTGATATAACACACAATGTGTCATTTTCATCAGATTTATTTCTTATACACACAGATATTAATTATAGTTTTAAAAATGCAATGGGATTAAATAGGATTACATGATCACAGTTGAGATCAGACTCTGAACTAGAATGTTCATAAAGAACATTGTTTCCTGTATAGCCTCACATACAAGGCAGAGTATGGCATTTACATTCTTGGCTTTTGTATTTTTTATTTATGGACTCTAACTGTTCAATATTATTTATAAGGATTCTCTCAAATCCCAGTGCCTACTCAAATGTGAAGTTATATTGGCCATAAATCATGGTTCTTATTATTGTGGCTTTGCTGCCACATTAATTCTTAAACTTTAAACATAAGAGCAAAGAATAGAACATGGGAAGTTAATGACTCATAGAAGACCTTTACCTCATAGTGCTGTCAAAATCCAAAAGTTTAAAAGTCAAGTTGGGGAAACAACATTCTGCAATAAAAACAAATCTAGTGCTGAGAAGCAGTTTAAGTGCTGCAGCCTAAAGCCCTTATCCAGACTTTGGACGCTTACCTCTAACTTTTTTTTCTTTTTATTTTTTTCTCAGTATTTCTGTTATGAACATTTACTATGCCTTCAAAACCTCTGCTAGATTGTACCTTTTCTTGCTTCTTCCTTACCTCTTTTTTTTTGCATTTTTTTTTCCACAGGGTCCTGCCCCACTATGGCATACTGCCTTGTTGACTGTTTCCTATTCAAATTTACAGAACATGAAGAACATGCACAGAAAATAGCTAGACCTGCCAAAAGAGTCTACAGATGTTTAATGTGTTGGTTTCTGCAGTGGAAAGTCCTTTCTTCCCTCAGAAGTCCCTCTAAGGGAAAAAACAAAGGGAAGTAAAACAATACTGAGCTTGTTTTCAGTTCAGTAAGGGAAAAGAACTCACTGAATCTTCTTCCTTGAAAAGCAGCTGGTTCTTTGGTGTAAGAAAAGATGAGAAGAAATACATAGAAGGAGGTAAAAATCCCTGATCTTCCTTCAGTTCCATCTCTGTATAAAATTGTTTGCAGGACTGAACATCGGCATTGGAAGAAAGCAAAGAAAACAGTTCTTTCAGCTAACAGTGGCTTAGAGTGCTTAATGGTGAAGCTAGCTATCTGTGCCTTTAGATCAAAGTTGGAAAATATTAAAATGATCTTGATTTAAGGTGTTGCTGTAAAGGTCATGTTTTTTTTTGTTGTTGTTTGGTTTTTGTTTTTGTTTTGTTTTGTTTGCTTGTTTTTCCTAAAAGGATAGATAGATCTGCTGGACTATAAACACATATTCATTTGCCAGTTACTTTTATCATGCATGATTAAAATTTCAGTCCTTCACATGGTTGTCTATGCTGGCCATATTCTATTGTTCTTAGTTAATTTCATTCCAAAAAAAAAAAAAAAATCAGTCTTTAATAAGGGTTGCTGATTTAAGGTTGAGTTGCTTTATTTTATGAAACAAATGGGTGGATAAAAGGGATATATAAATACGTATATTTCCTTTCAAGGACACCTAGTAGTTAGTATTCAGTTGATAAAACTAGTTAGTACTTGCCAATGTAAAATGGTTATTTCAAGATCAGTCAAATAAAATCTGGAATAAAAAGTGTTGTGGACTCAGTTGCAGAGTGGACTTTATGATATTGAGTGTATACTTGCCAAAAGGCAACTTATTTTGTTCATCTGACTTCTAAAAGTTTGATTTTTGCTGTGTACTGAATAAAAGGTAGGGGGTCCTATTCAGTTACAGCAATACCATCACAATCCAGCACTCAGGAGTATACATGCCAAGTTCATGCTTATTTTAAATATGTGTTGAAGTGCTTTTCTGAATCAAAACCATAATTGCAGTAATTTATTTAGATCATACTATGGTTTCTTAAAGGAAAGCAAATCCCAGAAGGAATGATATCAAGAAAAGCCAACATTTATTTCTTAGACTTTTTTTTTTCTCTGTGATAGTGTTTACTTCTGCCTTTTATATTTTTTTAACATATTTGTCATAAGGAAGTGTATACAAGAATACAAAACATAAATGATACTAGCTTGCAAATTGTATTAAAACAGCAGCGGTTTTGCTGTCATCGCTTCATATCCTTCTTTAAATATCCCATGTCACTAAGTCATCACAGTCTTTGGAAGTGTGACGTGGAATTTAGCCAATGAGCGGTTTAAATTAACACTTTCCAGCACTATCATTCTGAACCTAGTCAAGTTTTCAAATATATCATCTACCAGAGTACACAAGGCCAACCAGAGGTACAGAGTATCATGATTCTGCAGATGGAGAAGAGAGGGCATGTTGGATGGAATGACTGTCTGGCAGTCCTGGCAGTCATGCAGGATGTTCCCTCAGGAACAATTTCTCATGAGTGTTCGTTCCCTTCTGCCTTCATTACCATGTGAGTGATTGAGCTTCTGGAAGTCTGTTTGCCAAAACACATCATATTGTTCTGTTTTGCCAGTGAATGAGCAGGTGGCAGTGATGACACAGAGCCAAGTTAATGCATACTAAGGAGCCTGCTAGGGTCAGCATGACCTTTTTTTCTTTTTTTATTATTTATTTATTTATTTATTTATTTATTTATTTATTTATTTATTTTTAACTTCATGACATTATAGAAGCTGAGGTGCTAATTTACAGAATAGCTTATCAGTCTCCATAACCAGCCCCAGATGACGCTAATCTCTAATCCTACATCAGATATTATGTGAGTGGCAATGCACTTGAGCTGGCTAGAAAACCAAGGGAAAATAAAAAAGATCAATGATGAACAATTATTTTGTCATTGCATTATTTTTTTGATCATAATGTTTGGTAACTGTGAGGAAGGCCATTTTTCTTGTTGGGGCTTTAAAAAAATAAAAGGAAGATATGGACTCTGAAAATAGCATAGAAAGTGAAATTGTAGGCCACTTAACCTGCACTGTCAGAGTTTGTACTTGATATGAAACTTCCCATAGTTTATACTTGGGAACAGAGCCATGTTACATGACAATCAGTAGACTCTACATTACTTAGATACTTTGTAGATGGACTCCCTCACATATTTATCACAAAGAACCCATTCAACCTAATGAAAGGGCAAGACAATGTGTTGCACATGCCCAGAAAAAAAATTTACACGTTAGACAGGTGACAGACAGGTATAGCCACAGAGATAAGTAGCAAAATATTTACTGAGATTTAATTTCTTTAAGTGCTTCAGAAACTTAGTTTAAATTAGGCATCTATTTTAATGGTCTATTGAAAAATTGTTAATTATTGAATAGATTAAGTGCACTTAATTAATTTTTAATTTTGAATCCTTTTGGTCAATCTGTTTTTTCTACGGGGAGTCCGGTAAAACTGAAGTACTGTGAAGCTGCTAAATGAAAGATTATAGTATTTTTTTTCTTTTCTTTTTAATTTTTATAAATATTTTGATTTTACATGGGAAGTGAGTCTCAGGCTTGGTCCCTGAATGTGACAGCAACAAACTAGTGAAGAGAAAGCTAAATGTGAATGTGAATGTGAATTTGAATGTGAATGCGCATGAGGTGGGAAATATGAAGAGATGGTCAGACTGGAGGGGAGTTTATGTTAAGTACCACACCTTTGAAAAACAACACTTTGAAGTGTTTTCTCTAAAACTTTCAAAGGGATAGAAACTGAAAAAGAGCAAGAGATAACTAGAGGATAAGTACTAGGAGGATAAGCCACATGGAAGATAAAGCTCTCCTTTGTAGCAACAGTGTGAGCCTTTTAAAATCTAGCTGATTAGATAGCATGCACAACAATTGCACAATTAAACATACAGTATACACCATTCTCCAAGTGCCACTACTGTGCAGGTAATGTGAATTGATGGCTGTAGTGTGCTATATGCATGTAGAATTATTAACATTTTTTTATTATTTTTTTTTTAAATAATAAGGAGCCATCAGAGTGCTTTTTAAATTGCATAAATGGGGACCAGTTTATCAACTACTAAAATGCAGCCATTGTTACTGTGAAAACCTGGAACACTTTCATAATGCACAGCTGAGAAAGAACTGATTAAGCAAATTGGATTTGTAGGAAAAATTGAGTCAAACAGAATGCAATTGTTTATGGAACTAGGATAAACACTCATGAAAACCAAAAGGTCTGATCAGCAATAACTGAAATCAATAAGCATCATCAGGATTCTTTGTAAAGCATAATTGTTAGAACTAGAAATAAAGGAATAATAGCATAAAAAAGGAAGAACTGCAAGGCTTCCAAGTGTAAGAGCTGAAGTATGGAACTTGTTTCTGAGACAAATTATTTACTCATCTTCCAAATGACTTAATTGCATTTTCTGGCCTGAAGTGGAGGGGTAGAGAAAAATAAAATAAAATAATAAAAAATAAATAAATAAAAATAAAAAGGAAAAAAAAAAAAAAGAGACCTGAAGTCACATTGTCACATTTTCACCTGTCTGTGAAGTAAATGACACAATCTTGAAGAATATGCATTAATAATATATATTATTTGTGTTGATAAATGACAAAAACATAGATTTTGCATGAATTTGTCTCATGTTTCTCTTCTCTTAGCCCTCTAATTTCATCTACAGTGACTTTGTCATGCAAACTGTCCTTTAGAACCTACCATCTTCTTTCTCCTCTTCAAGTTTATCTAGACAATCTGTGCCACCTGTTACTGGAGTCTACATATGTAATGAACTGATCATATTTTTTATGTTTTTTTTTTTTTTTTTTTTCCAAAGATCTTTATGCTTCAACACACATAAACTTTATCTGCTGTAAATATGCAAAACATGACTCATTTTCTTGAAAATATATACTGCTTTGGCATTAAAGATTAATTTATTTGAAATTGTCTTAAATATCTGATTTATAAGATAAGCTTGATGTTAGCAACAACTAAAGTATCAAGTCTTTGTGCAAATGAAGAATGAAAACTTTCTGTCAAGATGGTAATTTTCTACTTGTATATTTGTGTTTTTTCAAACAGTGCTTTGACAGTTTTGTGGAGGTGGAAGAGCTTGAGCAAACTGTGAAAGATAATCTGATGTATTTACTCTGAACAAGTTGTAACAATACTAACAATCAGGAAAGGATAAGAGGAAAGCTCGGCATGGGGCTTGGTAGGAGAGTAAGTTTTCTGATCTTTCAAAAATAGGACAGATTATCAAAGAAGAAAGAGTTACAGATTATGGTATAGGAAAAGAAAGTTTATAGTAAAATATGAGCTCTTCAATTTTCTATGCCTGAACTGGAACATTTTTTCGAGACTCATTTTTTTTTTTTTTTTCACTTGTGATATCTGTATTTTGCAAACAGCAGAGTGAACAGTTCGCCTCTGAAATCTGATAGATTCTAAATTACAGTGTCTTGTAGTTACTTAGATGTGTTTTGAATTACAATTTTTGCAGAATGACATAAAGAAAAAATAATCTGTAGCTATAGTTTCACCAGTGTCCAAATTCAATAAAAAAAAAAAAAAAGTCAGCATCCTTTGACAGGCTCTGCAACTTTTTTAGCTATAAAGTTTGAGACAAAGAAAAGAAAGTAGGGAGATGTAGGTGACATCTTTTGACATGATTAGGAATAACAGATGTTTGTGATTTGAGTGTGTCTCAGTTCTTGCTTTAGTACCATTATGATATTAAATTAGTGATGGAAAGGCAAGTCCCAGTAGTAAACCACAGCAAAGATATTGCTAACATTAGGTAATTGGTTGTATATTAATGTTTAATTAATAATCTTGAGATAGCAAATCAAATATTTTCATGAGCTTCAACAAGCAATCACTAAAAAACAGTATCCAAAGATGTGTCAATAAAAAAATTGTCATTCATGTCACAGTCTTTTAAAAGCTTTGAAAAGTCTTTATGAAGAGGAGAAGCTTTTTCCCAAGAAATTATTCAATTTTTAGAACAACTTGAATTTCTTTAGGTTCGTCTTTTTTCTGCATTTGGATTTTTTTCTTGCTTTTTAGCAATATTCAGTTTTTGTCTCTACTTAATCTTAGGTAGAAAGTTTCATATAGTTATTTCAGTCTATTTATTTCAGAATGAGAAACACTGGCTAATACAGGAAAAATCTAAAATGTTCCAAAATCTGGGGATATATAGACAATCATTTTCAGAGCTTTTACTTACTATTTCTTTAATATATATTTATAGTGTAAAATAAGATCACTGGATCACAATGTGAAAAACTTTCCCCATAGCAAGTGAATAAATCTGTACTTGTTACTGCATCTTCAGTTGCATTGAACTGTATTACATTCACAATTACTGATACTGATATCTTCTACTCTACTCTCAAAAATGTTTTTTCCCTTGTTTCCTGGTGCCTGTACTCATTTCTCCACACCACTTGGTTTCTACTTAATGCTGTCACAAGGGAGTCAAAGCAAAATTTCTGCTGAATTTGGAGACAACCAGCTGATGGAAGTTATACATGAGATTCTAGTTTTGTTGAGAACATCTTTCCTTCAATAAAAATAAATAATAATAATAATACATAATAATACTAAGTATGGACTTTATGGATTCTTCAAAACCAACTTCATATATTTACTCAAACAAGTACAAGGTTTTAGGTTAGATGTTAGGAAGAGCTTCTTTACTGAAAGGGTTGTGAGGCATTGGAACAGGCTGCCCAGGGAGGTGGTGGAGTCACCATCCCTGGAAGTCTTCAAAAGACGTTTAGATGTAGAGCTTAGGGATATGGTTTAGTGGGGACTGTTAGTGTTAGGTTAGAGGTTGGACTCGATGATCTTGAGGTCTCTTCCAACCTAGAAATTCTGTGATTCTGTGATTCTGTCTTAGGTGTTATCACAGCTACAGTCCACCAGCAGGGAGCCTATGGGAACCATCATATCCCTCTATGTTTTCTTTTCAGATATCTTAAACTATATCTCAGTTATTGTTTCCAAGGGGCCTTTTTTATACAAAACACTTTGAAATGCTCAGTCATGTATCAACATATTTGATTTGAAATGTTTCAGTGTTGGCAAGAATCTTTCCATCTATTCTTAAGCTAAGTGAATAGTCTGTACTTTTCCTTGTCTTGATAATATCTCATTTATGGTGTTTCCATGGACCTGTACAGGACTGTTGGTGAGCTGTTCTACCATATTAAGCATTTTTTCTCTTTTACCATTTCAAGGCTTTGTCATAATTTTGCAAACAAAATAGTGTTTGCCTTTTTTGCTCAGTTTTGTCCATAATATCAACAATATTGGGGTTTCTATCTACTTATTTATTCTTTAGATCTTAGCAGTGAGAAGAGAAAAAGCAAGGAAATACATTTCATAGTATTCGTGTTAAACTATATTCTTGTCCTGAGGACATTAACAACTGTTGAGATTTGATGCAATGTAAAATGATTCTACAATGTCGGTTTGCTCTATCAATCATTTTAGTCTATCAAACCAAAGATCTAGCAAATATCTGGGGTCTATCAATCACCTTTGAAATTGACTGAGCATTAATGTGAAGTAATTTTCAACCAACATGTTCAGTATAAATGCTCTATGTGAAATCTCTTGGTCTTGAATGCAGGTTGTTCTTCAAAATTTATATGCTTTGTTTATTAGAGCAGTATGATTTCTTTTTAGCTTTTGAAACCAGTGACTGATTTCAGGGTTATTCCACATTTCAGTCTATAACCACATATCTCCTTTCACACCGTGCTTTCACACTGCAAAGCACAACTGCTTTCCAGTGTTTTATTTGCTTTCTTATTCTTTGCCTCTCCTCATTTTTTATTGTTCTTAACATTCTTTTCTAGTGTTCTCCTTTGACTAGTTCTGTTTTCCTTGGCTTTAAGTATTGAAGCTTGAATTTCATTGTGCAACCTATTTCTCTTCCATTCTAGTTTTTGTCTCCGTGTCTCATATCAACTCAGTTCAGTTCAGTTGGGATTTCTTTCTCAGAGTCATTTCCAGTTTGGCAAAGTTAAAATTGTGGCTGTCCTTGATATGACTGTTCAATGTGCTTTTACATTTGTTTGAATATAATCTATTTGATTTTCTGAATTCACCATCTGCTGAGTTGTGTTTGTTAGGTAACATGAAGTTGGATAAAACTAGGCTTTTCACTAAACATAAATCATTGAAATTTTCATCATTTTGATGATGATTTCCTTTCAATGCTTTCCCAACGCTCTATACAATTCTTGGTTATAGCATCCTAAACTGACATTTACAATATATAAATCATGTTTGATTTTCTTCTAAACAAACAATAAGGGTAAATGTGGGAGGTATCTTAGTTCATTATGGTTATGTTTCTGTGAAAAGGAATAGCATGTCTTCATTGACATCCTTCCCTACTGTTGTTGAGTTTGGATATTGTAGTGGTTGATCAAAACTGATGAGACTGGATGAACGGCACTGTGAATGCTATGCTTGAAGATCTTTTTTTCACTGAAACGTGTAGGCAAAATCTCCATTTTGGAGATTTTTTGAAGATAGAGATACTTGAAACATACGCTGTCTGCACCACCCATTCACTCTCACTGATGTAATGAATTCTTACTACTCAGATATATAGCATGTTTACCACTGTGCTTTCTTAGTGATAACATCAGCATTTTGATGAACTTGCTTTTTAGGGCCGGTTCTATTAGAGTAGTAATTTATTCCTATGCCTGTGACTAGCAAATTTTTTTAAAGTAAGGCCTTTATTTCACATTTACACACATTTACATTTATCCAAACTTAGGAAAACATCTATAAAAAGTAATCCCGTCAACCATCAACAGAGCAATTATGTTGTAATATCGTTGCACACTTCCGTAATATAAGCTCATTTGAAAGACAATAAAATCTAATAGTACTTGCATATATTTTATTTCTGCCTCAGAAAAAAAAAATAAAAAAAATATGCAAACAAAGAAAAACCACTTCAAAGTCCACTGATGTCTTTTTAATAATATGGTAATATTTTTCCCACAAGTGTATTTGCTTTCAAATTAAGGTGAATGTTAGTAAAACTGCAGTCAAGAAATTTCACATTGAATTCTAAGAACTTTTTTAAGATTGCAATTAATTCCCTCAAGAAAACAAAGTTAATGCAGTGGCCTTGTCTTTATTGGTCATACTCTCTTGTGGCATAGTCTCTTTAGTTGACAAACACTGTCCCTGGAATGCCAGCAAAACTCCCACCTCAGGAAGTACTACAATAAAGCCTTGCGAGTTTCTGGAAAGTAGTTTCTGAATTTCTGAGTTTCTGAGCAAAAGTCAAATTCCTAATCCATTGTGACCATGAAGACACTGAAAATTACTTCAAGCTATGACAGTTTGTAGTTCAAGTCAACTAAGCATGAGAGAAAAAAGTGGATTTTTGCACCCTCTGCCACAGAATGCTCATTTTGTGCTCCCTTGGTTTTAAGATGTCTTAAACTAGATCATAAAATATTCAGCACATAATATCACACCCTTTTCATTGAATTAATTTAGATAAGTTGCTAACAAACAGGAGCAAAAAGCCAATTAAGAGAATATCACAAAACAAAACAGAGGGAAGAATTAAGATGGCTGGAAACTGTAGCGTAGAACCAACAGCCACAAGAAGTCAAAAATTCTTGAAAGTGAAGGGGTCACTGAACAAATATTTTAAATAAAATTTTATTTGCAATTCTATTAGTTGCACTTATTAGCTTCACTGTGCTGCAGAAACACAGAAGGGTAACATGAATGCCTTATTTATAATACAGCAAACCAAAACACCTCCAGGGTGTAGGTATGCCAAATGATTTTATTTATCTACCCATTGCTACATTTATTGAATGTCAGCATATTTTTGCCTTATCAGCTGGAATGGTGTAAAAGACTTTACCATTAATATAATTCAGTCATCCTCAGTGTTACGGACAAGACTCCATGAGATTCTCAGTTCAGCTGAAAGGAGGCTAATTCTGCACATCTAAAACCTAGTAACTTCAGCAGGAAGAGGATGATATTTTAAGAAAATAACCTTCTCTTGAATCTTTACATCACAACATTGCCTTTAAGAGACATAATATCAAGCATTATGTGCAATTAATGGATTAATTAGTATAATGCATGTTTAAACATGTATATTCTTCAAAAGATACTTCCTTCTGAATTTGGCTGTGATGGTTTCATATGAGAACTCTTCATCTTCCTCAAAAGACTACTGAAGTAGCAGCCTCTTTTTTAATTCTAGAAAAACTTATAAATAAAATTCTAAGTTTACCTCCACAACAAATTCCACACATTTTATGACAGTTCCAGCTACTGCAGCCTCTAAAGGGGACTTGATAGCGTAAGGTGTTGGTTGACAGACATCTAAACGTGAGCCAGCAATGTGCACAGGTGCCCATCCTTGCCTGCATCAGAAGGAATTAGGGGAGCACTAGGGAAGTGATTGTCCCCTTGTACACAGCACTGTCAAGACCACACCTCAGCTATTGTGTTCAGTTTGGGCCCCTCACTACAAGAAGGGTATTGAATTGTTTGAGCATGTGCAGATGAGAGCAATAAAGCTGGTGAAGGGTAGAAAACAGTAGATACAAGGAGTGGCTGAGGGAATTGGGTCTGAGAAGAGGAGGCTGAGTGCAGACCTAATTGCTCTCTGCTGCTACATGAAAGGAGGTTGCAGTGAGGAGGGTGTCAGTCTCATTTCTCAGGTGACAAATGATAATGGTGTGGGGAAAAAGCCTCAAGTTGCACCAGGAGATTTTTAGTTTGGGTGTTAGAATTTCTTCACAGAAAGGGTGATTAGGCATTGGAACAGGCTGCCCAGGGTAGTGGTGGAGTCCCCATCCCTGGAGTTTATTTAAGAGAGGTGGATGTGGTTCTTAGGGACTTGGTAGTTCATGTTGGTGATTGGACTTGATGACCTTGAAGGTCTTTTCCAACCTAGATGATTCTGTGATTTTGTGAATTATAGTCATACTAAAAAAATAATATACTTCCTTCTGGGAACATTACTTGGTCCACAATCTCACAAGAAGTGAGAATTTAAAGATATTTTTTTTTATCAAGAACATTTTCAAGTTCTGTTTTTCAGGCTATTACTTAAACAATAAGAACAACAGAACACTGTACATACATAATAGAGCAAAACAATATTCTGAGGAACTTGGTATTATTATCATCTTGCTGACTTGCTAACATCCTTGCCTGACATTTTCTATTTCTTTAGTCTTTTGAAGATGTTAGTCATGTGCTAACATGTTCACGCTTCTATACAGATAATTTTTTCTATTTACAGGAAAGATAAATCCTCCCTGAACTATAACAAATAGAAAATTCAAATATATATATATACATATTTAAAGAATTGCTCAGCTGGGTGAATAAGTAAAAAATGTGAGACAATGTTAAATATTTTATGAAACTGAACAAATTTGACATAATTATTTCAAATATATATGCATACTGTATGATCAGGTTTGTGATCTGGATATATACTGAATTATCATTAAATTGAAAAAATAAAACTGATCAAAGAAACTTAAGGTAGACAGGCTCTTAAATTATTTAATTATAAAAATGTGTCTGGGGAAGCAAGTATGTATTTCTCATATAACTCAGTGGAAATTAGTTACTTAGGCTCTGAAAAATGTAGTAGGTTCTTTTTTTTTTATGCAACAAAATAATAATTACACTTAGGGCTTGTTTTTAACATTTGTGATAACTAGTTATTTTTATTTACACTAATCATGTGGCTGTATTCTAGAACAGACAAAAGTGCAATTAGAACTGGTTATCCTACTGAAATCTAAGTCTTTTGAGAAGTGAAAGTGACTTATGACAAAGCATTGTGTAAGCATGATTTTAGAGAATTTTAGAACATTTTGAATCTTTTTCAGGTTACAAGTCTTAGTACAGAAGATTGAGGGAAAATAAAAATAAAAAAAAAAAAAAAAATAGGCTTATGCAGGAATTCCTAAGAGTTTAAGGACTTCATAAGGTTTTTCCTCCAGTCACCAAAAAAAAAATAAATGTATACATGATTGAGCCAAGCTCTAAAGGGTACCACCAGAACCCTATCTGACTCATTAAATTTCCTCTGGGCTAAAGTTCCAGCGGGGGACTTCGGGACTATTATCTGCCTCCTGTGTTAATAATTAAGGTTGTACACCACATACAGTATAACAAACTTCCCATGTGCATATAAAATTTGCTATCTAAATTATCTGAGTGTGCAATCCTAATTTATTTATTTATTCTTTTCTATGGGCATTAGTGCAGGTAAGATTTGACTTCTGGAATGTTCTAAGATAACTGGCACAAGAAAAAGGGGATACAGTTTTTCAAAGGAAATTCAATGTTAAGTGAATTCCAATTATTTTGTATCTAAATGAAGCTGTATTTGCCTACCTGTGTTATCAAATGAACTTTGTTCAAAAACTCAAGTGTTCAAAACTGTGTATTTAATTTAATAATGCTATTTAATCAATTAGCTATAAAACAAAAACCATAAATCTTACAGATGGAAAAAAAAGATTTTCTACCAAATAATTATTTGACATTCAGAACTGAATGAGTGTAATGTATCTGCAGAAAACAAGGCACCATGAAGAATATACATATCATATATGTAAGAATATACAAGGCTTTGGGGAATACAAGTGAAAGATAGCATCTGAAAAATAAAGGCCTGATTCAAAACCCATTAAAGTCAAAGTAGGATTCTGACTAAGGCCTCAAAAACTAAAAAGCAATGTCTTATTAAAAATACATATTTTATATACTTTAATATATTTTACTATCAAATTATTTTCTATTTTTAATGATAATTAATTCTAATGATAATTAATTCTAATGCTCAGGTACACTACTATTTAAATAATAACCTAAAATAGTGTCACAGTCAAGAAATTACTAAGAGAACTAATGCAGTACTCTGCATTAAATCTTCCTGTAGCTGAAATTCAGATCTCTGCACTTACCAGATTGAGATTCTTTTCTTTCCCAGTGTTTTAACAGCTGTGTGGCAGAGAAATAATAGATTATAGATGGCATTACTTGAATATAGAATTTATCTGGGAAAAAAAGAAAAAAAAAAAAGAAAAAAAAAAAAAGGCTCTACTTATCTACTTATATTCAGAAACAATTTTAATAGAATGTGCAGGGTTTTTTTGTTTTGTTTTTGTTTTTTTTTTTCAAGGACAGTGATAAGTCCTAATTCCTACATTTTTGAGACTTGGTTCAAATCTTACACTCTTGAGGTAGAGCATAGAAAGAACAAATTTCACAGAATAGATCTGCTTACTCTGTGAAACTACAATTTTTATTATTTTTTTTAGCTGCAACAGAGCTCTTAAAAGTCAAAAAAAAAAAAGTTCGTAGAAAAGTTCCCAGAAAAAGCTGTGAAACCATCTCAGCAGAAATGTGATCTAAATGCAAGAAAAATGTCTATTTATCTTTAGGGGCTAAAACTTCCATTAACTTAGTGGTTTGTAAAATGTGTACATTTATTGCTATTGTGGCAAGTTGATCTTCTAAACATAACGTGTTTATTTACCTCTAGCTGAATGAACAAAATATGATTAGTTGAACACAGATATGAAAAATACATAGTGAGGGAATATGTACAGAATGGATTCAATTATATGAAGATATGATTCAATTATATATTCATACATATATATGAATATATATATAATATATATATATTAAAACATTTCTAAAGTGATCACGGATAAAATTTATATTATTATATAAAGATTTTAATATTCAAATCAAAATGACAGATTTTAAAACTACTTCTGGAGGGACAGTTTGGTATCTTGACTCTTTTGGTATCTACAATTAAATTCAATTAAGGTTTTGACAAGTTTTCTACTCGAGAAATTAGCATGTTGATAGACAGTATTTTAAACACAGTATTTTATGTGAAAGTGCTATGGACTAGACTCTCACTTTTTGTGAATATCTAATATGATTTGCCAAAGTCAGGAACCAAAATAAATGTATTTAAATAAGCTATTTAAGTTTATTACGCTATTTATTTGAGTTGGTTGGAAATGAAGTTCATACCTCCTTCTAATATCTTCACTTGTCCACTGCAGTAAAACTACAATACACTGCATTGATTAGTATATAACTTCATCTGGACATTCATTTAAGAGGAGTTTTATGATCACACACTGGGAGTAACAATGTAGAATATCCATGGAGAATGTAAAATCTTTCTGATTAATTATGAGGATTTTTTTTTGCAGAATTTACACTGTTCCACAATTGCTACAAATACTTATCACTAGAATTAATGATTTAATTCCATGCCCATTCCAGACTTTGTTTTCTAAGGGTCTCTTTAACATATAAATTTATTTACCATTATGTTCTATAATAAAAATTTTCTCCTTGGTCTTAAGGAAGGAAGGAAGGAGAGAGAGAAAGAGAGAGGAAAGAAGGAAGGAAGGAAGGAAGGAAGGAAGGAAGGAAGGAAGGAAGGAAGAAAAAAGCTTTGAAAACTTTTAAGGCATATAAAAAATTCCATGATCATACTATTTTTTTTTTTTTTCCCTGAAAGTTTTGGTTTACTGTACCATGCAGCTGAAGTTCTGTGCCAGCCAAAGTAGATGATCAGCTAAACTTTGCAAAGAAAACAGTGTGAACACCCAGATAGCAAAAGCTGCACATTTCTGATAGGTAGCTGTTGTCCAGAAAATGTAGCAAGCATACTCAAAACAGCTAATATTTATTGCAGCATTATATATACATAGCTGTCAACACAGGTGCATCTAACTTCCCACAGGGACAACAGGCTGAACATTAATCTGCTTGAACTAAACATAATCAGTATATGGTCTGTCTGCTGCTTATGTCTGTCCAATAGGTGAGAGCAAGACATCAGGTATTATTGGACGGTGGCAACATGATTAGCTTCAAGGTCAAATTTTCCAAAAGGGCAAAATGAAAGAGGAGCTGAAATATTCTGAAGCCACTGATGCCTTAAGAGCATAAGTCACTTATAAATTGTCAGATTATGTGAGAATTTTATTTTTAGTTAGACTAAGGTAGAATTATAGACACAAAAGTGACTTTGAAAGGTCACATCTCATTCTCCTGTCTTGAAGTCAACTGTGCTTATGACATTTCTGATGTCTTTGGCTTATTATATTCTGTAGTCAGTGACAGAAATTTCATAATACCTGGTATATTATAATAACTTATGGTAATTTTCTCCTTAATGTTTCTCCCTCTTAAACAACGTATCATGTCTATTATCCCAATTCTATCAGGCTTGCAAACTGTCCCTAAGCATTTCATGATTTTTACACTTTCATAATGCACAAATACTATGAGAAAATGTTTATGTAAATATGCATTTAAAACATATTTAAATTTATATTTAAAACAAATAATCTTTAAGTTGACTGTGTGCTTCCATTTAAGAGGTTTTTTCCCCGTGTCCCTTTTGTAACAGTAACTAAATATTCATTGGTAGGGTAGAGGTTGGATAATACATATGAAAATCCCAAGAAGAAATATGTACATTAAGTTGCCAATAATTCTTGAAAAGTCTGGCTGGAATCTACTGTTAAGAGCAGAACATAAATGACAACAGCATTTGAAAACTCCTAATGCATTCTTTGTTATTCAGATTTCTCATTTTGAGAAATGAGACTGGCTCTGAAAGTCAGAGCCAGTCACAACCTAACTGAAAACACAAGCCATAGTTCAAATGTTTGAGACCTTTCAGACATTAATGCTGGTAGAATAGTCTCTGTCTTAAAAATATTATGACCTAACATAACCTTTGTACAATAACAAAGGGAGGAATCAGTGATTACCACTGATTTGATGCCATAAAGGTTAAAAAGTAATACTGAGAGAGAAAATAAAATGAGGGAAAAAAAAAAAAAAAAAAAAAAAAGAAGAAGAAATGAAATTTTTGGAATCATATATGAAGAAATTAGAATTTTATTTATATTTTCTGATAAAAGCATTTAATACTAATATTAATAATATTTACTATTATATTTTATATAAAATATTTTGGCTTTTTTAGTAAGACATTGGAGTTTTTTTTACATTGAAATAAAATTTCAGTCAGCTACTATTAGAACAAAAAAATTAATCTCAAAAAACACTTGTGAATAACTAGAATAAAGTAACGCTACAGAGTGGCAGAAAGTTGTCAGATTGTTTCATTGCTAATGAAGGTTTTTCTTCCACTGCAAAGGTGGTTCCTCCCTCACCCCTTGAATTTATTTCCATTAGAAATAAACTTGCCTAGAAGTCAGGCAGACAGATCTATTTCTTTTTATTATTTATCTTATATTTATAGTTTATCACAATTAAAAACCAGTTAGTATAATAGGAAAGATAACATTAGTCATACTTTAATCTTAGGGAAATTATTTGATTCAGATAGAAAAGAAGTATAAAGTTATTTAATTTACTGTCATATCCAGTTTGTATTTGCCTTAAAATGACCTGCTTTTTTTCTGTATGAATGAACACAGTGTACTACAACAGATGCAGTTATGATAATATAACTTCCCACTGTTATGTGTAAATTAAATCTATAAACAATAATCAGTTAACTTGAGTTAAGAAAGTGTTTTATAATGCTTTCTATATGCATTCCACAGAGGAACTACATTATATCTAAAAATAAAAAGATAGTGAAAATGCTAATGAACTTTATCTGGGGATGTGCTAAATGCATTAATAAAGCAAAAATTACACCATCATTAAAGTGTTTGCTGATAAGCATTTGACTTGAGTGATTTCAGACCAACGATTGTCTAATTGTCTAATTTCATTCCATGTATAATATAGGTCACAGAGCATCACTCAGTAAAACTTCGTACTTTCTGTTTGAGTAATAAAACATGCATTACAAAAAATAAAAAATAAAAAAAAAATCTATTTCTGATTTAAGGTTTCTATTGATAAAAGTTATTAGTTTATCTTTCTCTAATTAACCACCTTAACCAAAATCAGCAATTAATTTCTAGGATTTATGGATTCATGACCATGGAAGTATTAGAATGAGTCGAGAGGAGGGCCACAAAGATGATCATGGGTCTGGAGCACCTCTCCCATGAAGACGGGCTGAGACAGTTGGGGTTGTTCAGGCTGGAGAAGAAAAGGCTCCATGGAGACCTTATGGAGCCTCCTTCCAGTATCTAAAGGGGACCTACAGTAAAGCTGGGGAGGGAATCTTTGTCAGGGAGTGTAATGATAGACAAGAGGGGATGGCTTCAAACTAAAAGAGGTTTAGATTAGATATAAGGAGGAAATTCTTTACTATGAGGGTGGTGAGGCACTGGAGCAGGTTGCCCAAAGAAGCTGTGGATGCCCCATCCCTGGAAGTGTTCAAGGCCAGGCTGGATGGGGCTTTGGGCAGACTGGTCTGGTGGGAGGTGTCCTTGCCCATGGGGTTTGGAACCGGGTGGTCTTTAAGGTCTCTTCCAACCCAAACCATTCTATGATTCTATGATAAATTCCTGCCTAAGGTATGAAAAGTTCCTGTCAAGGACAATATTGATTGAGACACTGTTTTGATTTGAAGACCAATCAATGTCCTTATCCTTGCAACTGAATCTATACATCTACAAATTCTGTTATGCAACAGATTGCCTTGCAACAGTAGACTTAAGGATAAAATTACAAAGATTGTACCCTTGACAGAGTTCTTAAAACTTACATATGTATATGTTCTTGAACAGATACATTCTTGCCCTGCCTTTCTAGGTAGGCAGCCTATTTATACTCTGTAATACTTAACTTACTTTTTGGCATATTTTTACCTGTGTTGCATATTTTTACAGCTGCACAGTCCAAATAATCTCCTGCAACAGTTTGAACAACATTGCTGAAAGAAAACACCCATTATACCCTTGTTTAAAACATTATATTCAAGAATACAAAGATGAATCCCAACAATCTTTTAGCTACATTTTAAGGTGGTAAAACATTTCAGAAAGATTACCAAAAGATCCAACTATTGGAATCTTGTCACAGAACTTGGCAACTTGGCATATTTTTACAATTTGGCAGCTGAAAAGATTTTGCTTTATTCTGTAGCTTTTTGATGTATTTATTTTCAAGCTTTCTAAAGGAGATAAGAATGCCAAGTTAACATTATACTTATGCCTTATTAATGAGTTTTAACAACCTGTAAATTGGGGGGGGGGGGGCCGGCGCCCGCCGGAATTACTGAATGGAATAGACTAAAGAGAAACAGCTGTGTGTTAAAAATACTTTCTTTTTTATTATTATTATTTTTTATTGTGACCGTATGCCTACAGCAAGGTCATGTGGAATTCACTCCTGTAAAGTTACATTTGATAATAATTGGTCTTTGCAAAAGCAAATTAATGCTTTCATGCAGAGCTAGGTTAAAATGGCTATTTAATAATGAGGTTAATTTGAACCATAACATAAATACCAGCATAGCTGTAAATAATGAAATGCAGTATGGAGTACCTGAGAACTAAGTGTTATAGGTCTGGAACTGATTTCTGTTTATGACAAGTTATAGAGTTAGTCTCCTAAATTATCACTTTGGATTAGTTCTGCTGTTACATGTGGCACAAAACCATGAATTGTATATGATAAGCAGGATGATTTAACATAGGGATGTTGCTGTTATTACTTTTTGAAGTATTATTAATTTATATCAAACAGAACCCAACCCATTAAATTAGTTTCAGTCAAACATATGCAATATTTTTGTGACAGATGTCTGAGTAATAACAACAACGACAACAACAGAAAACAACAGAGCAATCTTTTTCTACCAGCTGAGTTTCTTATCTAGGTATGAAG
Organism: Oxyura jamaicensis; assembly: GCF_011077185.1. Classification (NCBI taxonomy): domain Eukaryota; kingdom Metazoa; phylum Chordata; class Aves; order Anseriformes; family Anatidae; genus Oxyura; species Oxyura jamaicensis. Next base: position 12,958,316 of record NC_048897.1, on the reverse strand, counting down.
CAAGGATCCATAAACTTTCATTGCTTCCCTGTTCTTAAGAAAGCACGGAAAGCTTCTATTCTTTCTGAGCAGAAAGAAAATAACCTACAGATTTAATCTGTTTCTTGTTTCCAGTAAACAAAACTAACATGCATACATTTCTAACATACAGAATATCACAGTGTATATTGCTTGGCATTTGTTTAGGGTCAGCTGGCGGGAGGGGGAGGGGAGGGGAGGTTGTTATTTTCCTAAAGCTGAAATAAAATTAGAGTAGATGTGGTAAAAGACCAAACCTTTATCTGAAGCTCAGTTTTTCTAACTGCACATGATGAGGGCACAGCTGTAGAAGACAAGACTTAAGCAATCATCAAAGTGAATGTTCTCTTACAGTAGGCTAGACTGAGTCACTCAGAAACCTACCAGGTGCCAGATGCTAGAGCAATCACCTTATTTACCAAGACACTGAGAAGTGCAAAGCACTGAATCCTAAGCAGCTTTTTGGATTGGAATCCAACCCATAGTTGGAATAAAATACTATTAAACCAAGCTGAAGCAGAATTGCTGAGAAAATTAACATAAAACATGAAGGAAAGGGAATAATACAAAGTTGCCTCCTCTAACTTAGGAACTCAAACACTATTTGTAAAAATGATATAATATTTGATTATGCACTAATGTTATACCAGGCACAAGTATATTTTTCTAGTAATTTTCCCCACCCTAGTTAATTGCTTAAAATATTCTTAAAGTAGGAAAGTATATATAAATGTGGAAGTCATCACCACAAGAAAAATCATGAATACCATCAGTTCTGACAACATAATTCAATCTGCATGAAAAAATTATATAGATCTGAATCAAAATATTCAAAACTCTGTAAACTAAGTGTATGGAGGCCTTGACAGGCAGAGAGACACACAAGCTCACTCTTCACAGACTTATGAACAGAAACTCTTCTGAATCTGATAGAGATGTATGTTTTATTTGACTGCAGACTCTGTGAAACAGATTAATTTTCCTTGGAGGAACAAGTACAATGCTTTTCCTACTTTCTTCATTTCTAGACTCTGAGAGCAATGAATCCTGAGTTCCTAAGCCACAGAAAGTACATATAGAAATATTCCTTACTAAGCTATGAAAGCCTTGTGAAGGGAAATGCGCTATTTCTTACTAGATGACTTCAGCTGGCAGACTATTAAAATCATTTAAGTTAAGATTATTTAGAAGTATATACAACTCCCAGATATTAAATTGAGATATTCTAATCTCATATGAAGATGTGGATTCCAGCATAGAAATCTACTTTTAGAGATTGGTCAGTAGTATGTTTTTCATGAAGCCCTTAATTCAAAAATGGACATAAATACATAAATGAATTCATGCTGGTATACTGAGTCTATAAATGTGGTGACCAGTCTCCTAAGGTTACAAACTGCCTTTGGTAAAGTAGGGTGAACTAAATAAATGCCATAGCTCCCAGATCTCCATAGTTCCTGACAAAACATTCTGAAGGTACTTTGTGTTTGGTTTATAAAATTTTCTGGAGTTGTGACAAAGAATTACCTTGTGCATGTGCCAATTCAGTACAGAGTTCAGACTTACACACAATTGAAAGAAATGGAATAAAACCAATTCTGTTCTATAAAAGGTAATAATAAACTGTTTATTAGCAAGGCACAATGAATAAAGCAAATACATTTTCTGTTAATCATAACCTAGCTCTGTGGTTTGCAATAATTCAATTACAATAATTGCAATTCAATAATTCACAGTCAGCAAGCTGAAAAATGGCTTTATCTACCTTATAAACCTGTTCTGGTAGAGTGCCTTGTGTTGAACTAAAAAGACTTCATGGGGAATGTAGCTGCAGGTCTGTTTCTTTCTGGTCCTTTATGAAGGCTTCTTAGAACAGGACCAGAACTGTCAGAATCCCTCATTTATAGTTTCAGAGTTTCTGTGAATCCCAGTGACTACAAAATGTGCTGTGAATGACATTTGACTGTATTAGATAATACAGAGATGGAATTTGGACAGCTGTGAAAAATATGAAAGCAGTTAACTACTTGAATAATATATTTAAATATGTTTATATATTTATAAATATTTATATGTTTATTTATAAATATTTATATATTTATATATTCATTCATTTTCTTTCAGGATAAGAACAGAGATGCTTCACTTTCGTTCATGCAAGAAATGTTACTTCAACTATTTCATTAGATGATGCTCAACTACAGTCCTTAGTTGCAACATCTTAGAATTCCCGTATCTCAGACAGTTGTGGAAGAATTATTCAGTAACACCAGAAAACTTGCCTTGTTAATCTACTGCCTCCTATTTTACAGGTATGCTACCATTGGAGTTGCCATGCCAAGAGGGAACTTTCATACAGTGAAAGACTTGGTCTTTTAAGCTGAATGGGCAACTTGCACATTGCATGCACCCTCATTTTAAGGACATAAATCTGATGGGCACTAAGAGTGAATATTCTTGAATTCTGAAATATTCTCTGCTGTAGTAGCTATTAAATCCCATTGACGATACTAACTAGTAAAGCTTGTAACACTTAAAGAACTACTACAATGTCTAGTTTTGTATTGGGAATCATGTTTGCTATTGCAGACAATAAAAATAGTTCCTTGTTAGTAAACAGTGGCCATGAATTGCATTTCACTGAACTATCTTTATTTGAGTAGCTTGTATAAACCCCAAGATATTCTTATTTCTTTTGTAACTGTCAATTTGAGACACTAAATGTGAATACTGAAGTACTCACATGAAGGAAGTCAGGAGACAAATCTAAGGCCAACCAAATTTTTTATAAATAAATTTTGTTACAAAGTTTTGCTTTATTGTCACTCCACAATATCCATAAATTTAGTCATAAAAATGTTGGGTTTTCTAATATTGAATCTGTGTTTTTCATTAACAGCAACATTTGCAATTATATTTGATGTTTTAATATATACGTATCTGACTTCAGTAATTACAGGCTCTTTTATCCTTCCATGTGAAGAACATTTGGTAGACATCACTGTCAAGATCTATAAAACATCAGCTGTTTGTGATGACAGCAGACAGCACAGGAACTGACCATCAAAGTTTGCATATCAATGCTAATGACTAGGTTCAGAAGATGATGACTGAGAGATGGCACTAATGTAGTTTTATTCTCTCTCACTTGTAGGACTAACAATGTGTCTTATGATTTGCTCTAGTGTTGTGTAAGTAGTTATGACATCATCAATGTGCTGCAAACTTCATAAAATTATGGTTTTCAACTCCCTTAGATACTGAGTGATGTCTTTAGATAATTTTCTATGAAAGAAAAAATATTTTAATAATCATTATTATGCCTTTATCAGTAACTGTTACTGTTGTTAGGAACTAGCTAACGTTATAAACACATTGACCATCCAAAAAAGTACCTGTTACTGTTTGATAATCTTTATTTTCAACTATTGAGTAAATTGGGCATATTTGTAACTGATAAAATCTCTTATTCTAATTTAATAGATCATTCTTTTTACTGACTATTAGAAATAATCTCTCTTCTATCTTTTCTACATAGCAGACACTAAATTTGCATTTGTTAGTCGTCATCAATTCTATGGCAACATTCATTTGCAATAGCCCTAGTTTTACTCACTGGTCTGCCACACTGTAAAAAATTTATACCATTCTTTAACTTTTTTGACAGGTTATATAAAAAGTCTCACCACTCGGTTATCCTCAGCATCCTATCAGAAACACATTCTTTACATTTCTAATTTTCCTGTTTCCACTGGAAAGTAAAGTTGTATCCAGACATTTAAAGCCATGTTCTGAGCCCAAACCAACAAACTGTAACATACAGTATTAATTGTAAATTTGGTATCTCCTGGTCTTCCTCCTTTCTAAAATGCTGAAGTTTACACCAACATGCATAAAAGTGACATTTTTAAGAAAGCTTAACTGCAGAGTACAAGAGGAAAACTTCAGATATATCACATTGCATACAAATTCTATGTTTCAAAGTTGTTTTATCTCATATTAAAAACAATAAATATAAAATATTTTTGTTGCTGCACACAAATCTTGAAAAATAAGTGTTTATTGCCATAAATTGTAGTTACTGGCAACAAGACAGCTGACTAGGGTCTTGAGGATGGGCTGCATTTAGTTTTTATTACACTAAAAATTGATTCTCACTGCTGATCTAGTATGAGAAAAAGCTAAAGATATGTATTTAAGTTTTCAGGAAAGATATTACCCAGTGGAGCTATATACAGAAATTACTACGTTGCTATTCTATATATTTCAGTTTACACTATGTCAAACATAAAACTGTTGGTGGTACAAATTAAAATGTGAGATTTTTTTTATTATTTTTCCTTTAAAAATCCATATTTTGTTAGCTGTGTTTTAAAGACCTTTGATGCTTGGTTTTATCAAGTGGATAATTTCTTTACTGTAGTGTAGCATGATGACCTTATACACTAACTAAGTGCTTTGTCACAGTTCCAATCTTTTTCTTGGAAGGAACAGCTTGAAATATCATATGTAATGCTAAAATATATTAATAAAAATTCTTGGGAGATTATAACTTTTCCTTCTGGCAGCAGAAAGCAATATTATCAGCTAGATTGGCATATCTTTACAACATGAAAACTTTTTACTGCATGGTCATGATGATACAAAGTTCACTTATTCAAATTCCTGTTTCCTCAAACAGGAGGAAATGGGTCATGCTGTCTAAGAAGGGTTACAGTTGAGTGAATTGTGCATAACTGTTGCACAAAGACTGTTCCTCTTCACATCTTATCAATTTGAATAGTCTGTCTGTGTCTCTTACCTGTTGTTTTCCCATCAGAGGAACTGTCAGGTTCTCCAAAGCCTGTTGGCTCAGCAGTATACATCTCCCTACAGCATATAAATCTGTATGAACTACAGTGACATGTCGCTGCACACAGAGCTGCTGAAGCAGATGGCACTGGGGAACCTGGATAGCTCTCTATAGATCAAGAAATCATCCAGAAGGTGCAGGATCTTTAAAGATTCTGTTGATTATTTAACTACTGATTTACCTGCAGATACTCCAAAAGCCTCCTGAGATACTCCAAAGACATTTTTACTATTTGCAATAATTTGAAGCAAAAGCAGTGCATCAGAAATTGGCATTTTGCTATAACTTAGCTCAATTACAGTACCCCAAATACATCTAATTTTACTTATTCTTTTAAAATTTCATTTAAGTTTTATGGACCAACACTGAATTAATTTAATATCATATTCATAGTGGTGTTTTTTCATATAAAATTTAGAAAATTGCAGAGTGGATTTTATTTATGAATGCCAGTATATACAAGTTATTTTGGAAATAAATTGAGTGTTTAACATTAAGTAATGTGCATTCAACTGTATAAATCACAATAAATATTTTTTTAATTATTATTATTTTTTATTATTTTTTTTCACTATCCTTAGTCTGAGAATAGTTATATGAAACAAGCTGCAACTTTATTAAAAATAGATGTTTAATCACATTTTTAAGCAACCCTCATCTAAAAAAATAATAATAATAATAATAAAAGAGTGAATTTTAAAAAATGTAGGCTGTAATTAATCTGTCTACATGTACTATGAAATAGTAAATTAGAGAAGACAGCTAAGTAAATTTTGTTAATTTTCTCCAGCATAAAGTAAAACCAATTTGGTAATATATATATAATATATATAACTCTAAAGTTCTTAGATTGTTCTGATTTTAACTCTTCACAGTTTCTAGAATATTTGAGTAGATATCTGTCTAGTTTAAACTCCCTAATGATTTTTATATTTAAATACATTTTTCATCCATATTTTTCTAGTGAGATAAAAATTTAACTACATCCGAATCTATAAAAACCAATAAGTACTAATCCACTGGCAAAGCATTCCCTCCTTATGATTCTATGCAGAATTCTATAATTTCTAACTGTCTTCCATATATTTCTACTGGGACACTGCCTGCTGGGGTTAAACCACAACAGCCTGTTTCGGTGTCCAATGTGGGGCCCAAAGGGTTGAGATGATGACAGATTTGATTGGAGCATGGAATGTGCTAGACCAAACTTAGAGATATTATAGCTGTTGAGCTGCTAACTGGCAGGCTCCTGCGCTTGCCAAGGGGCTTGCTTTCATTACCGTATGTTAGAGGCTGGTGCTTTTTAGTGGCTGCTTTTGCTTCTGCCATTTGCTCTACTCCTTATCATCTTGCTTTTCTGTGCCTGAGAACATTTTGGTAACAGCTATGGCCATGTGCCTGGACTGGCAGATGGCCAGGGCATTGCTGCTGTCCCTGTGCTGCTGTACTGGACAGAGTGGAATGTCAGACTTAACTTTAGTCAGAGGGACTGAGAGACCTGTGGATGACTCCATGTGGGAGCACGTACACTCCAAAGCATCTCTGTCCACAGCTAAATCCACTTCAGAGCAAGAACACCTCCAAGCATGTAGTGACAGAGAGGTCTTGCAGTGTCCATACCCATGAAGAAGGCCATACCAGAACATCTCAAAGTGTTTGTGGTCGTGGATAAGACCATGACACAGCAGATGTCTGAAAAGATCTCTGGAGGGATGGTGGCCAATGGAAAAGGCCACATATGAGCAAGTACATCTCAAAGCATCTCTGTCCATGAATAAGTTCATGACACAGTAGATAGACCTCTGAAGGGACTGTGTCTCATGCATAAGTCCATGCCAGAGCTGGTACACCTCTAAGGGACTGTGGCCAATGGAGAAGTCTATATTGGAGCAGGAGTGAGGGGAGGAGTTCACTGTAATGTTAAACACTATGGCCTGGTTCAAAAGGACAAGCAGTGGAGATTGTAATGGATATGCCTGTAAACTGCTATAACCCCTGATTCGAACTGCATGTTATAGGAAATCCTATAGCAAGAACAACATGAACCAATGGAGGAGGACAAGCCTTCCATGACACACTGCAAATACAGCAGTGGCCCAAATTGAGATGGCTTTGGCATCCAGTAATGTCACATAGCACACCCCCTCTCCTCTTCTGAGTTCATGACGTAGATGGTAGAGAGTAAGGGGTGGATATTGTCCTGGTTTTGGCTGAGATAGTTAATTTTCCTCCTAGTATCTGGTATGGTGCTGTGTGTTGGATTTAGGATGAGAATAATGCTGATAGCACACTGATGCTTTAGTTGTTGCAGAGTAGTGCTTACTCAGCCAAGGACTTTTCTGCTTCTCACACCACCCTGCCAGAGAGGAGGCTCGAGGTGACCAAGGAGCTGTGTCCACAACAAGCTGAGAGGGGGAAGCAGCCAGGACAGCTGACCCAGAGTGGCCACAGGGATATTCCACACCACACGGCATTATGCTCAGCAATAAACCTGGGGGAAAAGGAGAAAGGAGGAGGGGAAGGGGGGCATATTTGGTGTGATAGCATTTTTTTTCCCAAGGGACCATTATGCATGATGAGCCCTGTTTTCCTGGAAACGGCTGAACATCTGCCTGCTGATGGGAAGTAGCAAATTAATTCGTTGTTTTGCTTTGCTTTCATGGGTAGCTTTTGCTTTACCTGGTAAACTCTCTTTATCTCAACCCATGAGTTCTTGTGCTTTTACGTTTCCAGTTCTCTCCCCCATCCCACCTAGGGACAATGAACAAGTGGCTATGTGGTACTTAGCTGCCTGATGGGGTTAAACCACAATAACATAATATGACTTTGTGTGGCCCAGCTGCCTTCTTTCTGTTGTCTATTTATATCAGTCATATATATATATATATATATATATATATATATAAAGATAAGAACACTGAATTGCCCAATAGAGCTTTCATGCCAATTCATTCAGTTAAAGCCACTGGATGTTGCTGAGGCACAGTAGCAGGTGCAGTTTTTAGGGCTGGCTCTGTCTCTTTCAAGAGGAAGAAATAAGCTGCATTAATCAAATGCTGATCATCTTTGGGTTTACTTCAAGAACTGATTCTTTGAAAAGTCTTTGATTCTTTGATTCCTTGAATGGGGTCAGAGTGACATTTCAGTAATGGTTTTCCTTTCTTCCACTTGGAAGAACAACTAGACTACCTTGTAATCAGGCTAGGAAAAAGACATGAAGAATCAAGGCAGCTACGGACTTTCTGATGGCAAAAGGGTTTACCTGAAAGCTGCTCACGTATTTCATGAATGCCTTTTGTAAATATCCATAAAAGAGGTGGTAAGTATGAGCTTCAATTGAGGACCTATTTGTTATGTAGGTTTGGGACTCAAGAATAATTCTCTGAAGGACTCATGGGAATAACTTTGTAGTGTCTAACTTTTAGACATTTTTCTTCTTTATGTAATCTTTGTCCTCAAATTTGCTACACTGCCATCTTACACAATGTGCAAGGAGACCCATATGCATAGAACTGCAATTACAGAACTGAATTACACTTTTACTAAGCTAAGTAGCTTTAACTCACATGGATGGATTTCTGAAAATGTTAACAATTTTAATTTCATTCCTGAAATTATTATTATTGTTACTGTTATTATTATTATTGTTATTTTAGTTTGCCATTCCAAAAAAAGCTATTGACAGTTTGGCATAATTTTTCTCCTTTTGCTTTTAGAGGCTATGGAATTTCACCATGAAAGAATTAAAACTGCATAAACTGAATTATTTTATATAATGTATTACTCAACACATAAGACTAGGAGCTTTTAGTCCAAGGTGAGGACTGTCAGACTTATTATTCTTATCTAGCATACTTAATTAGATCAAGCCAACGGGCTACATGTTACACAAGCAGGGCATTTTGCTGTGTCTGGAAGAACTTCAACTATCTGCAATCCTAATATTGAATGCTCACTGATTTAAAAGGCTAGTTATTTACTGACTGCTCTAGCTTGAAGTGAACTGTAGTGAAGAGGTATAGGTAGCATTAAGTATCAGATTGTTTTATAGATCTGCACCATTTTCCTTTCTCTTTTCTCTTATTGTTCCACGCTATATGATTCTCAATTTGAACTAAACATAGCACTTAATTTCAGTTTGACTGAAATATCTGTCTTAACTTTTTTGCTCTGGACAGATTTACACAAATTGAGAATCTAGACTTGATTTATAAAATGGACATAATGGATCTGGGTTGGCCATATGACAGTCACAGGTCTTGCCTAACACTTCTGTGTAATTCTCAGTGGAAATAAGGTTTTATTTTCCTTCAGGGTAGAAAGGTAACAAGAAGACTAAATTGCACTGATTTAATTATTTGTTTATATTTACTATCTACTATAAAATATATTTTTCAACCCAATTCACCCAATTCAGCTGCTAGTCTTTCTTTAATGCATACTTTCTAAGAATGGGAACTTTCTATAGATGGAATCTAAGGATGCCACTATAGCAATAAATAAATAAATAAATAAATATAAAATTATGGTGAGATACAGAAATGTTGAATAAACAGTGAAATATTGAAAATCTCATCAGGAAAAATGGTCATATGAAATTTTCACTCCTGTTTTTAAGACACAGGAGTCTCTAAGAAATTGAAATTAAGCCTTTATTCTAGTTCACACTCCAAAAAAACATGACGGCTAGTTCTGAATGCTACTATAACACAGAGAAGCTATCTGAGGTTCTCCTTGACCCTACCACATACTTAGTGGTAATATCTAAATATCTGGTGTTTTTTTTGCTTTGGTATAAATTTATCCTGCCCACCAGAATTCTATTCAGACTCCATGCTATCTGGGTAATTCATCAACATAAGACCCCAAACCCATAGATTTATGCATGGGTATTGTCATTTTGCTATTTCTAAATTAAATTAAAAAAAAAAAAAAAAAAAAAAAAAAAAGGGCACTGATATTTAGAGAACATGACATTTTGAATACAGTGATTTTTTTTTTCCTTTCCTCTTTCTCTCACTTTCTCTGAGCTTTTGTTTTACTAACACCATGGCTAATACAGATATATTTACAGTCATTAATTAATTCAAGATACTCCCAGCATTTCAAGTTTTCAGATGGTTTGTCTTTTTTCCTCCAATTAGATTTGTATGTAGATGGAAGAAGGAGAAAAGAAGAATGTCATGATTGTTGGTAAATAAAAAGTCCCACATGAATGCTTTTTAATAGCTTATCATCAACATGTAATCCAAGTGAATAATTGCTGCATAAGAGAGTGCGTAGTTGCCCCTAGGCAGTACTTTGTGGAGCAATGTCACTGCGACAAAAAGTGCCGGACATATAATGCATCATCAGCATTTGTGCTATAGGCACGTCATGTAGGTGGATAGGAATCACTGGGGTGTGGTAAATGTAAGTGTGTCAATGACATCTGAGTGGTATTAGATGGATAGGGGGCAAGTAGAAAGACAAAGGAGCCAAAAGACAAAGAAGCCAAAAAATTGAAGAAAACAGCTTTTACCACTAAATGGAAATTACCTTCAATGCTGCAGTGCACCACTGACTTTGACAGCTGAAGCAGCAGCAGAGAAAGAACTTAACTAAGATATTGGTTGTAGTGTTTTCTTTGCAAGTGGCTCAGTCTGTTTGATTTTCCACTGGCAATATTAATCAATGTTCTTTCAACATGATTAGACTGAACTGAATATTTTCTTAAGGGCATAAGAAAGTATTTGAAAACTTAGATTTTGTGTGTGTGAATGTCTGTTTCTACATGCCTACAGCTGTAGAATAGTGGACTGTAAGAATGAAAATAATTGTGTAACTTTGCTCGTTGGAATAAGGGCTATGTTATTCAAAACATGGAAAAGGTTCTGTAAGGAAGATGTATGTTACCTTTATTTATCATAACTTCCCCCTAATAGATACCATATATTAAAAGCAGAAGCTTATACAGTAGGTTTAATTTAGTCTTTGATACAAACCTTTGAATTTGTCTTTATAACATGTCTTTCTGCTGCATTTGCTATTTAAACAGCCAGTCAGGGTATAATGATGTTTAGTGCCAACTGCTTGCATTGGGGCATGTTTGACAGAACTGGAAGTGGCAGCCCTTTGTGGTTTAAACTGCTGTTTCTGAACTGCTTTGAACCACTCAGCATTATGACAAGTAACCTAAGGTGAGAGTTTTTTTTGTTACTTTTATAGAAGAAAAGGCTGAGTACAGTTGTTCACTCAGAACTTGGATGCTTGTGACAGCAAATGTGAGCTAGATCTCTTCCATACCATTATAGTTAATGCATGGTAGGAAAACTTTTGAAAAAGAATGACAATCCAGCACTGCTTGTAGAAGAAGTAAAATTTCTCAACAGCCTTAAATACATACATTTTTTTTTATAAAACAAGTAGATTAACATACCTATCTGAGAGGCCAACATTATCCTGCTCAAACACTGTACCAGAATAGGTGGACTGGGAGAGATTCATGTCCAATGTACTTGCCCCTGTCTGAAAGTGCTCATTCATGATCACATTAGGATCTGCATACTGGAAAAGTTCACATATAAGCCTTCTCTGCTGTAGAACAGTTTTGGTAGGGAGTTGTCTATCTTGCCTAAGTGATTTTTTTATATATATGTCAGCTAACCAGCTAACTTAGATTCAGATGTGAACTCCAGCAGCTGAGGCATCAGGTGAATATCTGATTCTCTCTGCAGACCCGTTGGCTTGTTATCCAATGAATGGGTTGCACTCAACAATGATTCGCATATTTTTTCACCTACAATAGTAAAAAATGGGTATATCCCTGTTTAATAAATTATAGAATCATAGATAAATCTAGTATGTTTCTACTGCTTCTGTTTGCAAAGAATTAGCGTACATTTTAACAGGGTTAAGACTGCACGTACTAGAGAGTAAAAGTGGAAAGACATAGCTTCTGCTAGTAGATGAGAAGGACTGCAGTATGTTTGAGAAGTAGCCTGGCTGACAGTGAAATGATCAGCTTGACACACACAGAGCTGTTGTAAAATAGGTAGTGCACTATTGCCATCTGAAAGCTTTGAGAGGCCCTTCCTTCTACTGAGAGGCTTTCCTGTTTTTCAAAATGTTACCTTCTCACTGAGAAAGCATGTTGGGCATAAACTGACATACTTCAGCTGACTGAAGCTGCTGTAACTGGAGGCAATACAGTCAAAATAGTGTAGCTTATATTTCATGCTTAAATATTTTTTGTTATTACACGAACCTTGCAGCAACAGTCAAAGACTCTATTTCTCAGATGAGGTCAGTCTAGATTAGTAATCTCTGATAAATTATATCTGGAAATAAAGATGAAAAAAATAATTTTCACATGAACAGATATAATTAAAACTTATATACATATGTATATATAGACATATATACAGAAATCCAGACAGAAATCCAGAAGCTTACTTTTGACACTTGAGATGGATAACAGAGTGTTATACCATTATTTTTTTGTTTTGTTTTGGTAGGGCAAGGTAAAGGAAACCTAGATGATGACAAGTAAGTACGAGAAGTCAGAAAATAAACATGTATTTTAGAGGAAAAAAAAGAAGTATTTTAAAGGAAAAAAAAAAAAAAAAAAAAGTCATAGGAAAAACAGATTGGCAGACTAGTGCTTTTTTATTATTATTTTATTTTTAATTTCATAGACTTTAAGGCCAGAAGGGACCATCAGTTCTACTACTCTCACTAACCTTTATTTCTTTTGAAATCAGGAATTACAGTATTCAGATCTTCAAGCACCTATACTATTGTATCCCAGAATGGTGCAGCCACAAAACTGGAAATGCCGTGAGTGTCTAAAGAGCTTTCTCTGACAAAAAAAAAGGTTTATGTGGTGAAAAAATAAGATGATTCTAGTAGGTAGCTATGTTCAAACACACAAATATTTATTTCAGACCTTTTTATATATTAGGCTTTCATAAAAATTTCTTCTAAATTAAATTTAGGAACAATTAGAACCCTGCTCATAGGAGTCACAGCTAGCCAAATATCCATAAAGGGAATATCTTTTATCTGTTACAATACTTGTTGAAAAACATCTGTGTATGCAATTAAAAATATCGATTTTATTCCTAGTGTATAAATGCCTAAGAGTATTGTACGACTAGAGATCAATTTCTATTATCAAATAGAAACACAAGAAGCAACAATATTAATTCTTTTGCTGTTGTTTTTCCTTGTCATTAGAATGGGCCAGAAATTACTTTAGAAGACTCAGTTTGGAGACAGATGAGAGATTCTAGAGCTTTAATATTGAGATATCCAAAATCACACATCAACTAATAGCTGAGTCTGGAGTTGACATCATGTCTGAATATGTTTCTGGGGGCTGACTAGCATTTAAATACCATATTTAAATGGTACATATCTGCCATATTTCCCATGGCACATATCTGCCTTTCTACCTTGAGACTGGATTTCCCCCTAATAGAATGTGACCTAAAATTTTCATAACTCAGTAAATTACATATGATCCTTGAGAAAGGATATGAGATGAGAAAATGATATGAGAAATCTATGATATGAGAAATAAAAGAAATCTATGATATGAAAAAAAAGAATCTATGATATGAGAAAAAAAAAAAAAAGCATTTTGCAATGCATTGTTTTAAGTTTTCTACAGAAATTTTGACAGCACCTGGATTTGCATCATTAAAGTCAGAGACAATTATTTTTTTGGGCTTTGGTGGAAATAAGCTCAGACCTGCTGTTGACAAACAAAGTTTCCAACCTCCAGTGCTAATCTAAGTGATGATTAAAGAGAGTCAATCTCCATCTGTAGTTATTATGCTGTCGCAATAGAAAATTAAATTAGGTCAGTTTAGAGAAAGGAAATATATATTATACTGCATATGCACATAGCAGTTGAGGCAAACAGTTCTATAAGTAAAAGAATACAGAAAATGAGTAAACAATGAAGTAATAATTTATGCAGAAAAGTGATTCAACCTTTTCTTCAGTACTTGAAGAAGAAACTACTTTTATGTCTTGAAAAAGTTACATTTTTCCCAGTTGACATTGTGACTCCTGAAGTGGAGACAGAAGTGGAAAACCCACATAAGCAATTCTTCTGTTTGAGATGCTTATGAGCCAGACAGACCAGCAAATACCGATGAATAATTAAATAAACAAACAGGCAAATAAATAAATAAATAAAAATACTTCAATTTAGTTTTAAATGAATATACATTCAATTTAAATGTCCAAATTTGTGAAACTATAGCACATGAAAATCTAAATGACAATTCACTAAACAGCTCATGAGATTTTCAGCTCAGCTCCCAAAACCTGTTTTTCATGAATTGAGACTTGTTTAGATTTGGGGAAAAAATAACAAGAATGGTTCATCTTTTTGCTGTGAATGTCGAGACCTGCTGCTATATATAGAGAGACCCTGCTGATCACTTTTCTTCATAGAGTATAGAAGACCACTCTTGTTTTTCTGTGCCTTTTTTTTTTTTTTTGAGCATCTCTTTTTTTTGTGTACTTTTTTTAGTATGTGGATTGATTATATCCTGAGTTCTTGTGCATGAGAAAAAAGGTACCAGAGAATACAGAACAGAAGGGAAAAAGATAGCACAGATCCCTTTTAGTCTGAGAGAGACACATGAGCATTAAAATTTAACACATACCCTATTCATCTTTCCTCCACTCAGGATCTTACCGTGAGACAGATCAGTATTGAAAGCTAACTGAACAACAGGTTGGAGTACAAAGTTATCTTGTTTGTCTTAGCCTTAGTTAAACTTGGCTTCTTTGCTAGTACTGAGGAGTAACAAAGCAACAACACAGAGGAAGAGCTTGATTTAATGATGTTGGAATGATGAATGAGCAATTCATCCAAAGCTTCCTTTTGGTCGGGCGAACAGTCTTAGACCTGTGTGTGAACTACTCTCTGGGCAGCTGGATAATAGGTCAAAGCAATGTCATTCCCTTCCTCACTTAGAAACAGTACTTTCTGTCCTTATAAAAGATGAGTTCCTTCCAATGGAAGCAAGAAATGCCATACATATGAGTCAGCCTTCACTGTCCAGGTGGTGCCATTACTCAATTTTTGGACACTGTGCTACAGCATATTCATGCACTCATTCAAACACTTCACAGTTGTGTGAAAGGAAAACATCTTTTCGCTTTTCCCTTTGCATTTTTAAATTGAGGACATTAAAACAGGCTCAGTGATCCTAGTTTTTGAGCCAGAGACTATCCTTAAATTCCCCTACTGCTTTTTCAGGTGCTCCTAACGTGCAAGGAAGTGATTGACTAATGCTCCTCCCCCACCCCCCACAGAAAAAAAATAAAAAATAAAAAATAATAAAAAAAAAGGAATGAGAAGGGAAAGGGAAGGGAAGGGAAGGGAAAGGGAAGGGAAAAGAGTAGGGAAAAGGGAAGGGAAAGGGAAGGGAAGGGAAGGGAAGGGAAGGGAAGGGAAGGGAAGGGAAGGGAAGGGAAGGGAAGGGAAGGGCATTTATAATTTAATGAAAAATGGAGTACTGTTTCAGTATCTTTATCTCAATACCAGCCAATCATTTGCCTAACTGCAAATAGCAAAGTTATTTCTTTACAGTCACTGGATGGAGTTAAATATTAATGAAAAATCTGAAAAATCTATGGGCAAATTCTGGATGGGCTATTAAATCTACTGGGTGTACTAACTCTTACAAATTCCTTCTCGATTATTCACATAACACTTTTATAACAGTTTCCAGTTGTTGCTATGACGGGTAAATATTTTCTAATTGTTGCTATACAGAGGGATCTTCTACATCACATGTATTTATTATAACAAGCATAAAAAAAAAAAAAAAAAAAAAAAAAAAAAAGCA
The DNA here is from genome assembly GCF_011077185.1 of Oxyura jamaicensis. Taxonomy (NCBI): domain Eukaryota; kingdom Metazoa; phylum Chordata; class Aves; order Anseriformes; family Anatidae; genus Oxyura; species Oxyura jamaicensis. The sequence goes on along the minus strand of NC_048897.1, from coordinate 12,942,593 downwards.
ATGCTCCTCACCTTCTGATAGGTAGTGGTAATTTTCACTGTTTTATTGACTGTCCCTAACACTGCCACCTCCAATGCCTCTTAACTCAGTGGATAGGTGATGGTTTACTCTGTGATTGCTTTGCATTGCTTATATTACTAAAAATACTAAAGATTCCACATTCTGGTAGAACATCCTGTTATTCCCAATACATGTGCTTCAACTCCAGCTCTCAGCTACCTACCTACATATTTTATCCATCTTGAAAAGGTATTACCAGGCTCTAAAGAAAGAGCTTAGACATTGATTCATCATGTAAAGCTTTGACAAAAGCTTCATAATCACCCCTCTAGATGAAATTCAGTGGTTAACCTTGATTTAAACCATTACATATTTTACTAAAAGAACACTGGAATGAAAGACCTAGAAGATTGTCTCATAATTTATTGCTGAAAACTGAAAAACAAATAAAGGAACATTTCCATCTATGTTTAGGGTTTTACAGATCCAGATGAGATTCTGTAAGCCTAGAAAATAATCAGGATGCTTAGGGATTCAGAACAAATTTTCTAAATGGAAAAATCCAGATGATATTTATATATGGCTGTAAAAAGCATGCAAAAGCATGCATCATTAAAGGTACTAAAAAAACAAACATGAAAGCAGATTTCTGGGTTGGCATGGATTCAGGACAGAGAGGAGTAAATGAGTTAGAGAACAAACCGTAGTTGCGAGTGAAGAGAAGAAATAAGTTGAATTCTTTTTTCTTTTCTTTTTTTTCAGATATTTTCTACTGGTTTACTTGAAAACTTGTTTAATGTTTACTATTTAATATTTTGTTTTCCTATCCACTTTGGATAACAGCCTTCTTTTATAAAACCCATACTGCATCTAAAAGAAGATACTTCAGGTCCTTGACTTGGACATCCTCGGAAAACTTAGAATATAAACAAACTAAAATTAATCATAAACTCAAATTCTTATGTTAAAAATAGTTTGTAATATGTATACACATCCCATGTGAAAATTCAACATCTACAGTTTCTAAATCAGATAAGCAGCCTTCTGACACTCTCTCCTGTCTGGAGATTTTGCATGGTAAAAAGTAATGATTACTAGTGTTCCTATTTTCTTTAGAAACACTTTAAGGTGTGCTGAGTTACTTTTTGCTGTGATATGCATTATTGTACTTGTGAGGAACAGCATAAAAAATGACTATACCCACTCATGGGAAGCTGCTTGTGCTTATGAATATCATAATTCTAGATGACAATGAAGAATACTGGGCTATATATTAATTACTACATAATTAATTAATTGTAAACTAATTACTACTTAATTAACTAAACAACTATATTGTACTGTAACATTAATATAACATGCTTTTGTGTTGTATCTACCATGCTGCATCTCATAACCACATTTTATTCTTTAAAAATTTTGGAAAATTTTAGATAGTAAAAAAGGCTTCTGTCATATTTTCTTATTCTATAGCTGGAAAGCAAGCCAAGAGGCTTGTGTCAGCTGTTGAGTTGTTGGCAAGAGTGCAACCAGTGATACCATAAATTCCTCAGATATATTCTAGTACTTCACCAGGCAGAACCACTGAAGTTATGTTTTCCTTTCCTCAAGATCTTAAACGCTTTAGAACAAAAAAGAAGGGAAGAGAACAGAACACAGTTTAATGTCTGAAACGCAACAGCTTTTTTTATTTCAGATTTCATTTCTTGATTTCTATGCACTGAAAAATCACATGCTTTCTATTTGTGCAGCAATAAGTGTCATTAGATGCAGTGCAGGAGGTAATTGCATAAAACCAGTTATAATATTATTATTCCTTGTTCCACAAAACCTTAATTATAATTTCTTGAATAGTTAGCCTTCAATCAATAAGCTCTTCATTTTGAAGTGCATTCACCCATTTCTACTGTCAGTCCTCAGTGGTTATGAATGTCTTCCTTGTGAGATGGGACATGAATAGAGCTCTGTCAGTTCTTGAGCTTTAATATGGCATATCAGGGTTAACGATCAACAACTTTACTCTAAGGCTTTTCCTCCAAAGATGTTCACCAAATGCACCAAAATGCTTTAAAAATTTTAATTCCAATTATTATTTCTTTAGTCCACAGTAGCAGCACATGCCCCTAAAAGACCAGCCTTTGTGTTCTTCTGTAGAGTTTTGAAAGAAGGGCATGACACAGTCTACTCACAAAATGACTGAAAGCTATAGGCACCACACCAGATTTAGAGATAAATCCTGTTTGTTCTATTAAGTTATTTTCCCTAGGGAATAAATTTAAGTTACAATATTTGCTTAAAATTTTGTGTTACCTAACGTGATAAAAAACATGCTCTGTAGACAGGTAGTATTATGAGCAATGTGATTCTACCTTGTTTATTTTTGCCAGCTGACAAAATCATGGAATTTAGAGAACTCAATAGATTACCTAGTTAATTGCTATACTCTAATACAGGAAACTATCAGCTAGGGTGTCTCATTCCCAATACATTCTTTTTACTGTGTTTTTAAAACTGCTTACTGAGAGGAATTCTTGAAGAGTAACCTAACCTTTCAAATTTAAGCTCATATTTCTCATTTTCTCTGCCATAGAAATGACAAAGAGATTAAGCTCTTTTTCACACTTAAAAACTTTTATCACATCTCTCTCTAGACTTCTTTGGAATTAAGAAACTCAGTATATGCAGACAATGAGCTTGGTCTTTTTCTCTGTGCTATGTTCAACTACGTCCTAGGTCATACTTATCACTGTACAATCTCTTGCCTTCCTAAAAAAATTGAATATTTTGAAGATAAGAAAGTCCCAAGTGAACATACAGTGGATTTAGGAATGTTATTCCTCTCCTCTTTTTGCCTTAACTCATATGTCAGAAAAACATACCGTGCTGTACATTTCTACTGTCACTGTGTATTCCCATACATTTAGACTAAGCTCAATAGGTTTTATAACTTTAGCAGATGAATAAGTTTGCCGACTCCAAAGCTCAGTCTCTGCCACATAACTGAAGGCAGCAAGTCTCAGAAATGATGGGTTCCAAAATGGCACTTCTATCCGTTTCTTCAGAGTCTTCTGGAAACCTCTCATCCTTGCTAATGGTAGTTAAAAGGGAGTAGCAACTTGAAGCCACCCATACTCTAAGCCAGTGGAAAAGTTTAACAACACAACACAGGGCTGATTAAGTACTGTTAGCAAATAATAAATTAAACAATTAATTTTTGCTCTGGCTGTAAAATAAATGAATTATTTGCTAAGAAATACCTTTATTATTACTCTGTCCTCAGAGATTATGATAATATTCATCTGTTACATTACTCACATTTTTAGAAGACAAATAATCAGAAATGTTTACGAATACATATACATACATATTGCTTAATTTGTTTGGCTTTAACCATGAAGGACTTTTGTTGATGCTCATGCCCAATGGAACTGACATGAACAGGCTAAATTTTATACTGGCATAAATCCACTGAGTTTTAAGCAGGCTGGGGTTTGGCCCTTTGTTATTATTTAATGGGAAAATAAACATCCACACTTGAATTTGTGAAAAGGAATGATAGGAAGGTTATACAGGTCAGTCTCTTATTAATGAAATAGAGACCCTTTCAACTTTGAGCTACTCAGATGAATCTGAATCAGGTCAGAAATAACCAAAAGTCATTAACATCTGACAGCTGGATGATGGCCTGTGTAAAATGAGTTGGTGCTCTTAGCCCAGTACATAAAACATCGGAATAATTGGTGTTAATTTGCACCCCTATTGGCAGTCTTAGCACAGAGGTCAAAGATTGAATGGGCATGAAAATTAAACTATCCTGTCAGCCATAAAGGTTCTTTCAGGTCAGGATTGAAGCACAGTAACAGGATAATATAGAAGAATTTCTACCATCAGTGCTGGGGCTGTAGCAGTTCAGTGAGTAAGCCTGACTTTGTTCTTGACTACATTCAGTAATATGATGCATTCCTCAGACATTACAAACTCTGAGGGTTTTCCTTCTACTTTATTTATTTATTTGAGAGAGATAGGGAGAGAGAAATTAAATTTACATCATAAATACAACAGTAGCAGGAGCCAAAGAGGTCAACAACTGACCTCCACATCAAGTGCAAATTGTTGTATCAGTGCTGGGATCTGTGGAGAATTACTAATATATTTTTGCAGCTGACAAGCTATTAACAGCCATTTATACATGTGTGTTGATGGCATAAAAATTGACCGATAATGAGCCTTATGTAAGTCATGGTCCAGTGTCAACTTCTAGTACAATTTTTTATTTCAGATTACCAATCTCATTGTGACACAATTTGCAGTCTTTTTCAGTCTAATGCAAACAATATTTAGCACCAGACATGCCTGTTCCTTTCATTCCTGGTTGCACATGAGAATAAAGTTTGCAATTAAATTGGAAAGGCATGGAAATATTGAAAAGATGAATGCCTTCACGTTGCCAACTGGCAGAAAGACTGGCTGAGGAGGTTTGAGTGAATTCTGCAACTATGTGGCTCTGTACAATGAAAGAACAGATTCAGAAATGGAGAATGGGTAAGTAACAACTCAAATTATATTTGCACCGAGTATGTTCACCACTTGTCAAGTCTAGCTGATATCCAAAAGAAATAAAATAAATCCTCTGGAGATTTAATCGTAGGTTCAGATGTACTTTGCTCTAAAAGGAAGGCAATCCTGAGTGAGCTGCAGAGTTAAGTAATGCGGATATAGCTTTCATGTGCAAATTTCTTTTGACTCAGTGAAACAACAGTTCCCAGAGTCTGGACTGATGTCCACACAACCAGGCCTGCATGTGAATGCAAATGACTTCATTATAGGCAAAGTCTCTGTGCACCAATGAGCTGAACAGGACACTTGCAGAGATACCAGCTTTGTGTGCAGCCTTCTTGCTGTTTCTGCTTCCTGTCTGAAAATAAGTGGCATCTTATCCGTTGCTAAGCAGTAGGAAAGGGGTGCAGCATGGCAGGGGAAGCAAAACTTCTTTTTGTTAGTGCATTTCTTTCACCATGGCAATTGATAACTTTTCTATTTCCTTTTTCTTCCATCATCTTGAATTTCATAAGAGTCAACTCAAAATGAATTTTGTTCAGCTTGCTGTATTGCCAAACTCACTGCATGCACACAGCAATATATTCCTTGTCAATACGAATAAAAATATCTATCATTTTTCAGTTACAAATATTTATTTATTTATTTATTTATTTTTGGAAATATTCAAGGAAAATCTAGCTCAGAGACCAGTACTCCTGTACTGTGAAGAGAATTCCAAATAAGCACTCTAAGCTTTTGTTTGACTCGAGAGACAGGCTCACAAGTCTTTTTAATTATGCCACACAAGTGGAACACTTTAACAGATTGGGTTAAGAGTACATCCTGCAGAGCTCCTTAGCAGTTCCTGTAGCTAAAGATCCTTTTAGGTGAGGTGGAAATGTTTATAATGCCACAGAGTAATTGATTTTGGGTTACTCAAAGCATATGTGTGGGCTGCCATCCCCAAAAGAAAGTTTTATGCCCTGCTAAGGAGGTTTTAGGCACTTAGCACAATCAGGGGGTTGTGGACGGCAGGTACTTTGAAAGTTAATTGTAAATTTGGTTCAGAATCCTAGACTCAAGACAAAGTCTACATTCCATATGAATGGCTGAAATCTTCAAATCCGTGCCTGACTGATTCCTTGTCTGAACTACAAAATCTGTGTGACATTCAAGGAGTAGTGCAGTGAAGCATAGACAGGCAACTGATTGTTCTTTCCAACTCTCAAAGAGCTTTTTTCCATAGTGCAGAGATTTAATTTTTGGGCAGTGCTAAGTAACATTCCTCACATCAGAATTTGTAGCTGAGTACTGAAGGTTATTCCCTGTTCTGGATACTAATCACTGGGACACATTCTCTCTGGTACTGGAGTAAAGATCCAGTACCAGATTCAGAACTTCAGCTCTGGATTTTGCTGGAGGTGTTGTCTGGCTCCTTCTGTAAATCTGTGCTTTTTAGCATACAGATGTATTCCTTTATCAGCTCCAGCTTTTATGTGTTTTGAGTGTAAAAGAAAGAGACCAGATACATTGTTTGGCTAAACCACTGTTCATTTAGAGCCAAAAAAAAAATCAAAAGAACTATTTATCAATATTTCTCTCTTATGGACAGTCTCATGCTTCTGCTGAGAAAAGAAAGGCAACCAGAAGAAGAAATCAAAATAGAAAGTAAAAGCATGTATTCCAAAAATTAGCTATTGCATCTCACAGAATTAGACAATGAACACCAGCAACTACAATACACAGATGGATGTAGGTGTTTGAGGGCCATTAGGCACTGAGCACTTCCTCAAATGAATCACAATTACACAATCACCATTCCTAAGTCATTTTATGCCGATCCATCATGAAGATTTATTAGTCCTTAATATCTCTCATTGTTTACTTGTGACAGGAGTGCTTGGTGCTTGAAGGTGATCTGACACCTCTCTGCTTGCTAGCACTGCATACTCAATGCCATATGAAAACAACATAAGGAGGCCTAGTACCAAATGCCGAGTATCAGACACCAGCCCTTAGAAATGGCCCTTGGGAATACAGGCCCCTGGCTGCTTTCCCACATCTCATGATGAGCACACAACTATTTTATATTCCATTACCCTGATGTCCCTGTACTTGAGCATATGCTGTTTGTTGTCTGTCTTGGGCATATATCCAAACAGAGTGCCTGCAGGCTGTATTATCCTATAATCCATTGTATGTTCCAAGAAATCATGTGATCCTATTGGTTTTTCAGATACCACAGTTTTGAACTGTCAAAACTGACCTCGTGTCATGTTTCTCTTTTGCTTTTTCCTGTTAAGGTTGTCCTAGATCTTCAGGTTCAAGTGTGATTGAATGCAGCAGTATGCTCCTGTCACAAAAGGAACAGATTTCCCCAGCTCAGACGCAGTATTATGTAGGCTGTACATATTTCTAGGCTGTGCAAATCATATTTTAAAATATAATGTTCTGCCCCCCACTCCACCCCCACCCCCACCCTCCCCCTGGGTTGAATTCAACATTCTGTAGCTGGAAACTGAACACAGTTGTGATATATAAAATAAAACTTCCATCACTTCAGACCTCTGGGCAATCATTTTCTTCAGATGCGTTACACCCAGTAGACGAATTTCTGTTTTTAGGCACAGCTCAGAAAGACAAGTAACACATAAACCACAGCTTACCCCAGCAGAGCTCCCTCCTACGGATCTCTTGGTCCAGATGAACAGTAAATCACACTGGCACCACCCTGCACCAATCATGTTTGTCAACAACAGTGGCTGGGCCAAAGTAAGTCATCCTCTCACCTCTGCCTCCTACCTGGGTTCTCTGGAAAGGACAGGCCAAGGGCTGGACCCCACCCACACTTCAGTAAAGAAATTTCCCATTTTCCTTGGACTGATATTTCCCCATATCAGAATACAGCCCTATATTGTTAGTAACAAATGTCCACTGTTTCTTATGGTTTCAATGCCTTGAAACTTTACTAAATGTTTACTGTTTGGAACAACATCTATTTCTGTCTCAGGCTGAGGTCTTGAGGGATTTTTCCAAAGGTATTATTAATTCAGTCAGTGTAAGAGTGAGATAAGAGAACAGAATATTGTTTTCACAACTATTTAAAAAATGGGAAACATAGGAACAAAATTGCATGTAGCTATGTAATTAGAGACAGCAACATCACCCATGCACTCAAGGGAGTTTATTTCATGTTGCACAACTGAAATTATCTTTGGCTTTTTCTAACAGTTATATATGTGTATATATTTATTTATTTTCATTTTATCATCTTTCAACAAAGTCTTCCATAAATGTCTGCTTTTGGGGATATGTATGTATACATATCTACATTTGTATACATATACATATGTATATGTGTAAATTCCTATGAGTAGTATTTAATGAAATGGAACTTTTAAGTTCTGCTTCTTTTTGGGAGGAAGATTGTTTTAATTCCATAGATTCCACCCTCTTAGCAGGAAATTTTCAGCCTAATAAAATAATTTCAAGACCCCGAGGCCAAATCTTACAGTCTACATGTAAAACTCATTTTAGAAAAACGTCTTATTAACGTCGTTTCCCAGAACTAAGAAAGGGATGTGAGAGTTTGTCTTAGTTATATACTAAGTTTTAGATACAATTTATTAGTAGACATTAAAAAAAAAAAAAAACTTAATGAAGAAAGAAATGAAATGCAAAATTAAAAAGATCTGAACTGAGTTCTCATTTACAAAGAAATAATTTCAGAAAATTTTTAGTAACAGTCTTCTAACCTTTTATGTCAAGCATCCAGTGGCCATTAGTGGCCATTAGGGGATATGTATGTGAAACAGGTTAAAGTTCTAATAAATTGTTGTGTATTAAACATTAAACAAAGTCAACAAAATCAACAACAATAACAACAAACACACATCCACACTCAAATCCAGTTCTCATAAGACAGCGGGACTTTCTCCATCAAACAACACAGGACTGAGTAAAGATGAAAAATAAGTACTAACCAGACTATAGGTAGGTTTATGACACCTGAAGTGTTGTCAGACCACCTCCTGTATCTGAGATAGTCATAGATATTAAGGGATTATAGTCATTATATTTATTGCAGTATTAAATATTTTTTTTTCTCTCTAAATTTATTATATAGGCAGATAAGACTTGACAGACCTGAAGAATACTTTATTTTATATGTTTTTTGTTCCTTTGTACTCAGAATCACAATAGATATTGTAGCATGTGGCCCATAGAGCCCTCTTCCTTGGGTTTTACAGTACTGTAAATTTGTGCATGTTCTTTTTCTATCCTGTGAAAAAATCAGAGTTTAGATCATTGAGGTGCCATGATTACAACTTTCCTTGAGCAAAAATGCTTTGCCCCTCTGAGGTGCTGCCTGTCAGATATATCTGTAATAAATGTGGGCAGCCATAATGCAGGATGCCTTGAGTGTGACTTGAGTGTGCAGACTGTTCTATAGGCAGCCCAGCCTGAAGCTACCTATAAATTATGTCTTTTCTTTCTTCTCTTACATCATCAAAGTGTTCTTAGGAAGAATGTACTGAGCAATGTAGGACAAAACTCCTAAGTTTGATTCCACTGTGCCCTTCTCTATCAGATATCTAGACTTGTCTCAAGTTTGTTCTAAGTGTAATGTCTATACAAACAATATTTCAGTACAGAACCATGCTAAATATATAATGTAAGTTCTACCAATGAGAAATAAAATGATCAAGATCCTGTAGGACTTGCTTCTAAAGCAGTGATTCTACAGACTTTTCAGGGAGATAAAATTTTTGTACTCAGATAAGAGGTTTTGATGAACATTTATATCTCCAGCCACATGTAACAGACTGAAGAACTATAATAACAACAATAAGATTGAATGAATCTAATATCAAAGGCTTTAAAGCAGACAATAAAATAATGGGAACACTCCTTAGTAAATAATAAGACTAAAAACCAAAATAGTGAGAAAACTTGGTAACATTTTGATCCAAATGTTTTCCTTAGCATATTGGAAATTCACAGTGAGAAGGAACTGTGGCTATTCTCAACTTCATGGAATCTAGTGTATCCAGAACAAAGAGCACTGATTTTTTCTTGTAACTATTAAACAAAGATAAAGTCATAAAGTGCTTCAGATGTCTCTCTCCTAAGTCAAGATCAGTTTTACAACACTTATTTGAGGCTGTTTCACTCAGTGAAAAAATACCAAACTTCTTGTTAAAGTTTACAGCTCATCACATTTTCATTTGAGTCCTAGTTGCAGTACACCCTCTCCAGCAGTTAAATGTGTCTTTATTACCCATAAACAGGGATTTGCATTTGGCACAGAACATGTATCTTAATAGTTCATTTTGTATTTTAAGAGAGACCTCGCTAATTTCCACTTCTTATCCAAGGGACCAATATTTACCATAATTTGTCAAAATTTCAGAAATGACTGCTGTATATGGTGAGTACTCCTTTGAGGTTGTGACAGTGTTTTCTAGATTGACTGTAAACTCACTGGAAAGGAATGCAGAGTGCCTACTGCAAAAACACCATTCTAGACAATGGCCTTCATTTACTAGTACAGCAATGCAGTAGTAGAAATCACTCTACTTTAGCTCTGCAGAACAATGTTTCAACCTTCTGCTGTTACACTCACTATTAAATCTTGTAATTAGAATTTCTTCTTCTTTTTTTTTTTTTGTGTTAAGTACTTAAATATTTTTTTTACATATTTTTGGTATAATGTACATGAAAAGATTCATTAAGCAGGTAGCAGAGAATTTCCTCAGGGAAAAAAAGAAATACTTGAATGACATGAAATGAGTGTTTCATTCCTTTTAATTTAAACAAACAAACAAAAAACAGATCTGCTCCATTTGTTGTCTGTTGTCCTGCAGAAGATATATGTTTTGGCAGGAAATGAAAGGCCAAAACATTTTCTGATGAATAATACTAATGTTAGTTCAAACTCTGAACATTCAGAAATGCCATTAAGTGACCTCCAGGTAGCTATAGGTTAGAATGCTTCAATCTTTTTTACAGGCTGGATTTCATGACAAGACACAAAGACTTCCTATGATATATCTTGAATCTCCATGGAGTACACATGCATTTTGTGTTTTCTAACCACCACAGAAGGGTACTGTCACACTAGTAAATCAAATTATTTCAGATGAGACATTAGACTATTGATATAACTGCAATTTTTTTTTTTTTTGGGGGGGAGTGCTCAGTTGTCTTTCTTGAAAAGAAAAGAAAAGAAAAGAAGTAGAAAAGAAAAGAAAAGAAAAGAGGTAGAAAAGACATAGAAGATACTTATAAAAAAATTACACTGAATTGAGAGACAATTTCCGATGTAGAAAGGAAAGATTTTCCTTTCTTAAGATTTTCCACATTATTTTCCAGGTAAGATGAAGGATCATATTTGCAGACTACTTTTCACATAAATTTATAATACTATGTTAAACAAAACAAAAACAAAAAAGTGTTTTCCTCTTACAGTAGTCCTTTTGACTGCTGTAAGTTACCGAACATAAACCTACCAACATTTGAGAATCTGAGGACCAAAAAAGTCCAATTCAGTTCTCAGATCCTTTGATATCAGTTTTAGGCCTAAATTTATTATTACCTTGCTACTAATACAATAGTTCTAAGAGTCAATAATTTGGAAACAGTCAAAATAACCTAAGTGAGACCTCTACAATGGGATGGGACAGATATTTTCTGTCTTTTAGACAAAAAAAAAAAAAAAAAAAAAATCCTCCAGAAATTTTTTATATCAAAATAAACAAATATCTTTGCATTGCAGAAGGGGACAACAGCAGCCACTTTGATTATTTCATTATTACGGTGGAAAGAGAGGCTTCCCTCTCACCTTACCTCCATGTCAGAGAGAGACACTTGGCAGTGTAAATCTTTTGGCTTCACAAGCAAAGAGCCTTCCAGCCATACTGCTGACAGGCCAAAAAATCTGGGTGATTATTCATTAACTGGATTTTTTCAGAAAACATCTCTCTTCCCCCCCCCCCCCCCACCCTCAAAAAATAATAAAATACTTTTGCTACTTGTTCTGGTTGCTCTAGGAAAAATAGGAAAAGCCTTATCATTTACGTAGCAAGTACATACATTTTGCAGCTGCACTTTTGGTTTTGATAAGTATATATGTATGTATTAGAATACATTTTTATAAAAAAATACTTATAAATGCATATATTTGCATAAACATGAATAAACACAAATACTTGTTTTACACATATTTGTTTGTTAAAACAGTAACTTCCCTCAGCTTGCATATATATATGCTTCTAACATTAACACAGTTTATAGTATACTTATTATTGGATATGGCTTACATTTTAACTCACTACTGTATTTCAAATCTGTCTTCTCTTCACATGCATTTCCAGCTTACGCTCAGTGCTTTAATAATTTCTCACAATTGATAAAGAACCACATTACTGTATATTAAAGAAAACCCATGCTTGTATGAGCATGCTATTTGGTTTTCAAATAACATAGAAACATGTTTGTGCTTTTTGAGATCCCTTGGTAATTCATTTGTTGTGAGGTGGTCTCGAGCTACTGTGAGATTTCCATCTTTAAAGTCATACTATAATTTTGGATGGATCTTAAAAAAATGTCAAAAGCATTTTAATGTACTGAAACCTTCCTCAAAAGATTTATTAGTAAAAAAAAAAAAAAAAAAAAAAAAAAAAAAAAACTGCACCCGATTAAAAACTGGTGTTTTTGTATGCAGCATGGAGCTCTATTCACTGTCATGTTATTAAATTTTCATACATTAAATTATAGTTGCTGGTAATAGTAACCTAATCATTATATTTCTATGAATATAAAATGGTCTGTTCCAAGCACGTTTGATTTGCAATATTAACAGTATAAAAATAATTTTTCCTCTTATTTCTAGTTTTGATGTTTGCAAATTGTTTACAGAGAGCTAAATAGATTCATCCAGACCTTTCTAGAAATCCAGACAAAGCTGAGTTTTAACAGAGGTGATCTCTCAGTGTGTGTACACCTAACAGCATTTGTTTATTATATCTTTACAATATATATCTACTTCCTGATCTTTCAAACTACTGTACAAATTAGTATGACTCTCCAGCATTGCTAACCATTGATCTTAATTCCTTTAGCCACCATATAAATTGAATCATTTTTAGCAACCTCCCTCTCACCCCACCCCACTAAATTCTTAAGCATTTCTGCAATGCAGAGAAGCAATTACCTTGGAACAGGCTTAAAATCTATAACAGCTCTAATAAATGCAAACGGAAAATGTGTTTATAATTATTTCTTACATATTTATTTCAGAAGAAAGCAGTGTGGGTAAATTGGCATCAACTTTGTGTGTAGCCCTATAAGGTTTATTTAAAGTGGCTGTGATGTGAGCTTAAAATGGTTTTCAGTAATATGATTTATTATTTTTTTTAAAAGTCAGCTAGTAGTTTTTAGGAGCCAAGGAGTTAAACCAGTTTTTCAGTTTTTCATGAGATTCTATTTCCCAGGTAAAAATAAATATTATATATATATATATATATATATATATATATGTAAATGCCAATTATCAATTTTAGTGAGTTTATGAGTAGTTTATAGTTTGAAAATCAGATACAATAATAAATGCATTCAGATGCATGAATGTGCAAGTGAAAGGCAGGGCCAATTCATAATACACTAAGGCAAACAATTTAACACTTTTGTTAAATGACAAAACTCCCCATGACTTCTATATGACAGTCTTGTGGTAATGAATAATTGGATTTATTGTTTGTAATAAGGCATATGACTAATTTAATGAAAGATTTGTTAGAGTTGAAGCTTATGCTTTCTTATCAAGTCTCAATATATCAGCTATCTTGCTGTACGTTAAATATTGATTACCATTACAAGTTTTCTCTATCCTTCATACAGCAAAATTGTCTACAAAAAAAAAAAAAAAGATTGAAACTTCGTGTTTTCTTAAACATAACAGTGTTTTCTCTGAGACTAAGAGCAGTAGCTGCATATATTTATATGTATTACCTCACAAGATACTCTAAAGGTCTTCAAAAAACACTTTAAGAACTGAATCTATTCAATCAGTATTTCAGAATCACTTAGCCCATAAGAGAAATTCCACCTCTGCAGTGGGATGGTGTAGTGGTTTAACAGCCCACAACAATGTTTTATAACAGCTCTTCTTGCATTTTCTAGAAATTAATGAGATACCATGAAACTAAGTGCCCCTATGCAACAGTGCTGAGTTAAGCATCAAGAACAGGAAATAGTGTTAAGTTTTTATATCTACGTAGCCCAAGTTTCTAACATCTCAGGCATAGCATTTAGTCTTTTGCCTTTCTTAAAATATGTAAAATATGGGGAGGGGAGGGGAAGGGAGGAAAGGAGGGAAGGAAAGGCAAGGGACCTGTTAGAATAAGCCAGGCTTGAATTAATAAAGGACAAACTCTTCTGAGTCTCCTATTTGCACTGAACAGAAAGAACTCTAATATCCAACAGCTTATCTGAACACTTACTTATTTTTGCAGTTATTACTTTGAGTTTATAAAGGAGGTTTCACAATTATAAATGATCCTTCTTGCTCTGGATCCTGCTAAGTAATCAAACTACCTTGATATGTAATGGTCCATTGTTAGAATTATTGTTGCGTTATAACAGTGGATTTTGTCTTCATGTGATAAATAGGTTTGAGTAGATAAGATACGGAATAAAAACTTCCTGATTGACTATTTGGGAAGACAGTGTCATAACTGACAAAGATCTTCAGATGCAAGTCACCATAACTATTAAAAGCTAAGAAGAAAAATGGATTTTTAGTGTCACATTTTACTAGTCTTCTTGATGAAAATTTTTATATTGTGTTTATGAAATAAAAGAAAGGTACTGATGCTTATCATCCTTTGCTCTTAATTTCACTTGATAGGACAGTCTTGTTCAGAGTTAATTTCACAATTCTTCTTGTGAATAAAACCGAGTAGCTGTTCTTCCCAATTCTAGTATGAAATGGAAATGACCACAACAATCCCAAGGCAACAAAGGTGATAAAATGCAAATATTTTACCTATGGTCTTGCATGTATGTCACTCAGGTTCTCTTATTGCTTCTCTTTTTCATCTGTGAATGACTGGTGTTGCCTGTTCAGATGGTGCTACCTGTTTGCTATTACTTTATTTATAGGTAGGTTGTAATTGCTTAGATACTGTAGTCAAGACTAGTATATTAGGAGCTCTATAAAAGGTGAAGTGTAAATAAGTTTTGTTTCCACTTTGGACATAGAAGGAGGGTCTCTAAGCAAATAGCAAAAACTGGCCCTCATTCTATTTCCTCAGCAAGTCAACCAAAACACCTTTAAGTAAAAAAGTGCATTTATGAGTGTGAAACAACATTTTTTTTTCTTGTTTTTGATAACAAAACCTGTAGTGACCTCTATCTTCTTTTCACCAGCTTTTATTAATACTTATTAATAATTTGAAACTTAATAATAATTTGAAAACTGAGAAATTCCGTTTATTCATTAAAATCGCACAGTCACAAGTATGGATACGTTCTAAGATTTAAAATACGCGATCAGTCTGATATTCTCAAAGTAATGAAATTTCTTAAAGATGTCTTTAATTATTCCATTAAAGAAAAAAAATAAACAAAACTCTTTTCTCCAGCAGGCTAAATTTCTCACCTACCTCCTTTATCATTGGTGATTAACCAGGTAATATATGCATATTGATGTGTGTATTAGAAGAAAGGGAGAGAAAGGAGAGAGCTCATATAAAACAACTCCAGACTTAAAAACTGACAAAACCAAATAATAGCATTATATTAGTACTACTAATACTAATAATCTGTTTGTTTGATCGTCTTGTCTAAGGTATTATCTAAAATATGTGAGATCTCTCTCTGTTTACTCAGGAAGAAACACTACCTCATGTGCAAGTGTCTTCAAGTGGAGGTGGGGGAAAGGAAAAAGCAACCATCTGTATCCAAATACAGCCCTTTGAATATCCATGTGTTGAGACTTAGCATGTTCTCTTGCTTTTAAATTATTTTTACATACACACCTATATATCACAAGTGAAGAAAAAAAATCTTATGATAAAAAAAAAAAAAAATTCCTAAATTATTTTTTTTTTATTATTTTTTTTACCTACATGAAGCTGCCTTTTAGAGTTCGGGAACTGTCATATGTAAAGTTTGAAAGGAAAAATAGATTGTTTCTGTGGGCTGTCACAGTTTCATATTTATGGTGGCATATCACTTTACTACTCCTGCTGATGGCCCACCTGTCTCCATTGCTCTGAATCGACACTTCAGGACTCAGCACCTACTGTTAGCTACAGAGAAATACTCCCCAAGGCAGGAAAGAGGCAGGAAGCCAAAAGCAACAATCACAGCCAGTTAATGAATGCAGAAATTAAAACAAACAAACAAACAAATACTCTGGAAACCATTCCCTGAAAAGTAATTCAGTCATGTAAAAGATAGGGTTAAAATACACACATGCAGTACAAATTAAGGTAAAAGATGAGCTCATAAACGGATTGCTAGAAATGACAGAAACAAAATCGTTTAATATGGCACTACATTATCTCTCTGTCCTATTATATACTGAATGGTTTATTGTCTTATTCCCATTTCACACTAACCTAACTGATGCTGCTAGTCCTGATTTAAACTACATTGAAGAGGAAAAAAATCTTTTTAACTTTGATTTTTTTTTCTGAACATCAGATGGAACATTAGAAAGACAACTCTTTTCTTGTGTAAAATTCTTCCCAGCAACTGAAGGTGCTTTTGAGGTTCATAACTTCCAATTTTGTCACTTTCTCCTATAAAGTGATACCTTTGGATGATAAAGAAAACAAAAACTGTTATCTGCTAAAGGGATTTTAAAGCACAATCTGATTTACCCTAGATGTATGACCTGACATACAGATTTCTGAAGTAGCTGGAAAGATTCCTTTTGATTTCAGCAGGAGTTTGCATAAGTTATCAGCGCACTACAGAATTCTACATTACCTGAATGGTCGGAAAAAAACTGTTCATAAGGTCCTCAGCTCAGCAGGAATTGAGAGTCATTCACTCTCATGCTGATTATGAGTGTTTTGCTTTACTCCCATCTCCTGCTGAGCTAGAACTCAGTGGGAACTAGTAGGCATTGTCTGTAGCAGGAAGGGGATTCCAGCTCATGCTGGTTTTGAAGCTTCTCCTGAACTCCAGATGATGTTTCATTTGTGAGAGTTGAGGACACCAACCTCTTGATGAGTTTTGCACTCAGTGGAAGCTGTGGGCTCGAGTTTGACTGGTGGTTGCCAAGGTTTCTCAGGACTTGCTGAGTTCACGCTCTTCAGAGTGAGAGGCCTTTGACTTCTGCAAAATTTAAGATGATCACTTTTCATCAGTGACCATGCTGTCTAGCTCAGCTGCTGTTAAGAGACAGACTGCCTTCTGAGGTCAAGCAGAAATTCAGCTGGACCAATACAACTCAGTGATTCTCTGATGATGTGCAAATTCAGTAATTTACCTTCAAAGTAGGTTGACTGTCTGAAAAATTGCACACCATCACATACTACTTTACCATATACTTAATGTTAAAAAATAAAGGCACAAAGAAATATTTTTTTAAAAAAAGAGAGAAAGAATGATTTAAATATATATATATACAAAAGTTGAAGATTGAAGAAACAGAAGAAGATTTAATAGACCTGATCCTGAAAAATGCTGAGTTTATTTCTCTGCCTGCATCTATGTTACAAAATAGGACCTTGAGACTGGGTCATGTAAATCTGCTGCTAGTGTCCAAATTAAAATATACTTAGATATGCATCTCATCAGTATAATAGCAAACACTGGCCTTGTCTTGAGCAGCTCTACTAATAATCATTGCTCAGACCAACTAGTTCCTGAATTCAGATAACATCTTTTCAGCTACAGTCTCAGACAGAATGTGGGAGTTAATGCATATGAGCTAAGGGTGTGAGCAGTGAGCTTCAGCTTTCTTCAACTGTTTCACGTCAGGTACTGGTGGAGTAGACACGACCACATAAATTGTGCTGTTGTTCTTACTAGAAACCAGAAACTAACAGTGTCACTTCCTGAGAAGTTACACATTTTTCACTGTGAAAATGATAATTAAAAAAAAAAAAAAAAGACAAAAAAAAAAAAAACTCTGCTTTTTCCTTTGGTTTCAAGGGAGGGAAAGATTCCAGGCTGTTAGCTCTTGCAACCCAGGAACTGAGGAAAGGGGAATTCATATGGTGAACCTCCTCTCTCTTTTGGGAAACGTACCCTTAATTGCATCTTCTGAGGTAAGAGTGAGAGATTAGTGTTCTGCTGCTCATCTCCAGGAGGCCACATGGAAGGCTACTGGGCTCAGCTGGGAGATGGAGCAAAGGAAGAACAGTCCTGCTCAGGCTCAGCTAGGAAGTGGCAATTAATGCTGAGGTAGTAAGGAATAACTTATTATCTTGCTTCTTAGCTGTGACTCACCACTGAATTCACACTGATAGTGGAGGAAGCTCTGACTTTTCTAGAAAGGATCTTTTCAAGATCCCACAGAAGAGGATGCTGAAATGCAGAAGTTTCCTATCACCAGTGTACACCAAACAGGTCAGTAAATAAGCTACGACTCAGGCTGGTTCAAATGTGTTCTCCAGACTTGATATCTGTCACTTTTTCTCCTCTCCTGTGTAGAACTCATTGGATTCAAAGTACATAACAAGCTGACGCATAACTTGGTCTTCTACTCTTTTTCTCATAAACCTTTATGTAACACTGCTATGCTGATGGTCTGAATACAAATTAAATGACTAGTGTCAGCCTGCTTACTTTAGTTTCCTGCACTGCAGAGATTCCTTGGTGGTAGTTGATCTATGAAGGTAAATTTCAGATACAGAGAACCGTCCTTTTGAAATGAAAAGGAAATCCAGCCTTTTCCCTCTATTTTCAGCTATTGTAAATTATTTCCCCTCTATTGATACAATTACTTAAAACATTCTACAGTCAATTTCAGTGCTCTCCAGAGCTGAGGTTGAATCTGATTGCTTAATGATGCAACTGTTTCTAACCTCAGAAGTCACCTTCTTTCTAACTGTAACTGAGTGTGACATGGTAAAAGCAACATTAGAAAACAGTAGGTAATTTCCAAGATGCAATTGAAAACACTGGGGACTTATCTATTAATTACTTGTAAGGTTTTCTTTGCTTCTATAAAATGCCCTTTAAGGATGACTTATATTTACTTTTTTTTTTTTTTTTTTTTTTTTTTTTAATATTGTTAGTGGCTATAGCATTTATAGAATAGTCTGTAAGAATATCTCAAAAATAATGGAGCCCAAATCTTCTCCTCAATCGAAAAAGGGCTGAAAGAATTTGAGATAAATAGAATAAATGATCAATTTTCATCCTGGTCAGAGGAGAACACTAAGACATTTCAAGACTCTGTGTTAGGCTTGAAGTTATTTCATACACTTGTTCATAACCTAGAGAAGTAGCAAAAATCTGCAGAGCACAGTTGTATGATTCAAGTCCTTAGAAACCTTTTAGAAAAATCTCTGTCATCAAAACAAGTTGAGTGAGGACGACTGTACAGTTGCAACTATGGTTCTCTGCTGGTAAATAAAATGTAATAAACACCCGGGGGGGGGGATATGGAGAAAAAAAATAAAATTTGACTTTTATCTACCGGGTTTCAGTAAGCTAAAGCCACTCATAAAGTGGTCTCAGGCATCATCTATGGGTATATAGCTGTGGTCCAAATGGTGGCCATCTCTCAACAGGGCAGAATAGCACTACAACATACTTCTTGGAGGCAGCATAGTTATGGGGCTTCTGTGATAGGTCCAAAATGCAAGATCTTCCAGATCAGGAGACAGTCTCATGGTTTGCTTTGTCAGAACTGCATCAGTTTTGTACTGGCACAGTGATACAGAATTTGCTCTTTATGATAGAAAATAACAGCACTGCACAAAGATTATGACTGAGCTTGCAGTACTGACTTGTTCACTTCATTGTGCATTTGCCAGTCCATTTACTTCTTGTCCTCTCAAAATCAGAGCTACCATAGTCATACTTAGTACATTGGTTTTGCTTTTCAAAAAATAATGGAAAGGGATAGACCAAATAGTTCTAAAAGTGTACTGAAGGCCACTTGCAATTGATGAGAGGGAGCAGTATGCAGGGGCATGTACTGACCATGGCCGTGTGGTGTTTTACTCTGGGATTCCTCTTCATGGATTTAGATTTTTCATGATATGACATCTTGGTAATACATTGCAGATATGCTTTTAAAGGAGCTGTATAACCTCTGATATGCCTTTGCTTGTATTAAGCTCTGCAGGCCTCTGTCAAAGCTTTACAAAGCTGGAGGCTTTCAGTTCACATGTGATTTCAAATCTGATTAAAGACTACAATGTTAGCAACTCATGGCATCAAAGGAGAGAAAACTTTAAATTTAATCTGAGTGAGTTCTTGCTTGGAACTACATTAAAAACAGCTCTATCTGGCTGCTGCAGTTCTGAGTTAGTAAGCAGCTTGGTATGCCAGCCAGTAAGACTCAGTTCTCCAGAATCAATATTGCAGTTATTGAGTAATTACAGTACTTGCCTGGGAAGATGGACAATGTGATATTTGTTCAGGGGCTGATGGGTGATAATGGTGCTCAATGAAAGACGATAATTGAAAACAAAATGATCTTAATGCAGTTGACTGACACAATAGAAAGACTATGGTCTTTAAATCAAAACACACTTTATCTTCTTGATTATCAAAACATTAGTTTAAAAATAGTAACCAGCAGCAAGACGCTTAGAGGGTAATATTCCACTTGCACTACTTCGTTAGCTTCAGATCATCAATATAGACCCCTTAAATGCTAATTGTCTTGAAAAAGCTTTTTCTTACTGACAGCACACTTACAGGCTATTACCAATAAGAATTGTCTGCATTTCCTTTAAAAGCTAAAGAAAAGTTAAAGAAAATTAAACTTTGGCAAGTCATTTTTTGTCTCTTTTGTCACTTTCAGCAAGTGCTGTTTTAACATGTGTCATCAGTCTGTGAAGAATACATAGCGTGCATTCCTCAGCTCTCCAATGCTATATATACACACTGAGGACGTTATCTTGACCTCATGAAATTGCTGAAAGTTCATTAGCAAGCAGTCCCAATGGGTAGATAAAACACCATATTTGAACATTCAAACAATACTGTAAAATTAATTTCATAAACTTTGATAATATAAACTAATATCCTCAAGAGGAGATGAGAAGCTCATGTAAAAATAACAGAATAGAAAAGACATAATTTGCCAGAAACCATAATTTGGTTCCATGTTATTTTCCCTCTCTCTGCTAAAGCCATCAGTGATCAATCAAGTACTAATTCTGTAAATTCAATGACTAGGCAAAATTCTCAAAAAATAGGATAGCTCTCTCCGAAATCTCAGGATGATGATGAAAGATCCAAAAGGGAGCAGGTGAATTTTGTGGACCAGTCTCCACTGACTGTATTTCAGAAACAAATATTTTTATTTCAGATGTAAAATCTCGATGATAGGATGAAATGGTTGAGTTTTAATTCTAAATTAAATTTGATTTGTTTCATGTGGAAAAGGAAATAATCCCAACCAGCTCATGCAGCGTGTAACATCTAATGAGCATCTCATTAACTGATTCCAACTTTTCTGTCCCAAAGTACAAGGCTGATGATACAAGTTTTTAACTATTATACTCTATTTCTTACATGTTTGTTGCCCTTAAATCTTATCAGAACATTTGTCAAAAGGCTGCCTGAGGTACTGGCCAAAGTAAGCCCAGATACCAAATGTGACTAATTCATGAACCATTTAATGAAGTAGAAGTCACAGGGTGAGGATGATGGGAGATGTTGGGTATGTGATTTATCATGGTGGGAAGAATGAAATATTGTTTGAAGTGCATGATGACCCAGATTAGTCTGGAATGAGAACATCAATAACAAGCTCTCCTTAAAAAAGGGAAGAAAAAAAAAAAAAAAAAAAAAGTAAAGATGAAAGGTAATAAATTAGTTTGTTCATACTTGATCATGATATAGAAATTAGAATAAGAAAATATTTATTGTTTTGAATTGTGAACTTCAGGAGAAAATGTTTTGCCATTGCATGTCTAAAATTGAAGAGTTTCCTCTAATGATTTTTTTTTTTTTTTCTCTCAAGCTTTGTGGTTTCCTAAGAAACTTAATTCCTTGATTACCTATGAAAATATAAATCGTTATATAAACTGTAAGAGTAATCAAACAATTTGGAAACTGCATGAGCTGTACGCAGTATCCTATGCAGTAGAACTACCACTGTGCTCAATTATCTAGAAGTTATTTTTGTATGTTCCACTCCTAAGGGTCATATCTTTAGTGCCCAGAAATTCTATAAGTATGTAGGTTCATCTAGAATAACAGTGACCTCTAGGGATACAATTCAGTGTGATACATCAAGCTTTAAACTCATAACTACTGATTTATTATAACATGTATCAATAGAAAGAGCATGTATAAAAATTCTAAGTGAAATTTCTCAGAACTTCTAGGCTGTTATGCTCTGATCAGGAATTAAATTCATACATATATACATATACAGATATTCATATATATATGTGTATATGGAGATATTGATGTTTGTTGCTTTTTCTTTTTAGGGCTACTCTAATCATTATTTTTTGACGTATTTTTTTTTCAACATTTTATTCTTTTTCCTTGCAGGCATGATATTAAAAAAAAATAAATTAGAAATTAAAGACTGAAATGTTTAATTTTGAAATATTTTCTTTTTTCTTTTCTTTTCTTTTCTTTTCTTTTCTTTTCTTTTCTTTTCTTTTCTTTTCTTTTCTTTTCTTTTCTTTTCTTTTCTTTTCTTTTCTTTTCCTTTCTTTTCCTTAATCAGACACTTAAGCTAATAAAAAAAATAACTAGAAAATTCTTCAAGTTTACCTGAATATGTTTTTTTTTTTTTTTTAGTGAATTTTTATGACAAATTTCTTGTTCTTCTAAGTGGACAAAGAGAATACAAATCCAAAGTATTAGTTAATCTATTTGTTATTACTTATGTAACAGAATACATAATCTAAAATCTCAAATATTATGTAGCAGTAATTTTTTCATCTCTAATATTATAAAATATTAAAAAGCAATAAAATATAAAAATATTACCTTACTTTCAAACTCTGCTTACTCAGATGAGATTCTTAGTAAAAAAGATGAAAACTTCCTCAGTAAAGGATATTCTGTGAACGGAGAATTAATTTTATTCTATGAATAGCAATAATATTCTGGACAGTGTCATTATTTCATTTGGTTAGCTGTAGTACTTAGGAACCTAAGTATGTTTTCAGTACCTTGTAAACCCCATAAAGGAAACTGCAGAGATGCTGAATCTGTTGGGTGATAAACAAGCCATACAACCAATTTATAGTTCAAGCTAGTGTTTACCGAAGCAATAGGCATTAAGGTTACATTACCCATTCTGGTTGCCAGACAGATGAGGAAATTACAAGTCTCAGTTTTTGTTACAATGGCTTGACTAGCTGTCATCATCACACATATTCCAGCAGAATCCTCTGTCTTTTATATGGTCTTGTAGTCCTCAGACAGCTGAGGACTTCTAAAAGGCAAGAAGTTGGAATCTGCACTTTGCCATAAAGGCACTTGGTGAAAAGTACTTGTTCTTAAGCAGACTGCAAATTCCCACCTCAGTCACAAACTGAAACACAGACAAAGAAGGCAGGAGGATCAAGTCCATAAAACCGCTGCTTCTTTGTCCTAGGCAGGTACCTTCTTTGCCTTTGACAAGAGGGTTAAGAAAGTCAGATATATTCTGATTATTCACCCACCCTTAAGGTTTTGGGATGGCAAAAATAAACAGCCTAAGAGTGCCTGTAGCTAGAATGTAACATCTGTCTCCCAGAGACTACTCAAAATCTGAGCACAGTGATTTGAGCAGACAAAGGGATAACTCCTCAGTCTATCCCTTACCACTACCTATCTGTTTCGCTCCTTGCATGGCATGAGGTCACCTAGACCGTCTGAAAAGATAGTCTAAGATTTAAGTATACATTAACTATACTGTCTGTGGTGGTCATTATGTGTTAGGGAAAGCTCAACTAAAAGAAGATGACCTAGCTTTTCTGTAACTTGTTTCAGCAAATATTACTTCTCTCTCTACTCTTCCTCACAAGGAACTACAGGAAAGTCATCTGACTATATAACCTAATAACTCATTAGAAACTCATTGCCAATGATAAAATGAAACATAACATTGCATATATGAGGTTATGGACAAACAAAGGGCTCCCAGTTTGGAAGACTGCTATTTCCTTCAGCATTTTTTCTCTCAATATTTTCTTTGTGGTTATACAAGACCCTTATTTAGCTCAATACATTTCCTCTCTAACCTGCAGTAACATACTAATTTATTATGGCAAGTGGGCAGCCATAGCTAGTCCAGCAGACCCTAAAGCAGTGCTAGCACTTTTAGATGTAAACCAGAAGAAAAATTGCTGTCACAGAGTAGTTTATATCCAACAGAAACAAACATTTCCTTTTTTTGTTTGTTTGTTTTTTTTTGTTTGTCTTGATTTATCAAGATTTCACTCTCATAGAAGGTACTTGCATTTTTTAAAAAGTCAGTTGGAATTAAAAGGGTAGGCCCAGGAGGAAGATGATGGTTCTTTCTCTGTCTAGATCAGTGGAAAGGGAACAGAACATGGGAAAGATCTTTTTGCCAGAGGGAAATGAAACTCAGTCTCCTATGGGAGCTTTCCTGTTGCCATTCTCTAATATGGAGGAAGATATCCACAGTCAATCCATATAAAATTTAAACTACCTAGTAATCAAAAAATAACAGCAAGGTTTTATATCCTTATGTAGAGTAGAGCTGCAGTTTTGGGGCATGTGGGTTCCAATTCCTTTCTGTTTTCCTTCCACTCCTTTTATAGCCTACTGGCCAATAGGACATTCTCTCAGCAAGTTGGTAGTATAAGTTACAGTCCTTTTAGGAAGCTGAAAGAACATAATCGGAGTTTTGTACATCTTGGATGAGCCGGCTGGCCTTAAGCTTGTTGCATGGAAGATGAACTGTCTCTTGGTTTCAGAAATGAGCATTGTGTCCCTTCCTTCCAGGGGGTTATTTTTCAGCTGAAACTGTTCAGTGAGCTTGGATGAAAGTACACAAATAATTTCAAGTCACTGTAAATTGCTTTGTTCATCCAGTAAACTATTTCCCAAAATACTGTTAATTATTAATTTGACCAGTTCCAAACTAATTTCTCCAAGGTTCTATGATTTCTGTTCTCACAGTCTAGTGCATCTGTTTTCAGTTTTATAGAAACTTTACGATGATAGTTTCTATTAATTTATAATAAAAATAAATCAAAATAACACACATTTTTATATATCACCTACAATATACAAATATGCATACAGCATATACATCTTCCAGCATGATCTCTGCAGAAGAATAAAATTCAGGAAAGGATACACATGATGAGTATCACACAGACTTTATTATGACTTTTGTTAGGTTAATAATGTCAACAATTGTGCAAAACAGAGTTAATAATTTTACATTACTTTGCTTTGGTTGTCTCTAACAACAAAATAGTGTATTTCTGTGGACTTTTTCTTTGAAGTGTTAGTATTCACAAATCAAAGCTGTTTTGATGGGTGAACAACACAATTTTGTAACAGAATGGAAAATTTTAAAAACTGAATAGCTGATAAAAGATGAATAGAACCAGGGAGGATTGATGTTATAGCTGAAGGCAGCATTAGAGATTAGGTACTCATTTGGCTTTTCAGAAGGCCTGGTGACTCATTCCACATAAATGAAGTTTGTGATATGTAATGAAAAGCTTTCTATCTCCACTGCAAGCAAATTAGCAGGTATTTTGTGGAAAGAATGTTAATGTTATCTTGCATTTGTTTCAGAGCAGGAACACATTAACAGAGTAGATTTAAAAAGAATTTCACTTTTATAACATCAGGTGCTGAAGGTATGAAAACAAGGTCACCTCTCTAAAGCAACGAGAGAAAATTAGGTTATAAACAAGCAGTGTCTAAAAATATATTCGGCCTGTTTCATGGACTAAATGTAACACAGTATTGCCCCAGATTGCTAATTTTCTTTACTGAGAGTGATATTCATATGTCCAGAGCTGAATCCATAAAGTTAAATAACAATAAAAAGCATGGTTTGCTGAGGGAGAAGGGATAAGCATTTCAGTGGGCAAAGTCATTTCATTCCATTAAAGGAAAAAAACAGCCAGGCTGTTTTACAGCCTTTACTGTTCCACGTTATAAAGCAATACACTGTGTGAAGATATTACCTCTTATTTATTTATTTATTTTATTTTTTTTCAGGAAAGCAGGGATAAAAAACAGTATAGGAGATATATCTGAGGAAGAGAAGATAAAAATAATCATTTTCCAATATTAAATAATTAAGTTAAATAATATATATATACATGTAGAGATAACATAAAGGAGATTACTGAGGATGAAATACTGAACATGAGGAAATGATAGCTAGATAGGAAGACATAGATAGGGAGATAGATAGAAAATGGATCTTCAGGACAACCTGAAAAGGTAGATAAAGAAACGCACTTGATGACAAAAGTGGCCTTGCAACCTGGGAGATATGATTTACTGTTATGACAACATGTGGTAACACTGGAAGAACTCCTAAGATGTTAACATACTTATAGATGTAATACAAGACTTTTTCATCCCTCATGGTTTATGGAAGGGTCATAAAGATCACCGACTTGCCTTAGTTATTCAATTTATTTTAAATAGATATCGTCTAAAATGTTCTATTGAAATATGTTTATAAAAGCCTTGCAATACATACATAAAAACATCACATAACTCCTCCTTCAGTCAGTGAGGGATCTTCACTCCCTCTGACTGGGTCTAGGTCAATGCAATGAATCTGATCCAGGATGTAAAAAGCAATAGTCTGTGAATTTTTTAATGTTTATCAAAACTCCTTCGTCAAAATATTTTTATCTCACCTTTGCAATTTGGCAGATGGTCAGGTAGAAGTTTGTGCAGGCTGAGACAAGTTAAAGGCTATTTTAATTTAAATGCTATTTTAAGACACAACATTTTAATATTAATTTCTGCTAAAAATGTGGTTCTCTCCCCTTGAAACAACTTATAACAACTTCAAATGTTTGATAAAGAAAATGTCAGAATCAAATGTCAGAAATGAATCAAATAGTACTTGTCTACACCATGTGGATGAAATAAGGCTTATTCAGTTAATGTTTCTAAAATACATTGCGGGCTTCTGAAGAGGTGGTTATTTCTTGATTGCACCCTTATAATAAAATACCGTGCTATGTAACTTCTACTGGGATACACTGCCAGAGAGAGCACCAATGAAACCAACAAACCTACAAACTTATACCAAATAAAAATTGCCCAAGATTATTTAATGCTTAATATAGATAATTAACCTGAAAGCTTACATAAATAAAGAGCATAGTGTTAATATTTTCAAAGGAGACGATAATAGAAGGAGGAAAAAATAAAATAAAGCATTATTTTGCATCACTCTCCCAGATAAAACCAAAATATTTTAATCAAAGATTAAATTTATAGTTCAAGATATTCTGGAGGAAAATAGATAAATATATGAACACTTTTTTTTTTTTTTTTTTTTTTTTTTTTTTTCCTGAGTAAAATGCATTGTTTTCAAGTGAACACAAAGTACATTCAAGTATGTGAAAACAAGTGGAGATGGAAATAGGAGGAGGACGTTTAATAAATATTTGTATAGGTTCACAACAAGCAAGAGATATTCCTGAACACAGCACAAAAGCCAGAATGATGTCATTATTTGAAATACTATTCCCACCTTCTGACTTAACACTGCTTGTTGTCACAGATTTTAAAGCAAAACTATGACATAAATCCCTGGGAGAGAGACTTCATTTAACACTAAGAAAACCAAATTGTAAGATAAACTGAAAACAGAGATGAAAGGAGAGATGAAGGAAAGGGATACTTTTTAATATGTTGTAATTAGACAAAATTGATCCATGAGATCTGACTGTAGTTGTATGAACATTATTTTAAGAAGTTGCAGTTAAAATTCCATTGAAATGAAAGCCTTTAGAATGTGAAAGCTGTACATGTCTTCTTTCTACGGTGGAATGGAGAAAAAAAAAAAAAAAAAAAAAAAAAAAGAAGGAAGAAAGAAACAAAGGGCAGCTGCAGTCCAGCTAAAGTATATAGTCACATAGAATTTGTATCTTACTATATACAAAATGAATGAGCTTTCACTTAGGTTTGAAAATCATGTTCAGAGTGAGGAAAGTGCTTTGTGTACTGATATGTTCTCCTATAATACAACAGCGTCTGACCATACTTGTAGCTCGGGCTTCATTTTATATTCTCATTGGAGAATATAAAGAAGTTGCTTTCCAGGCAGCATCAGCTACTGCAGACAGATCTGAGTTCTGTAGCCATGGAGGCCTTCCTTGTAGGGCTGCCCTGTGCCCTGCAAGTAACATACAAGTGCCAAAAGCTGCCAGAGTTCAGAGCCAGATCAATATTCTCAGCAGTGTAGACCAAATCTAAAGACAAAGCAAGATTTAAGGGGTGGCAAATTTCACTGTCGTGGGGACAGAAAAATTATTTCCATGGAGATGGAGGTGAGGGGTCAGTCTGAAATATCTTCTTCAGTGTCACAGGATAACCAGAAGGTGTTTATTTAATGCAGAATAGCCATTCCGTAGCCTCAATTTACCCTTCAGAATCCACATCTCTCTTTCTGTCTCATCCATAAGAAATACTTTGACTACAATGGCAGAGAAAGAGTTACAAGACCTGTGAGAGATTTTTGAGCTTTCACAAGTAAGAACAGCTTTCTAGTGTTCAGGTTAAATTCAAACAAGTCCTACTTTAGTATTTTTAGTATTTAGGATTTTTGAGGTAGTCTGTCATATACACTGTGTAAAGCATTACTACTAGGAAGGAAATTTAGATGTTTTAGGTTACATGATAGTTAAATTTGGACATTTGTTATTAATAGCCTCATAAGGCTTTGCAATTACTATAATTTTCTCTTCAAGTTTAGGAATGTGCAGGGCAAAAAGCTCAACCCTTTTGTCAATTGATCTTGTGGCTTGATAAGTTTCAACACTGTCAGCATGAAATTTTAATATAAATCATTTGTGACTCTTGCTTGCTGATATGGCATGGACCCTCTATGCTTCCTCCACAAATTATCAGTAAAAACTCCTATTTAGTAGGGTCCTGAGGGGATGATCAGAACTTACAGTTCCAGATCTTGTTTTGGCAGTTGAAGGTTGCCTCAAGTCCATTGACTTGGAAATGTCCAGTCTTTCAATGTTTGCTCCTCATATGAGAAGCCTGTATTCAGAAAACCTGTGTATTATCACTCCTACAGATAAATATAAATGATTTTTATTACTAAATACTAGTTGTTTTATTGCATCTTGGAAATTCATTTAAATGTATTTTAGAAAAAAAAAATGTAATTGCTATGCTTTGCTCTGTGGAGACAATTTATAATTTGAGATTTCATTTCTGTTTTACAACTATTTTAAACACATTTTATACTTCATATTTTTAAAAGCGTTTATTTCATAGCTTCCTTTAATTTCATTGTAGTTTTAGAAGGAAGAGTACTGAACATTAATAAAAATATCAGCAAAATTTTGTTGAAATGGTCATTTTTAATAAAGCCATTTGAAGTTTTTTGAACTGTAAAGTCAATTGCTTGTAAAATACACCAGCATCTCAGGGAAGCCAATTACACTGCAGTCAATGAAGTTCCCTTTGCTCAATAAAGCAGGTTATAATGTTCATGGGCACAAATCCTTCCTTGTACTTCCCACTGCAGAGGAGGTAGTTTTTCTGGCCACTAAGCATCAGTGTGGCAGGAGCTCAGTATTCCATGAAAGATTATCTTGTCTGCAGCATCTGGTCCTTGACCAGTGTTTGAACTATAACAGAGCTTAATGGTGTTTTGTTTGCCGGCATAGTCCCTGCATTGTCCAATTCCAATACTTTTGTAAAGTATTCTGTGATAATTTAGTATAAAAGGTAATACAAAAATGTCTAATTTATTCATTTTTAATATTCTTTAGATTTATTTTTATTGAGAAATATCAGTGCTAGTTTTGCTCATAGACAACAAATGTGTATGTTAGCAATTGAATATCACATTCAGAAACAGTTCTGATTAGCAAGGTTTTTGTATTTTGTCAAGTAATCAAAAGAATATTGGGGAGAGTACTATTGTTAACTGCCAGAAAAAAATACTTAACATGAACACAGTTGAAAGGTGCTTGGCACAGTTGGATGGTGCTTGAAAAAGCAAGCAGTTCAATGCCTTCTGCATTGGACTCCTGTCAGGTACATACTGATGCACTGGGCATCCAACATGTTTTAAAGACTTTCAGCCCTGCATAGACAGATGGACTCATATGCACAGCATGTCCTACACATCTATGAACAATAGTAGATATTTTGCATGTGTTATATATGGAAAGCATTTGCTCTGCACTCCTAGATGTCAGCCTGCTAGATATCGTGGTAAGTCACTAGCTGACAAGGGAGAATTCTAGTTATGCTAGCACAAATTATGACCAAAGCGCTGGTCTGCATCCACGCCTGTAGAACTGAAGGGTCTGGTAGCCTGAATATTCTTCCTCACAAAAAAATTACAATTCTATATCAAAGTTTCTGGTTTCATATAATCCTACATTGAAACCATAAAAATTACCTTTTGTGTAAATAAGTAAATATTGATCAGAGAGGAATAAATTAAAATCATAGAATCATAGAATCATAGAATATCCTGAGTTGGAAGGGACCCTTAAGGATCATCAAGTCCAACTCTTGACACCGCACAGGTCTACCCAAAAGTTCAGACCATGTGACTAAGTGCACAGTCCAATCTCTTCTTAAATTCAGACAGGCTCGGTGCAGTGACAACTTCCCTGGGGAGCCTGTTCCAGTGTGCAACCACCCTCTCTGTGAAGAACCCCCTTCTGATGTCAAGCCTAAATTTCCCCTGCCTCAGCTTAACCCCGTTCCTGCGGGTCCTGTCACTGGTGTTAATGGAGAAAAGGTCTCCTGTTTCTCGACACCCCCTTACGAGGAAGTTGTAGACTGTGATGAGGTCTCCTCTCAGCCTCCTCTTCTCCAGGCTGAACAGGCCCAGTGACCTCAGCCGTTCTTCGTACGTCTTCCCCTCCAGGCCTATCACCATCTTCGTAGCCCTCCTCTGGACACTCTCCAACAAAATGTTTTTGTTAAAATCTAAATTCTATTATTAATCATAGTGAGTGGTACTGTACTATGAAAGTTTTCTAGTGGCTTTCACTGGAAGGATCAGAATCAAACTATTATTTCTGCTTCTTGCTAACCTCACATTTTCATACCTCTTCTGAGAAAATACCAATCAATTCATGTTTTTTATGCCAAGAGGCTTTAGAAAATGGTACTGAGAAAAAAGAGAAAGAGACAAAAATATGTTTAGATTTTGTTAAGCAAACTGTGGTGATGTGTATTGTAACTAGATAATAAATTTTATTCCTATCAATGGTACTTAGTTCTCTTTGCACAATAGAAACAATCAAACACAAGTACACTTTGTGGCGTAGACTCTTAAGCGTGCTAAACACTGGGCTATTTTGGCTTTAAGCCAGCTCTGCTCTTTTTTCTAGGTTGGGGAAATCCCCAGGTGCTCATTTGAATCAGTGGAGGTAAGAAAGTATAGTGGTAGAAACAGTCTGTCCCAGGTTTCACATACATCTCTAAACGATTTCTCAGGTGGGGGCTTTATCAGGTTGTAAATATTTATATTTGGGAAATGTTATTACTGCCATTATTATTTCTTATGTGGTGATAAAAGTATGAGCGATGAGTTCATTATAAATAGAGTTCAAAGAAAGCTCCTGCCCTGAAGAGCTCTGAGTTTAAGTTGGAACTTACTCTAAATGTCACTGAACACAGTAAAGCAGATTTCACAGTAGAGATAACTAAAGAAACATTTTTATATTCAGTCTTGATATCCATTTGTGTCACAAAATGAGGTTTCCCTGAAGTAACTTACATTTACTACTAGAGACTAAGTAGATACCCACAAAAATTAAATAGATATGAAAAAAAAAAAAAAAATACATTCTTTTTCCAATTTCAGAATTCCTATATTTAAGTACTTTATCAAAGCAATCTGATTCTCACTTAATCTGCATAGGAGTCTGCAGGTATATTCCTCTATATATCTACCTCTATATATCTACTGTATAAAATGACAGTAATTTATCTGACGATCTATAATTCTGGCAGTATGTTTTGCTTTATATATTTTTCTGCTTTCTTTTTTTTTTTCTGTTCATTTTACTGTTTACTATTCCAGTGAAAGTTTGTGCTTTGGAACTAGTTGGAGTGTACTTTGCAGGGAACTAAAAAATTCACAGGTGACCTTCGGAGGCTCTAGGAACAGATTGCTCCTGACTCACTTTTTACACATCGGCTACTTTTTTTTTTTTAATTATTTTTTTTAAGCTTATTAATAACTGAAACAAATAAAGCATTAAAACCACTGAAGGTCCAAATTTAATCTTACAGTGTAACATTCGTAATATCTCTATATTCAAAATATGAACACATTCGACTATGTAATACTTGTAGGAAATTATTTAGCAGAATATTTTAACACCGTATTATGGTACTGAATTGATGTGCAGATTAGATAAGAAAGCAGAAAGATATCTTCTCGGAAGAAAGGTGACATTTTACTTTAGAGCTATTTATAGGTGTCTCAGAGTTTCATGGATAGATCACAGTCTGCATTTGTATCTGACAACTGAATAGCAAATCCTACCAGCATGTATAACATCTAGCACGTATCTGGAGGGCATATAAGGTGTGGCTGCACTGGGAACTTCTCGTTTGACCTTTCTGCATTCTGAAGACATAAAATGTCATAGCTCTGTTAATTGTGCATGCAATAAAGATTTTCAAGTGCAGAGTATTTTCCAGACATTGAATTAAAAATTAATCAATTATACTCTATCCCCTTAAGACTACTCTACAGTTCATTCACCAACAGTCATGAGACTGAATCCTAGTACTAGCAGTCAAGTTGGGATTTTAACTCAGTGTGTTGTTATGGCAGATTTCCAGGTCATGATCGCAGGACAGCTGTTTTCTTCCATAACAGGGTGAATTATAGCAGACAGTGAAGCCAACAAACCTCTTAGCATTTGAGCAGGGTGCTCTCTGCCAACCAGGGAGCAGGCATTGACAGGCATTGGCTTTGGAAGAGTTGGCATTTGTTCCATTGCTTGCATTTGCCAACAGTCATTATATAGACTGGTCCTGTGGTGCCTCCTATAGGGACACAAGATTATACTAAGGGATAGGTAACAGCAGAGAGAACACTGGTGTTGGAAAACCAACTCGTTTTATGATGAAATTTTATACATGTATGGTTGAAATACAGCTCCTGAATCTAAGTGAAGCCTGACATATTCCCTATTAAATATATGATTATCAGGAAAGAATATCAGAGTTTGTCCTAAAATACCTATAAAACGGAGAACTCACATACATAAACCTCTTTGCTGTTGAAAAACATCATGATCAATCTTTGAGGCCTTTGGAGCAATTTGGTATAATTACACTTTAATTAACACTTTAATTAAAACTTATAACACTTTAATTAAAACAACAACAACAAAAACAGTAAAATTTCCATGGGTTTTCAAAGTGAAGGAAAATCTCAAAGTGGAGGTCAGGACAAAACTCTTTTGAGATGACCTTCATTGAGTTGCTATGGCAAAAATGTCCTGAGTTTTTCATAGATTTCTATAAGGGCAAGAAGTATTTACTGTGGTTCATTCAACTCACATTGATCTAGAGAGGCAGACTTTCAAAATGGAATGCTTCACTAAGAAAAAATAAAAAAATAAACGAAGCTTCTGGCAGCATATCCTGCTACATTTTTTTTTTCCTTTTTTTTCCTCCTTGATCCTTATGTCTTACTAACAGCTTTAAAGCTGTCTCCATGTTCTGAAGAATCAATGTTATGGTGCAGAATGTACGACACAAAATGTCCTTATTTGCTAATAGATACCTCAGCGTGTTCCATATTCATAACAGGGAACTGTTTCTCTAAAACAAAAACGTTATCTTTCAATATTCTGCAATGGTGGAATCTGTCTGTGCTAGCAGCCTTTCAGAACAAGACACAGATATCCTTTTCGCTTCCTCACAAGTTGTCGTGTATGCTCAGTGTACTTGTTGTTTATTAAATATCCATCTTCAATGTCTAGACAAAGGTAGTGTGAGATAACTGTCATAGAAATATTAATTTCCTAACATTCTGTGGGCTTAAAAGGTACTTAATCTTTAGATTTTTACCCTTATACATAAACATTTCAGAATATAAAATGACCCACAGCAGACTGTCATAAAATAGCTAAATCAAGAAAGTCCAACTACCTTTCCAAATTTGTTGCCACTTAAAACAAAAATTCTTTACAAATTTTATTTACCCCTTAATAAAAAGGGTAAAGATTGTTATTCGTGCACATCACAAGAGCTACAAATGTTAATTACGGAACGTGCATAACACTTAAGTCATGAACAAATATACTTTATTTGCAATTTATTATATTTTTAAAGATACATCAATAATGCAAGAAGAGATAAATACTTTATGCTACATTAATGGACTGAACATAGTTAATTTAAAATGAAATTTAAGAAAAGAAATGGATTTATTTTAAAAAATATTTTTTTACTTCAGAAAGTACTGGAATAAGTATGCCATGTAAACCCCAAATCCATCCATCACAAATATATAATTCAGTTCTTACTGGAAAGAGTCATCCCAGAAAGGAAAAAAGTAAAAGGGAGGGGACGGGGGGAGGGGAAGAAGAAGACCAGGAGAGGCGAGGCAAGGTGAGGCAAGGTGAGATATTACTTTTATTCTCATTCTGTAAATATGAAATGAATGCTGACTACATTACAATGTCAAGTCAAGTCACATCCTTTTGTTAATCCAACAGTGTGGTACCAAATTAGTACACATGTCCCTAAAATGGATCATCTTTAACGTGGTTCGAGGTGGTTAATAATTGCTCCTCAACAAGGAAAAGCTGATGTTTTTCCCTGCTTCTTATTTAGGCTGGGTGATTTGGGGAGGTTGCTAGTTTTTTTTTCTAACCAGAGATAGTTAGAAATCTCTGTACTTAATGATGGTATGTTAACTGGCACTGCTTCATTTCCAACATCTTGAGAAACAATACTTTTCCAAGCATAAATTCCAAAACAGCTGCTATCAATACCTTGCATGTATTTTTCCAGGCATCCTGATTAAGCTTAGGCATTCTGATATAACAACCCAGATTGTTCCAACTTGTGCAAACATGTAAGAGTAGTAAATGTTAAAATACAATATGGTTGTGAATAAAATATGAATTCAACCAGATTTGTTAACCATATGTACAGAAATACACAGGAATAGCATATAGCAATGTTTTTTCAAAAGGGGATAAAACT
This sequence comes from Oxyura jamaicensis, assembly GCF_011077185.1. Taxonomy (NCBI): domain Eukaryota; kingdom Metazoa; phylum Chordata; class Aves; order Anseriformes; family Anatidae; genus Oxyura; species Oxyura jamaicensis. The sequence continues at coordinate 12,907,496 of NC_048897.1, read as the reverse complement.
AGATCTGTTAATCTGACATATATATATATGTATATATAAAGAGTTAGTTGCTATAGACTGACAAATTAAGTAAACACAGAGTTCATCTAATTTTTTCAGCATTAAGAGGGTACAATGTCCAAGACTGAGAAATCAGGATAATAAATATAACCTTCTGATTGAGAAAATTTGTATTAACTGATTTTTTTTCATAGATCTTGACTTGCATAACAAGAAATTAAGTTGAAGGTGAGACAATCATAAAATATAGCATTGAAAATCTCACAATAGCACTAAAATTGCTGTCAAAATGATACTGTAATTGAGCCTTTTGTTTTCTTTCTAAAACTTTCTAAAACTAGTTCATTTTGGATTGTTTGCCAGAACAGCAATGATGAGTAAGATCAAATGTACAGAATAGCATTTCAATCAATGGTACTAGATTTAGGATCAGCTAAACAATGTTATTAAAAGCAAATTAATAATGTGGGAAAAAAAAAAAAATCCAGAGTTACTTCTGCATCAATATATACTATGCTTTAAACATTCCTGTGGTACAAATTCACATTCATCACTGTTGTCAAAGGAATTAACATAATCTAAGAATCCATTTGTTTGTTTGCTTGTTTGCTGTGGAAGCAGAATTATAACCTTGGAAATCTAGAATACCATAGTGTTATTTCCAATACCAAACCAGTGATTTTCTTTTTCATAGGAGTCACTGGAAATAACACTTAACTGAAAAAAAGCTGACATAAAGAGGAGGATTGGATTAGTAACATTAGTAACTAAACTATGCAGATACACCTTTTGCTATTGGAATCACTTCTTATCACAAATTTCTACATGTACATCATGCTTTGATGTAGAAGGATGTTTATCACCACTCTAAAGCAATGTTTAAGGTGCTGTGAAGTGTGAGCCCTCAACTCATATAGAAACATTTAAAAAAAAGCACGTTAAATATTTAACAGAACAGTTAAAATAATACTGTTTCGGTTCTACTTGGAAAAACTTGAGTTTACTTCAATACCAAGAAAACATGCTGAAGGAGATTTGATTACTGACATATCTGATGAAATATGGACTAACCAAAATCAAAAATACAAGCAAAGGCAATGGCAAGGGTGGGCAGAGGGAGAAAAAAATACATGAATATCCTTCATAGTTGCATACAATGAAAAAGAATGAATACACATGTTTGATAACCACGGAACAGAAAGGGATGTAATAGATATGTCTGGACATGTCCTAACATATGAACGGAAAAAAGCTAGAGAGAGGCACTCTTCAATATAATTTTAATGATGTGTTCCTAAGAATAACCTGATGAAATGAGCTGGTCAATTTCAAATCACAATGAAAATATTGAAAATTATGGCAGATAATCATTATGTTTGTTTCAGGTTAACTTACATTAGAAATGTGGGAAAGATGGTCTGAATTGTTCTAGTCATACATGGTGGTCTCAAAATTTTCTTGCCCTTCAGATGATTGTCTCTAATGCAATAAAGCCAAAACAGCATTGCTTGTTTCTTGCAAGAGAGTATTAAATGCATAGTGTCCAGCTAAGGAACTATTGCAACCAATTACAAATCAAGTTTCACTAATGTGGAAGAAAGGGCAAGTATGACACACCTTCAGCACTAAAATGGCTTATTGCTATCTTGGTAGGTATCATAGAAAGGGAAACTACAAGGAGCTATTATGTTGCTTCAGCTAGATTACAGCTGGCAAATGATCTGACTACTTTAAAGTAGGATTAAGTATCTGTCTAGCAGACTCATGTCATATAGTAACAGCAATTAAAATATGATTTCAAAGAAAATTAGCACTTTTCAGTTTTTTTTTTTCTTTTTTTTTTTTTAAATGCTATATTGATATTTTAAAACATTTCATCCAGACATCTCAACACTGTTTTGAAAAAGCTAATTTAAAGAGCAAAGCAACTGCTTAATGTGTACCTATGAAGACTCTTGGAATAATTATTTGATTTTGATAAATTTAAAAATTGAGATATGGGAATAGCTTGAGTCTCTTGACTTCCTAGTTTCTTTGTTAACCATGAGGCCATTTTCACAGTGTCAGTCAATATACCAGGTGGAGCTGGCATTTGAACTGATTATAACAGATGGTAAGTGTGGTCATTCTTACTATGTTATGAGTGCAGCGATTGAGCAATTACACTTTCTAAAGTTATTCTATAGAAGATGTCTATGCTGTGGTCACATGTGAAAGCTAAGAACATGGTTAAAAATGCCTGAGTGCAGCTACATTTAAGGAAAAAAAAAAAAAAAAAAAAAAAGTCTGGTTAAAATATGCCTCTTTTAATGATCCTTCCCCCTGACCAAAGGATATTTTCAGAAAAGATATTCTTTAAGACATTTGTTACTAATTAGATATTTCAGTTAATCTTAAGGAAGCATTGATCTAAGATAACTTTATTTTCTTGAGTTTGAGATTACTCATTCAAATGAACAAGTACAACGGAGTGAGGGCAAATCATCTGAAATGGTCAGCTACTGTCAATAATGGTCAGCAGAACAGCTGCATTTGATATTGTTAATAAGCTGTATATGTACACATTAACAGAATAAATTCATAACAGCTACAATTATGGAGTCCCTAAAATGTATATATTTGTTAAGCCAGCTACTAGATAGTGTCGTAACTAGATATGCCTGCTTTTATTTTGTTACTGTGTTACTTAAAATTTAGTTACTAACAGCATAATTAAGATAAAAAACACACCTAATTCAGGCTTTTACATATAACAAATGGAATCAGACAAAGGTGACCTTTGTGCATCCAGGAAAAATTAGGACATGTTTTTTTTCTTTCTTTCTTTTTTTTTTTTTTTTTTTTGGAGATGCAGGAATGCATGCAAATTAGCAGGTAAAGAGAATTAACCAGGTCACAAACAAATTAATTAATAAATCTAGAAAGAGATTACAACCTAGGTATAACCAAACTAATATAATCCTGGTAAGTGGCTATCACAATAACCACCATAAAATAAAAGCAAGCACTGCTGAATTTACATTAGAAATATTTGCAAGGCAACTTTTTCAGTTGTCTGTCTTTCTAAGCACAGTGATAACAGGCAACAGCTGCTGCAAACTTATATGTTGAAGTCATGCAGAAATGTTGACAAGTCACAAAAAAGACTGGCACAGAATCTAGTCAGATTACAAATAGGACTAACTTAGCCATTTCACTCTATATAAGAAGTAAATATTAATTACTCTTTTTTTGTTTGTTTGTTTTTGAAAAATTGGAGTGAACTGCCCGCATGGAAATATTCTGTATAGTTTCAGATTCATACTATCATCAGAGATCAGAGTTTAGGTAAACAAAAACTTAATAATTTTTTATATGAAAAGTTAGTAAAGCTAAGAAAAAAAAATATATATATATATATAATTTTCCCTATATTTGCCTTATATTTGCCTATAGATGTAAGATTCTCAGGACCATAAAACATCCATTATGGTTTAGAAATGAGAAAAGCCTACACACTCATCTTTTATGTCCTTATTCCTGAGGAAAAAAAAAACAAAACACTTTTATAAATGCTCTTATGATTTTGACAGGTGTTATTGTCATGAATCCAAATTAGGCAAGGCATTAAGCCTCACGTAAAATGCAAACTTAAATCTTTATGTTTCTGCTGAACTCCAACTAAATTCATCAGAACTTAAGTAGATTATTTAAAATTATTTTTTTTATAAACAAAGGAGTTTTTTAAAGAAGTTTTATTTAATTTGACTTTAAGATTTGTTTTAAATAATTCTTAAATAAATCTAATCCTCAATGATTTTATTGCGTATTGTGCAGAAAATGTATAACAAGAATTTATTTTGTAACAGCAATAAAAAAAATAACATTGTACATACAGAAAATAAATTAAATCTGTCATACAGACATATTTAAAATTGCATGTTCCAAAAAGTTAATCTTCTATTGCTAGAAAATATTCTCAATTAAATTTTCAAAACTATTAAGAGAGGTTGAAATATTACAGTTTGAAAACTAATTTGTGTTTGCAATTTTTAAGCTTTTTAAGAATTTCTTAATTCTTAATTTTTAAGAATTTGTCATTCTTAATATTTTCAAATCACTATTTCTGCACTGCATGAAATTATTCAAGCAATTTTATTATTTATCCTAGGAGAGGGATGCTTCAGAATAACCCTTCACCCCCTATGTTATCTGTGATTACTGCTTATAAATATTAATCACATTATAAAGTTATAAAACAGTTATAAATCTGTAGAAATATAGAGTAATTCAACTATAGTCATATAGTGTTACTGTCCAGTTATTCAAACTCCACGTGACAAGATCTGTAATATCTAATACCCAATCAGTGATTCCCCTGACTGTGTCTCATTTCTTAGACATTCCTGAATTAAATAGTTTTGCTCCAATCTGGCATAAGGAGCAAAACATTTATTTTCAATATCTTGTACTGATTTTAGTAATCTGGGTTGCATGTTAGAAAGCACTATAATACTTGCAGACTTGGGGTTAATATGTATTCATTATGGTTGTCTTTCATTAATTAGACAACCCTTGTTTTTAACTAATGGTTTAACTATTTTTTTTCTTTAGTGTCTGCATTTACATCTAGTGTGAAAACCAACTGTACAGATGGTATTTTCATAAAGGCCTACTGAGAAAGGCTGGGAGAATAATTCCAAGTAAGTTCCTATGAGAAACAGGAAAATATAAGGCTATGTCTGGAACTATGAATTCCTTTCACTGCAACATGTCTAACAAACTTGTAGTATAGTAAGTACTCCAGAGAAACAATTAAAACATTACAGCCCCCTGCGGGCTAAATCTCTGAAAGGAATTTAGTCTAAAAGCTCAGTCCTTGAGTAGTATCCACTATCCATGATAAGGAAATCTTCATGAGATGCCTGTTTCTCTGCCATCAGATACATGAAGAAGTTCTTAATATTTCTCAGGTCTAACTCTCAGTAGGATCTTCTTTCTACTTGTCTTCCAATCTATTTACTCCCATGCCCATATTCAGAATACACCTATGAAATCAAGTCTTTCCAAAAAGCTTTTTGGGGACTATGCTTCTTTGTTACCACAAAGGCCACAAATTACATGTTCCCTTACTTAGGAGCTGGAGGACCTCACAAGAAACATAGGGAAAGACAACTTCTAGTTTGATGTTTGTTTTCACAGAATCACATTGCAGTGGTTGTATGCACTAAAGCTCAGCCACAAGCAAGGAAACCTGATTTTGTAGCCCACCTTACTGCTTATGATCAAAAAGTTCCATAAATATCTTCTGCTATTGTCTGGCTATTTCCAGTCTTCATTTGTTTTGAAAAACATCTTAGAAATCTACTTTTAAATTTAAATTAGCATCATTTTTACAGGCTATTTTCAGACTGGGAAAAGAATATAGCAGAATTCATCCAAATGAATTCCCTGCTACCAAATGCCCCCATTACCTTTCTGTATTCTGAGGGAAATCTGTTGTTCAGACAAAATAAATGTAGACTTTTGCTTTGATCATATGATTTTGGTCTTATTGTAGTCTTCCACAGATTCGTTAGTGTTTACAATAATTACATTAAAAAAAAAAAAAAAATCTTCACTTTTTATAGTAGCACCAATCTCTATTTACAAACCATGAATATTTAGTCATTTCACTCAAGAATAAGCTGGATATTAACCTAACAAGTTTTGACAAGTTCTCTAATTACCTTGAAATAGAAATATTCAGAGAAACTCATATAGACTCTCCTCCCATACAACTCAAAAAAAAAAAAAATCCTTAAAGCCAAGATATTATATAGATGCAAAATGGATAGGGATTTAGAGGTGACAATAAAACTGCTAAACTCTGCGAATGACATTCAAAGATTAATAAAATTCATTTTTTTTTAAATGGAGCTTTCCTTTATTTTTTATTTTTTTTCTCAGATATGCTATTACAGAGAATATTTGTAAATATTTGTAAATATTTGTAAATAGAGAAAACTAAGCTACCAAAAATTTACTGAGGCAGTCACAGCCCACAAACATTCTCCAGGAAATAAAAAATGTAACAATGACCAGAAAACAGAATTTGCACCCTTCTGAGTGCTTGAATACCCTTTGTTTTTGCTTTTTGTTATACAATTAAAATGTTAAATAAAAGACAAATAAACGAATACTGGGGATAACAAGGAAAATTTTCTAATGCATGGAAAAATGTGTTGGAAAAAGGTTATTATGACAGCAGTCAGCTTAGCCATCTATATCCCACGCTGTACTACAAATTTACCCTGAGGGATTAAACACCTGCAACCAGGTAACAGATTGTTAGAGAGGAGGCAGTTTTATTCTGTCTACCTGCAGCTACTGAGGGCTGGTGGCTTTTGGAGAAATATTATCAACACTTCCTGCAGAGATGAGAGTTAAAGTTCACAAACATGAATTTCTAATGTGATTCATACCTGCATAAGTGTGCTCACTTGAGCATGCCACACTGCTAATACTTTTCCCATAGAAATACTCAACACCCAGTGAATTTAAATGAGTTAAACACACAGTCTTATGATTAATGTAAAATGGCAGAGAGTAAGGGACTGAAACAGTTCGTGCTTTGTTTGATTAATTAATAAGAGACTCTCTTTTCCCAGCTTCAACTCATTATGCTAATGAAATGTCATCAATTAAGGCTTTCCCCTGATTATTGAATCTGTCAGGTAGTGTTCAGTTAAAAAGCTGCATTCCTTTGCTGTCTTTGTGGAGTTGCTATTACAGCTTTTTATGAAATGCTGCTTTCATTAGACAGTATTTGTTCTACTTTCTTGTTATTGTAGCATCCTGTTGACCTTCAGACAGGTGAATATGGAAGGTCCAGAATGAAACAGAGACGACACTATCTGTGGTACCATGGGTCAAGATAATATGTTAGCAGAAAGATAAATTCTTCATTCCCGGTTCTTTCATAATTATTAATAGTCTGGTCAAAGATAAATCCAAGGAGAGTGTGTTGACATTCAGAAACCTCTGCCATGCTCTATAACAGCGTCTGGAAGATTAGTACACGATGGAGGGGAAACATTTTAACTATTCAAAATACATCTTTTGCTATGCAAGTGATTTTATAGACAGATGGAAGTGCGATAATATGATAAAGATATTCTAAGTAGCTCACAGAAAGACAACAAAGAAATCCACATGTATACTTACAATATTTGGGAGGATTCATTTTCTGTGCATATATTCAGGACTCTCAATTACTTTGAATAGCAGTATACGGGGTTCAGAATACTGACCTTAGTGACGCCAGTGGCTACAGTAAACACTGATGAATTAGTTATCATGGAGAGAATATGTGACATTACACAGCTGTGTGAGAATGAGGCTTTGAAATTCCCATCTTCCATTTTTACTCTGGCAGCTGGAACCCGATGAGTTATCTCACGGGTTATTCTGCACGTTAGTTACAGATGATCGTAGGTCCAGTCAAAAACCTGTCTCTGGCACATGGGTCATGAACTAGGGGAGAAGCTGTTGTGCTGCAATGCAAGTGTATGAGATGCAAGCACTACAGAAAGAAAACATGCAGATCAAGCAAATGCATGACTTGAACGTTTCTGAATTAAAACAACATGAAAAACTCACAAGATCCCTCTTTGACAAAAGCAAAGCTCTCAAAGGAGTGGGTCACCTTGTGACTTACAAGATATATTTAAAAGATAGAACACAGATTAGGGAAAAATCTTCATGGTGATTGACATGCAGGATAACTATTTTGGGTCATCTAGGGATCTGTACAGTTCCTGTTCAGGCTTATATATTAGATGTACAGGCTGGATCTAGGAAAGAGACTGAATATTGAAATAACAAACTTTGCATGTGATATGAAATTATTCAAGGAAATCAAATATAAAGCTGACTGCAAAGATATGAAATACAAAAAGGTCTCATGATACTTTATGTACAGCCAAATGATAAAATGACTGATGAAATTCAATTATGGGCTTTAAATTATCTATTACTATACAATGCCAAGATGTTAGAATCACTGAAGATAGTTTTTAGAAATCTTCAGATTCCATGGCTTTTTAAATGGTCAAGATTCAGTAGATGTCAAAACAGTAAATAGGATATTAGCAATTATGATGAAAGAATAGAGAGAAACTTTACAGCAATATTTTAATTTGGTATGCACCCATAGTGTAAGGATTACATATAGTTCAGAATTAGATAATAACACTTGAAAACATAAAGGGAAAGGCATCATATACCATCAAAATAATGAAATGGCTTCTGAAGAAAAAAAAGGTAGAATTAGGCAAATTAGAATTTCTCATCTTGGAAAAGAAAAAAAAAAAAAAAAAGACATAAGGTAGAAAACAATTGGGTTTTGAAAAGCCTGGAAATAAGTTAAGATTTTTTATTACTTACATATTAAGATATTTATATAGAAGGGACTAAAGATAAAATGAAGAGATAAGAAGATATAAAACAAAGAGTGTGGTCCTAGGTTAGAAAATAGGGCTGCTGTATTACACAAACAAATAAACAAAGACCACCACCACCAAGAATAACAAAAACACAATAAAACAACCAAGCAACCAACCAATCAAGAAAAACAGACATCTAAGTCATAGGGCCACTGTTCTACATCTTTAAGATGTCTGTAACTCAGAAATTTGCCCCTTTGCAATCATGCTACACCAATCCTTAATCTAATAAAAAGATCAAATCCTTGAGAAAATAACATCAGCAAAGAAACAACACACAAAAATCATAGTCTTTGGTGAACATTTTGCTGTTGGTTTGCTTTTTTCCTTCTGATGCTGGGCTATCCCTTTCATATTTTCTCTTTCTCCCCACTGTGTTTCTGTTCAAAGGGTGACAGAAAGTTATAGAAACTTTTAGTTTTAGGGAATGAAACTGAATATTACAACACACTACACAGCCTCTGTATATGCAACTGAATTATGTTTTTATATATCTTTTTGTGTTGGACAAGAATGTCACATTTAAGACATTTTTATATATTTTTTTAATGATTCTAGATTGCAAGTTATTAAAGACCTAGTGTTCCCCATTTTATTTTATCATCCCACAATCTAATCACTTTAACAGCTAACAACTGTTATCTAAAACAGATTCAAGAAACTACTGGCATGAGGGTGTTCAGTTCACTGCTAAATGCCTAATTCTAGGAAGGTATTCTTAAAAATATACAATGTAAAAATGACATATATAGATGAAAAGAAAAAAAAAATAAAAAGCTGTCAACTGATGCAACTTTGTGTGCCGGGTCAGTTTTATTTCTAAACTTTAAATGATCACTTGATCCCAGTGTATTTGGATTGCCAGTTCTTTTGAAATTTAAAAATAATTCTCTCCAATAATGAGGATTTTCTTGTTATTTAAAAATGAATACCCCCCAAATTAAATATTTTAGTTATGCTTATTTTCTAAGATTATCCTAGAGAAAGAACAATAGCACTTAGTAGGTACCTTGTAGATGCATCAACTGCACTATGGATTGCAGTGATTTCTTGTTACTAGATAGTAGGAATCAGTGACTTTTTTGTTCAGAAATGAAAACTAGAATCTAAATATATTAGATAATATTCTAAAGATATTTTAGAATACTCCTGGCAATAGGATTATAAAGCACCTGAATGTGTGGAAGATGTTCTGTATTGTATTATATGTCCTTTCAGCATTCCCCAAAAGCTTGTGGATCCTGGGTTCTGATATAGAAGTGGCAGGGCAAGAATCTGGATGTCTCTGATTTTCTTCTGCCTGAAATACTGAGATAAAGACTGCTGAAATTAACATAGCTGCAATTGTCTCTCATTTGTGTCATGGAATTATTCCAGGGTTCTGTGGCAAGAGAGGTGCTGGAAACATGACCCACCAACATATGAGTTGTCCATGATCAGCAAAACCTAATAAATTGAAGAGTAGTACAGGGGGAAAAGATAGTTCCCTAAGGAAAAAATAAAAATGGGGGGGAGGGGGGGGAGGGAGGAGGGGGGAGCAGAACATTGAGGAAGTATTTATAATATCTATCAGGAACAGGAGTTAGCTGAATAGTCTCTCTCCAACACATTTATGTGTTGAATTGGTCTCTACAGAAAGATTAGTGCCTAACATGCACTGAATTGTCTTCTGAAGGACTTTACAGACTACATAATCTATTTTATAGTCTTCTGTAGACTTTACAGCCTACAGAATCTATCTTATAACATAGGTAATTAAAATGTAAAGTTTGTAAGTATGAATACTTCCCACTTTTCATTTAGTCCTGTTGGGGGAAAATACACCCAATAATATCGACTGTTTAAAACAACACTGAATTGTGATTACCTTCTTTGTTTGCATTACATTGAAATTTATTGAAGGTGGAGAACCTGTTCATTCAACACAGTAAACCCAGATCAGTGGATAAGAATCATTAAAAACTATTATTTTCCTCAGGTTTTCTACCCGAGAGAACACAAGAAATAAAACATAACCCCTTTTTCTGGATGCCAAGGTGATTAATGATTTTATTTCAGGGATGAATATTATAGATGAATAACAGTGCGATCTTTAGATAAAATGGGAAAATATAGAAGGTGATTAAGGAGTTTAATTTACTTGGTATGTTATAATTATGATATGTTAAAATACAAAGAATTACAACAAAATTTTTCTTTCCATTTATTAATACTACTTTTGCTCCAGCAGGTTTATATTATGAAAACAGTTGTTGAAGACAAAGAGGGACACAAGAAAGTATTATTATATATATATATTTAAATTTTGACTTTCTCTATCATTGTTTATCCCTTTCTTCTTATATCTGAATTCACGACCTCTCTCCATGTTATTTTTCCTTTCCACTGCATTGTAGTCTCATTTTTATATTGGAAAGTTGCTCCCAACAGCTAGATTCTTGCGACTGACAGCATTAACTTCTATGGGCATGTTTTGTCCTGTTATTCTACACAGTTTTTTGTTTCAGTTAAATTCAGTAGTAGCCAGGTTTTATCAGCATTAGACAAAGGAAAAAAGAAATGAGGTCTAATGAGGTCACACTGTTCTAATGCAAGAGCCACTGAAGGCAAAAAGCAATCCCTTCCTGTTTAAATGAGAACAGAATCTGCTTCTGCATTTTCATAAAGCACATTACATAGATATATATCCAATTTTTCTAGTATTTTCACATCCCAGTGTCTCAAAAACATTCCTGTTTATTTTAAAAAATGTTCATTTTTTAAAATCTTTTCAAATACTGTGTTTTTCAAAATCTAAATATAGAAATAAACTGGACAGGTTAATAATTGGGATATATCACATACTTCTGTTATTCTCCTCACATCTATAAGAGAATATTTAATGCTACTCTAGGCCATGGGATTATTATTTTGTTAGGCATACTATACAATCTGCATAGGGTCTGCAAGGGTCTGTCTGACCCTTGGCTTCAAAGCATGACAAGCCAACAGAGAAGTGGTGACATCAGAGAAAAAGATGTCCATGAAATGTGTCTGTTTGATTAAACTGTATTATATGGAATTGCTTTTTATGATTATATTTATTCAGACTGGCTGAAGTCGAAAATCTAGTGAACCTTAATCTCAACCATTGAGTTCTCACACTTCAACCTTTCCGATTTTCTCCCTCATCCCACCTGAGGAGAGAGAGTGAGTGGTTGTGTGGTACTTAGCTGCCTGCCAGGCAGCTAAAACCACAACAGTCTCTTCGTGAAGGTATCCTGCATCGTGCTCATGCAGCCATCACAAAGCATACACAGCTACAATCATATGTAGCATTTGTACCTCATCTTACTGATATGAAAAATATGGAGTTTTGTCTATTTGGAAATTTGGCAAGATAATTTATCTTGATCCAGCCCCTGAATTAATGCAGGCAGATCCAAGCAGGTGTATATTATACAAACGTCCTACAGGAAGAACTGGGAGTGCTAATAAAATGTGCCAGCGTATAATGGCATATAAATCTATACAAGTTTCAGTGTAAAGAGAAGAAAAGGAACAACAAAGACCTTTTTAGATGCAGAAAAGCTGTTTGTTTTTATAGCACTAAGGTGCTATACAGAATATTCCAGTTCTATGCCTTGTATATGATAAAAAGGATAGATGGTTGTTTTTATAAGTGTCCCTCTTGGAGAATAATTAACAAACAAAACAAAACAAACCCATGATTTTCTATTGCCATTAAAAGATGGAAAACAGCTTCTTTATTCAGCAGCTATTGCATGAAGAATATCTAGGGATGGCAAACCTTTCTTGTGAGGAACTACATATTACTGAATATAACAATGTCATGCTAGGATGAAAATAAAATAATTAAAGTAGTAATGGAGATAACCTGAGCTTTTGCTTACTTATTAGATTGTTAATATTAGTATTCACTGGTGAACTACTTAGTTATTGAGGGCTAAATAATTTTCTAAATAGATTATTCGAGGAAAATCTCACTATATTAGCGGTTTCTGTCTTTTTATCATAGGAAGTTCTAATTTGTCACTGTTTTGTATAATTAATTCCACGTACTGCTGACATCTAGTGACCAAATAATCCTATCTGCTTTGATATTTGTGAGACATCGAAAACAGGTAAATGGAGATTACACGATAGCTATTGTGAGAGATTTCTGTCCTCATCAGTTATTTAGAGTTCACTAAATTATGGAACAAAACTTGTATAATTTTTTAAAGCCAGAAGACTTCAACTTGACTTCAATTTCACTTCAATTTCCATACAGGACAGTGGATAGGAACAAAAATAAGAAGTACCTTTGAAAGGCTTAATTTCACTTTGGTACTTTTTGTGTGCAGTGTTTTATGACTATAAGGGCCAATCCTGCCATAGCACAACTGGTGGAGCAAGCCTAATTCTTAGCTTCAGGTGGTGAAGACTCCAATTTATTGTATCAGGCAGATGAAAAATGCCACTAAATCCTCTAATTTTTTAAAAAAATTTAATATGAGTCATTGATGAGATGACTGATGGGTAGTTATATTTTAGGAAAAAGAGTTCAAATAAACAGGAAGGTTAGTCATACCATTAATTCCTAATTCAGGTTTTGCCGATCTGAATATTAAATAACCATTTAAAATTGATTTATTATCATGATTTGCTTCAATAAAAGGTAATTTAAGTTTCTTATTTTGATGTCCTTGACAGTGAGGAGAATATACCTACAAGGGTAACAAAAAGATTTTTTTTAAAAAGGGGGACCAGGCATGAAATTCACTTAACTGCTGATCTGCTCTGTGCAGTACACTTAGAAAGACAGGCAAACCAGAGGGAGGTAAACATGGGGAGGAGTAACTGCCTGCACCAGTACATGCTGGGGACTGACTGGTTTTGATTGCACTGTTGACACAGGCATCTTCTCAGAAACATTATTCTTAGCTCAGATATTCATTCATCAGATATGATTTTCGTGGCATTTCCTTAGCATTTCCTGCTGGGAATCTTGCAGCTTTCTATTCAACATATAAATCTTTGTATCCCACCTGTGAAGTGCATAATTCTTATGGTCAACATTTAAGGCCAAATGTATTTAAGTTAAGTCTCCTCCCTTCCCATCTGTTCAATTAATCCCATGTGTTCATGCCTTAATTTGAAGCTGTCCTTATGTTCCTAGTACCTGTGAGTGAAGTGTATGTGAAGTACTGAGAAAAACAATATTCTTATTTTAAAATTATTACTTATATTTACACAAACCTTATTTTTATGCCAATAAAAGTAAAGGAGATACTCTATGCAGTTCAGTGGTCACAAGCCCAAGGAAGGAAACTCTTTCCATGAAGTATATAGGAATGAATCTCTATGTTGTACAATGTATTTAAGACACATATTTTATTTGTCATGCCTCTCTATATATTATATTACCTCTATATAAAACTAAGTGGTATATTTCATTAAGGTCCTGACTCTGCTAAGTACCAAAAAAAAAAACACAAAAACGAGGGTTAACACTAAGCATATGAATACCCCCTCCTCATTGAAGTTGTGATGCTTGCTAAACTTAAGTCTTATGCTGATCTATAACCTATCAATCCTGTAACATTCATAACAACCCTGTCATAGCATTCTCTTTATAAACAATATATAGTTTAGTGTTGTTGGCTGAAAATTTTAGGCTATGTCCATTTAATAAAGACAGAAAAGGGAAAAAAAGAAAAGTTGTAAAAAATTAGTAGCCATGTTAACCTTACTTGTTCGTGGTGACTGACTCTTCTTGCGCTTGATAATCATATTAGCACTGGAAGAAGCTTTGTCAGCTCTGCCAATGGACTTTCTCTTAATTACTATTTTCAGTAATTTTTTTGGTGCTCATTGATAATTTTGAGCCACAGCTGCTCTTTCCATTCTGATTTATTTTCCATGTGACAATGTGTATGATGGAAATGAATTCCATTCAAGTGTGCTTTCTCGTGTGATATGTGAGTATAGCTTTTGTCTTAGGGTATTTATTTGCAGAAAGTTTTTTTTTTCTTTGTTTTTTCTTTTTAAAAAAAAAGAACTACTTGTTAGCATAATATTAGGTTTTAAGATTTGGATTATAGTCTATTCTCTTAAGTTATAATGCAAATAGTTTATAGTTTATATTGATATCCCATGAACCCAATGTTATCGAAAGGGTATGTGTTAAAAATCCTGCAAATGGGAAGGAACATCCCTTTGTGACAGTGCAGGCTGGGGACTCGCTGAGGAGTACCTCTGCTAAAAGCAGCCCTGGGAATCTCGGTAGACAGCAAGCTGAACATGACTGCACAGCATGCTCTGGCACCTGAGGTCAACAGAAGTGATTGGCAGGGAATGGTGGTGGAAGCTTGCTCCATGAGGGGAGGCAACCTGTGAGCTGAGGGCAGCAGAGAAGTGGGCAAGGATACTAACCTCACTGTCACGGAGTCTGAGAGTTGAATCAGTAAGTCAGGATCAGGATTAGGTCTGAAGGCAGTGATCATCCTGAGGCCTGAGATTACATAGCAAATCCATCATGATGAGGCTGGTCCAGGGTCAATCCAAAATGAAAGTCAGTGGCTTAGGATCACTGGCAGAACCAAGGTGGTACAAGCCTGGGAGCAGCTCTGGCTGCTGTGCAGATGAAGTATTGCTCAGGTGGGCACCAAGCATGAGACCTAGAAAGCAGTTCCCCAAGGAAGGAGTGGCAGATCCTTTTTTCTTCACAACAGCCCTTAGCAGCTGTACTCAGTCAATCTTGGACTCAATCAACTCTGCTCCTAGAAGAGAGAGACAGGCATGACAACGATTATTCTCCTTTCCTTGGTATTTGGTAGACCAATCTACATCCAACTACTACATCCAACTTTGCTGCCCCTCCTATATAGGTAAGGCATCAGATATCTTGTATTTGTTCAACAGAGGGATAACAATACGGCCAAGTTGCTGGAGCACTTGCCTTGTGAGAAGAAGCTGAGGGAGTTGGGTTATTCATTTTGGAAAAGAGACAGCTTTGGTGGTCATGTAGTAGGCAGCCTACCACTACCTACAAGTCGTCAAGACAGAGGCAGATGAAACTGAAGAGATGTCCAAAATGGATGTAAGAAACTTTTTTTCACTGTGAAGACAGTCAAGCAGTGAAACACATTTCCAAGAGAGGTGATAAAGTCTCTGTCCTTGGAGGTTTTTAAGAGCTGACTTGATAAAGCCCTGAGCAGCCTGGCCATACGTGACAACTGACCCATATGTGACAACTGCCATACGTGACAACTGACTCCCTTTGGGAGACTGCCTGAGGTCCTTTCCATCCTGGGCTGTCTTATAACCCTGTGGCTCTACAATGTCTGATTACTTCACTATCTTAATTCTTATTTATTTCATTTTCTAGAGTTTTCTTTTTTATTATTGTTATCAACAATAATTTTGAGAGTGAAAAATGGGAGAAGAATGGAAAAAAATAAATTTATTTTAAGATAAAAATAGGCAATGATATATAATAAAGACACCTAAACTAGGTCTTCAAAAATTAATTATAATTTACTTATCCTGGCCACTGGTAAGTAAAAGTAGAAGCTTGCTACCCCAAAATACTTCCTTCAAAGAACAAATTAAATCATATCCAATTGTATCACATGAAATGGCTGGAATTTTAAGTAGGTTTCTGCTACACAATGGAATAGGTTAAATAGATATTTAAATGAGGACTAGGTTCTTCAGATAAAACAAAGAAATCAAGAAAAGAAATCTCACAATAAGTCAATGAAGAAAAGGACATATAAGACAATTTAAAAGTCTTCATAATGAACAATTAGGAAGTTTAATACACAGTCAGGCCCTTGGAAAAGTCGATGTTCATTTTACACTCCTGATACCACCTTCGAAATTGATGCATATATTTGTAGGAGAAAGTGTGAATCAGCATGAGCTAATAGCATGTTATTTATCATAAACTACTCATATTGGGTTCCTTTTCTATTGGCATTTCAGTTTAGATAGGGAACATGTTTCTGTGTTCAGTCTCCTGGTCATTCTCTCACTTCATTTTGGTTCACATTGCAGGCAGGTCTTAGAGGCTACCAACTGTATTTCTTTTGCACAAAACTGAATAATAAATAAATAAAAAGCCACTATAACTGCTAAAGGGCACTTGGTCCACATGACCTGACTAGAATTGGTTGAAAGCAGAACCTTATGAAATGCATGCAGCTATAAAAGAGCTATCAGAGACAAATTTCCATTTGTTCTTAATTCAGAAATGTTATGGACTTGGGTCTCAGTACCAACCTTCACACTATAGTGAAAGTTTCTTCTCATTGGTCTGTGCTATTTACTGACATGGGCATATCAGTTATTTTCAGGAATTAAAGCACTTGAACAAAATTTAAAATTATCTCATCTGAATTATATTCTAAGAGATGAAAACTCAGTGACATCAACTGAAATACTAAAACTAACTGACTTCACATGAAACTGGATCAGATTAAAAAGCAAGTAGCAACTCATCTGAATGTAATTTTATACTTACCTTTTGAACAACCAATGCTTTCAAATGATGGGTTAAATAAACCATCTATGTTTTTTTTTCACAATTTGCTATTTTTTAAAAAACATTATTGTTTTTCTTTACTTGAAATCAAATGAAAACAAAGCCTGGATACATATCTTTTCTTTCCAATAGTAGAGAATAAAAATGTATCTCTATCCTCTAGAAGGAAGGCTGGAAATCAACTCATATATCCATGTTTCCATCAATTTAGGAAAAGAAAAACTTGGCAGAAAGTTAGGACTAGGCTGTTAAGGATTCCTACTGATAACATTTCTGAATTAGGAACAAATGGAAATTTGTCTTTGATAGCTCTTTTATAGCTGCGTGCAGCTGGATTAAACTTAACTGCAAAGGGAATTCAATTTTCTTTATCATCAATTTGACATTGTTTAACAGATGTTTTCTGGAAACTATTGTAATCTTTTTAATTTGTCTCTGTGTAATGTGCAGCAAATATCCTTGGTTAATAGTCTGATTATTAAATTTAATTATTTTTCTAAAGCATTTTTCATTGTTGCAGAAACTTTGAATCCTAATAACAAGGCTATAAAGAACACTGATTTCACTCTGGTTTTAAAGCCCACAACTAGTTTACAACAGACACATGCTAAAACAGTCCTTAATATAAAATAATCAGTGACAGCCTGATGATTATAGATAGTATAATAGATATGGGAATCTTTATTGGTGAGTCTTTGTCTAATGATTCAGACAGAAAATTTGTCTTAGTATTTGTTCTTGTCATGACCCTCTGAATTTTTTATTTTTTTTTTAATCTGGAAACTAAACCTACTAATGGAACTAGTGGAATAGAAATGCATAGAAAGAGAGGTAAATTACTAAGGAAGATCTGTCTGAGCACAGACAAAAAAAATAACAGAATAGGGAAACATATTTGTATTTTAATTGTGTTAGGCAAAATGGTTTCTAGTGATGGTTCAGAATTTATTAGTTCATATAAAATAATAGTAAGATATTTACGTCAAGCTATCTTGCAGAATATTGCTTTCTTGTGCTACTTCTTTTTTATACCATATGACTTCAGTAGTCATTTGGGGATGAATTCTTATGGTTTATCTTCACAATTATATATCTATTTTGGATAATGGCTGCAACTTTTTTCCCTGTCTGCATATCGGCTTTTCAGAACAGCCTCTCTGCTCCTATCAATAGGCTATGACACCACATCTCTCCGTTAACATAGGCATACTACTTTAAAACTTCCACGTGTGCCTTTATTGCTGGAGGAAGGTGAGGTTGGATCCTACAGCCAGATTGAAAATGGCAGGGTTAAGCCACAGTAGAATGTGGGATGTTGGGATTGTGTCCCTCAGGATGGAAGTCAGGATGGAAGCATGTTAGCAGTGGAAGAACACAAGCAAGTTTTATCCCTGTGTAGGATTTGGGTAGTTTGCTTTAAAAATTTCACAGACTTTGTTTCATTTCATACTAAAACACCTATGTGCTTTAGTGTATTTTGAAATTACATACCCTGTGTGAAAGGGTATATGAAAAATATAAAAAATATTATATGAAAAATGAAATTACATACACTATGAAATTACAAACCCTGTGTGAAAGCACATCTCCCCACATTGCAGAGTTATCTTGTTAATAAATATTTGGAGCTCTCACAGTAAGTGAACTAGCATCAAGACAAGTGGTTAAGAATCCTCACGGAACATCCCACTACTTGGAACACTCCGTCTGGCTTGCCTGACGTGCATTTGCGATTTCTTAGAAAATACTATAATTAAGGGCGAAGTTTTCTATAAGACACCTGACTAAGAAGGCCAGAAAGAGTGAAGAATTGGCTCTGTAACACAAATATGACTCTATAGCATCAGAGACATGGGAAAGTCATTTTCTGCTTCCTAAAATTAGTGTTCAGTATTAAAAAAACAAAACCCATAAACCTACAAGCTATTATAGAAATACATGCATAAATTATTTATAAGGATTATATGCTATTGATTAAACATTTATTTATAAAATATACACTTCAGTACAAAAAACAATAATTAGAGTTTAGTATAAAAGTCACATCGTTTCAGTAGTCATTTCTTTCATACTTAGGGAATTTCTGAGGTGAAATTATACCAGTATTTTTATGTTTAGTTGGCTTTGGTAGACTACTATTCCATTAAATTATTTGATCAATTTTTAAATCTATGTATGTGTTACACATCAACAGTATCCTGTGGCATTGAATTTTACAGGCTTCTATTATTCTTGTGACAAAATGATTTCCTCCTTTTTTTAAAAAATATATCTACTCAATGTTGTGGTTTAGCCCTGGCAGGCAGCTAAATACCACATAGCTGCTTGCTCACTCTCCCCAGGTGGTAGTGGGGAGAGAATCAGACAGGTAAAAGTACAAGAACTCATGGGTTGAGATAAAGACAGTTTACTAGGTAAAGCAAAAGTGAAACAAGGAATTCATTCACTACCTCCCATCAGGAGGCAGATGTTCAGCCAGTTCCAGGAAAGCAGGGTTCATCATATGTAACGTCTTCTTCGGAAGACAAATGCCATCACTCTGGATGTCCACTTTACTCCTCCTTTCTCCCAGCTTTTATTGCTGATCATGATGCCACATGGTATGGGAAATCCTTTTGGTCACTCTGGCCAGCTGTCCTGGCTGTCCCTCTCCCCATCTTCTGGTGCACCCCCGGCCTCCTCACTTTCAGGGCAGCACAAGAAGCAGAAAAGTCCTTGGCTCCGTGCAAGCACTGCTCTGCAATATTAAAAACATCAGTAAGATGATTCTGTGATTCTGTGATATGTGATGTTATCACAAGTATTTTAATCAAAAATCCAAAACACAGCATTGTGTGAGCCTCTACAAAGAAAATTAACCCTGTCCCAGCCAAAACCATGACAAATAATTTCATGTAATACCATCCAATTATTATTCCATGAGTCTGGGGAGTGATTTACTTATTTTTTCCCAAAGAGAAGCTTTTCTTGCTGTTCTTATCTAGTATTACAATATTGTGACTCAGTTCAGGTAGAACCAGAATTTCATGCAGTATTTAAGATATAGCTACATCCCAGTTTTGTAGAATGGCCATATTGTTTTGTCCTATAAACATCTCTTAAAGCTTCAAGCATTCTATTTTCTGTTTTGAATGCTGCTGAACATTGAGATAATATTTTGATGGAGATATTCACAATGCAAACAAAATCTGTTACCTAAGCAGTAATAACCAAATCAGAGTTCATCACTGTGTATTTTTAGTTAGGGCTGTTGTTTCTCATGTGCATTAGTTAGCATTTATTGACATTGAATTTGATCTGTCATTTTATCATTCAGTCACTCAGCTCTGTGAAAGACTTTCACATCATTTTACCATTAATTATGATACAAAGTTATTCAGAGCACTAAAAATGATCAGCCGGACTTGTCACATCACCATCCATTACCTTTCCCAGGTCATTTATACTGAACATGTATCTCAGCAGATAACAATGTCCATTGTGAGAAACAATAATTTATTCCTACCATTTATTTTCTATCTGTTAACCATGTATCACCACACAAGAGGACTTTCTTACCTTGGGAAAAATAATGTTATCTTTTTAGGATGAGAACATCAAAAGCTTTAGGAATTTAAGTACACTATATCTGTTGAGTTTCCTTTACCTGTACCCTCGATGATGTCTTCAGTGATTCTAAAAGATTTCTGAGGTCTGGCTTCCCTTTATAAAAGCCTACTCGAACCTTCCCCATTATGCTATTTATCTGCATGTTTAAGTAATTTCATATTTGATTTTGTATTTTTCCCATTTGTGCAGGACTAACTGATCAAAAGTTTTATGAAACTGAACTTTGTGCCCTACACTGAGAAGAGAAAGAATTTGAACCTAAGTTTTCTATCTTCTATTTGTGCTTTAAATCATAGAGCTGAAGGAGAGCAACTCTGACTCTAAAGATGTGAGGCAGAAAAGGCAATCTGGTTTAGACACCATGCACACAGGTGATGGTTTTTGAATTTCAAATAGAGACAAGATCTGGACTTCACAAAATGCTTAACGGAGACTTAAACCACACACCCCTGTCTAGCTTGACTAATGGCTATCTTAGGAAACTATCCACACTGACTTTTCTTACACAATTGTTACTCATATCGCAAAAGGCCCAAGGCTACACCTCTACAAGTTAACTAAACATGCCTGAGCACTGAAGGCAGCCAGCAGGCTCCTCCTGCCTGTCCCCAGTACACAGGGCTGCATGCAGACTGCCTACATTCTGTAGAATGCCCCTCATTCTGTGAAGCCCCTCAAGGGCTTCTTTAGGAGATTTCTAGCTGGCATACTTTAGAAACACACAAAGACTGTTCCAAGAGTGGCTCCATATAGACAGTCATGTGTTGGCACATGGTAGTAACCCTCCATGCACTTAGAGTCTAGAAACAAAGGCCTGTGCTGCTTTATGGAGCTAGCTCTCTGTTCTCCCTCTAAATATAACTTTACAATAAAGAACAATTTGAATATACCATTTTGAGAGAAGCTTTATGTTCTGTTCTCCAACACCTCAAAGGAATTCAGCTGCATAGTAAAACAATAATAAAGAGTTATATAGTATTACATTCCATTTCCTTAATCCAGAGGCATTATATATATTGCAGCACAATATATTTATTGTATGATAGCAGCTTCTGCCACGAAGGAAGCAAGGTTCCTTCACTAAGTATTGTCAAGGTGCTGCCTGGGCCTACGGCTCCCCACAGGCCCTGGGCTAGGAGCTGCAGAGGTCCCCTGGGCAGGAGGGCCAGGGCCTGGCAACCGCTCTCTACCTTCCCTCTGGAAACAAGACAGACGGAGAAAATAAAATGAAAAAGCTCAAGTGTCAAGGTAAAGGTAAGATCACTTACTGTCATGGGCAAAACAGATATGACTTGGGGAAAACTTTGAGAGCAGTTGCCAGGGCCCATCCCTCCACCCCAGCCAGGATCAGGGCAGCTCTGGGGGACAGTGGGGCAGCCCCAGGCCTAGCCACCTCCCTGGGGACAGGGACAGGTTAGGCTGGGAGGTGGGCCTGAGGCTGGGCCTGACTTTGCAGGGCCCATGGCTGGGCAGGACAAGGCTGCGGAGAACTAGAGACATGCCCTGCTGAAGCTCTGGTGGGGCGTGGGCTCACAGCCCTTTGATATGAAGTGGGGTCCTGAGTCTTGGGCAGGGTTGAGAGTCCTGGGGAGAGGTAGCACAGGATAGGGCTTGAAGTGCCCTCAGAGCCCTGATGAATATTTTCAATTCATCGTCAGAAAAAGTTGTAATGTGGGGAGAAATCAATCACATAATCACAAAACAATACAATTCAGGTACACAGGGGAGTATAGAAGAGGTTGCACTGAAAAGTATGGCTTCACCATATCCTAATTTTTGGCTGTTTGAGTTTTATGTTATTTTAATATACTTTTGCACATAAATCGTATAAAATAAAAATTATCTAAATGACTCAGACGTCAATAAAACCATATCAGCAATACATAATACTTTAAGAGATTTTAAATAATATAACATTATGAAAATTAAAATATTACATGCAAATAATGGCTTCCTGATATAGAAACTTACACTTGTACTGAGAATGATTAGAGAGATGAGAAGTTTTAATGATGTATTTTTCATAAAATTTAAGATAATAATTACATTGCTATCATGCCTTAGTTGGTATTTATAAAATGCAGTCAGAATGGGTGAGTTGCTACATTTGTTTTTTAACATTTTACAAGTAACTCAGTTAACTCTTCTAGACCTTTGCAAAGCCCTGCTGACTGAGTAACCAGTAAGACTTCTTGTGTTGAATTTGTTTATAGCTTTTTTCTCATTTGCTTGAAATAATATATATATATAATATATACAGCTAATGGTATATAATGGAATAAAATAGGCTGGTACTTATGTGGGTCTTCTGCATGGAACAAGTTCTGTGGATACTTCACTATTTTCTAATACCCATCCCTTGTGGGACTGACAGTCCTACAAGACTTCCTACAAGTACTTCCTTTCTTTCTCCAGTGCCTTGAGTTAGAATCATGGTAATATCAATTGAGGTGGTATACTTGATCGCATGTCTTTCTAGAACTATGAGATTTTTAGAAATCTGAATACAATAGAAAACATTTATGAGTGATAATAATCATGTGAAGTATTTGTATCATTTGCATTATCAGTTATTGATAAGATTATTTAAATGATGCTCTTAGTCTATATGCCAATACAATTGCTATCTTTTTTTTCTTTAGTATCAGTGCTATTTCATAGAATCATAAAATGGTTTGGGTCGGAATGGACCTTAAACATCATCTAGTTCCACCTTCCCTGCTATGGGCAGGGACACCTTCCACTAGACTGGGTTGCTCAAAGCTCCATCTAAACTGGCCTTGAACACTTCCAGGGATGGGGCATCGACAACTTCTCTGGGCAACCTGTTCCAGTGCCCCAGCACCCTCATATTAAAGAATTTCTTCTGAATATCTGATCTAAATCTGCCCCTTTTTTAAAGCCATTACTTGTTGTCCTGTCACTACACTCCTTGATAAAAAGATTCCCTCTCCAGCTTTCCTGTAGACCCCCTTTAGGTACTAGAAGGCTTCTATAAGGTTCCTCTAGGCTGAACAACCCCAACTCCCTCAGCCTCACTTCATAAGAGAGGTGCTCCAGCCCTCTGATCATCTTCATGGCCCTCCTCTGGACTTGCTTCAACATGGGTCCTTCTTATGTTGGGGGCCCCAGAGCTGAACACTTCTGTGCTGATGACTAGCTGATAACTACGGTTGATGTGTCTACAACTGCTGATTATTTCCTTAGGCATACTATTAAAAGTAGGGGAGATGTTTCTACCTGAAATACCTAAGGTGTCTCAGACCTTTCACTGCTATTATTGGACAAAGACAATTTTAGTAGCCTGTGATCAGGATACTCTGACCTTATTATTTCTCCCTTTTAAGTGTAAAAAATGAGTAGTGATCTGTAATCGGGTATATTGGCTTTACTGTACCCATGTATTAATTTGTACTGGGAAATTTCTGATTTTCTTTGCACCACACTAGAAGTCAAGATATGTCCTCTTGCTCTCTTAAGTGTTCAGCATCTGTTTTGCAGAAATTCTATGCAGTGTTTTTAACTGCACTTAGCTGTGATTTGGGAGCTGTGACTTTTTTTGTGCCTTTTTTTATATGTATTCACTTACATGTTAAAGAGATCACCATAACATTCACATCTGAAGCTTTAATGAGTAAATAGACTACCAGTATATGTTGAAAAAAAAAAATAATCAAAAAACAACAAAACTGCAGGAAAATATAGCCATCACAGCCAGTGAAAAGGAAAATATCAAAGATTTCTGTATAACACACTAACTGGTTAGGCTAATTATTGTGAAATGCAATTTGTATTCAACAGTCCAGAAACAAAAGGAGTTCCCAAGGAACTGTGCATATTATTTTTTTGGTTTACAGCTATTGCTATGTCAAAACAAAATAAAACAACAACAAAAACAGTTGTAACTTCTGTTCCTGTTCATTATAGCATGGATATGTGTGACAGAAAAGTGGGTGCATGCATAGGTATACATATAAACACATTCATGTTTTTAAGACTTTTTTTAGTGTTACTGCATGTCAACACGATCCCTTAAAATTTATTTTCTTTCATCTATTTTTCTCGTCCCATGTTCATATCGTGAAACTATTTTTTATTCTCCTGCTTTGACTGTCCTTGTAGCTTTGTAATTGTTTTCTCCTGTTATAGATTGCTTGCATCTCCTTGGGGCAGCACGGCATTTTGGCACACTATGTATTTTTTTTTGTTTTTCCTGCAGTTCCTTATCTTCCGCAGAGGAAATTGATTTGGGTTTTTCTTTTTATCATTCATTTAAATGATTGTTTTTCTCTGGAGATAGATTTTGCTGCTTCTAACTTGATTTTATTTTTGCGGCTATGGTGTATTTTTTGGCTGAGATTTGACTAAGATGCTGTTTGTGTTGTGTCTTAAGCCATCAGCACTAATATATTAGCATGAGAAGTGTAATTGTGAATAAGTGTATTAATATATATATATATTTTTAAAAAAAGGTAAATAAAATGAGTATGCTATACAGACAAACATTAAACCTACAGGACATATAATCCAGTGTCATATTCTTTTGCAGGATGTATTTTTCCTGTCTGTCTGATAATCACGATAGGGTTGCTTCAACAGATTTTCTTTGAAGAAAACAGGAGACTTACTTTCCTGCTCTCATTAGATACTGAACTCAGAAGAGGCAAAATTCATAGGCAATAGATACAGGCCAGCTTTGTGTGTACAAAAATCACAGTTCCTGTGAGATTGACGATGACATTTTGGTGAAGTATTTTTTTGCTGAAGATGACAAGAGAAAGTGCATACATAATGCCTCTTCAGTCACAGAACTCTTTCTTGCAGGCTACACATCAAACCAACTCATGGTTAATGCTGGGCTTTCTTTTCCTGTTCTCCAGCGAGAACACATTCTACACATTTTCAGAAGATCTAAAAGCAGTTGTAGGTATAGTCTTTTTTTAGTAAATGCAATCTTTTTGTTGTTTGTTTGCTTTTGTTTTGTTTTGTTAGTGACATGACTGGCTTCAGTCTTTTCTCCACTTTCTTCTAAGCCATACTTAACATTGCAAATATCCTGCAATACCATAGAAATTATTTATACACATATCAAAAACAAACAAAAAAAAAAAAACAAAAAAAAAAACAGTTGTTTTGAACAATTGTGCAAAATAATGTTGGAAATAGGGACGGAGAATAGTTTTCCGGCCCCCAGCCCCTGGCAAGTGTATAGTAGTTTTCAATATTTTTCTCTATAGCACTGAATTGAGCCAAAAATGTTTCCGGGGATACGCATGCAGACAGTAAAGCCATAAAATAAGATTTGCAGAAACAATGGTGGGTAAACTGTTTCCTAGAACCAGTAGGAATACTTTCGATCTATCAATCAAAACCCTTCCCTGGCTTTTGAAAGAGGGAATTAAACCAACGGATGATTCTGGATTTACAGTGGAAGGGGAGGACTGGGTAAACAGCCATGGAAGGCTCTCTACCAGGGAACACAGATCCAGCACATGAATAAAACAGAACAAAACTACTGATGCCCAAGACAGGGTGTGGTGATGGAAAGATTGTGCTGGTACTTGAGACACTGAGGTGGGGCTGGAAACATATACTGCTTGCTTTGGTGGTGCTATTTTCCAAACCAATGGCATATTCCCCTTTTGCCTAATATTTTCCATCAAATGTGAAAATAAATGGCATAAATGGAAATTGCCGACAACTATAAGACAGAATCAAGATTTAGGCAGGAGGAAATATGGACAGGTGGTGTTAGTTCTGAAGCCAGCTGCTTTTTAGATTGATTTCCTTTTCTCAAGCTCGGTAGACACTTTACTGACCTTAGCAGGTTAGAAGATACAAGAAAAACAGGGTTTGTGGCCTCCTTTCTTAGTCAACAAGGCTGGAAGCAAAATGTGTTGTAAATTATATGCAGTTAATTTCTGATGTGAGTGAATGTTTTTACTATTGTTTTTGATGAAAAAAATAAAATCTTGCAGGCTACAGGTTAGACAAAGCTAGATCCTTGTTGTTTCTAAGTTTGATATATTCACCGTCCAAACTTAGGGCTGCCTCAGCACTGGGAAGGCTTGTATACAGGTGATTCCCTGCACAGGAAAAATAAAACAAAACTAAATAAACAAAACAGATGCCAGAAGTGAACTGAGACTGAACCTCTGTCCTGAGGCTACTCCTAGTGAAAATGACAGCAACAGCCTGCCTGGCCCAGCCCCATCATCCTGAAGATGGGTTTGTCAGTTCCTGCAACAGAGAGGATTGTATGTCATGCACAGCACTGCTGCAAATGATGAGAGTGTGGAAGTGAGGAAGAAAATGATGGGTGGCGAAAGCAAAATCCATCTAACACTGTGAGAGCATTTTATTCCCAATGGTGATCAAAACTCAGGCCTCTTGCACTTTTGTCTACATGATTACCTACAATCATAAACAATGTTTGCATTTCCCTATCCAAAGTAATATTGTTGGAAAAGTCATGATAAATGAGAGAGGGAAAAGACATAGATCTGAACAGGCATTGATCTCCTCCATATTCAACAGCTACTGAAGTAGTTTCAAGGACATTTGGGTGGACAGTGATGGCCAAAATAGTAAATTGTAACTGGCTGGTGTTGTCAAAGGTTACCCTGACGATTGTCTTTGCAGATTTGCATCACCTAAAAACCTTCTGGGCACTTGGGTCACAATTTTAGGGGGCTTTGCGGTGTGAAGAAAAGAGAGGATAGCTGAGTCCTGAAGACATTCTATATGCTTATCCACAGTCAAGTTCAAATACCCTCTTGCTCTTCTGCTAGTGTTGCTTCTTGGGTACATTAAAAGAGAGGGATGGTGATGATGAAAGGGTGATGATGAAAGACATGTGAGCTGGGACATCTGGGAACTAAACCCCAGGAAATGTTATAACATGTAGTCATCTTGTGATGCGGTGGGATCTTTCTTAAAGCCCTTTTCATTTACAGTAAGGCAAATATCCAAGCAAATATTATAGTCATCATAATATTATGGTGTCTACAGTCTTCTACATGTTCGAATGATGGATAATTTGAAATGGGCTTTTGATTGCTTTTTTAATATGGAGGAATTTCACAAAATATAAATAATTACCACCAGGTTCTACTTAGCAGTTGGAAGGCATGAGAAGGAGTTGCATTACTCAACCTTCTATTCTGCTGAAAGTAACAGGATGTTCAGAGAAGCAGAGTTCCCATCCATAATCTTTGAGAGCAAGGTATTATCATAAAACCTGTATGCACATAGCACAGCCAACACATCAGCACAGACTGGTGAAAGCCTGGTTACAAAGTATGCAAACTTCTGTTCATTGTTTGGTGAACATAATTATCTTTCCTAATAGACAAAAAAAAAAAAAAAAAGCTACTTCTTCATCTCTGTTTTGGTTTATGGCAAATAAACTAAAAAGCAAAGTCCCGTTGGTGCAATTCTTACAAGTTCACTCCACTGTTTATTAAACTGTGAACAAGGTTGTAAATTTGTTGACAATTTTCAATTTTTAAAACAGCAAAAAAAAAACAACACATCTCTCAGTAATTAGAAGATAAGAAGGGCTGCACATGGTTTCTAGTTTCCATGAACCTGGTAACACAGTGTCTCTTGCACCACTTGAGGTAGAAATACTGTTCCCTGGGAGCAGGTATTCTATAAAACTGCAAAATTGACTGCTGCCCCTGCAAAAGTCTACTTCTTCCATGGCTCAGCCTTTCATCCAAGTAGCAAGCGATGAGACCTTGATTAACAGCTATCCACAGAATTTCATATCAAAACATGGAGGTCTCAAATAAATATTTGTTGTCCTACTCAAGGCTGTGTCTATCACACAAAATTGTACTTCTGGGTAAAAATACAAGACAAATAAAAGTTCTGTACACTGCACAAGATGAATTCCTAGTCCTTTCCGAAGATATCTCTCAGTAACTTACTCATGACAGTGATGTGCAGAGGTACAACACAAAACCTGCTTCCACCCCAAAGTTACCGTGCCCAGAAGCCGCTGTTACTTACATTATATCACACACTGCAGCTGTGTCAACACACTGAGCTCAAACTGAGCTCACGAGCTCATATTAACTGTTTCTCTACCAACATAGAAGAGACATATTATGTTCCCATTTCTATTTTGTGGGCAGAATAATATCTCTTAGATTGTCTGACTGTTGCTCCATTCTGTTCATCTATTTATTATTACTGTTTTTTAATTACTAGATGAAGTTACTCTGAGGAAGTACTCAGGATTTTCCCTTGAGCATCCCCCAGCTCAGCCTGTGGACCTGAGAAGAGTTGTTTCCTTATCTTCAGCAAATTAATAGATAGAGGCCTTACATCCTTTACTTTTAATGACAGTAAAAGTAGAGTAGTTTTACTTTGCATAAAACATCTCTTCAGAGCCAGTATGCCGTCGTATCTAGAATGCTAGTGCTTTATTTCATACGCTCAGAGAACATGGTATGACACACGTCTCTCCTTTAACAGTCCTGTACGTGGTCTTTTGCAATTGTCTACCTGGACAATAAAAATGTTTCATGCACTGCACACCTGCTGAGAAGCCATCTAACATGAATTTAGAAACCACATTTTCTGCTGCTTGCCAGAGATCACAGTTTTGTTCAATTAAAGTGGAACTAAAAAGGAAAGCAAGCTAATTGTTGTATAAGCAGAGAAGGGAGTTTTCTGAATTCCAGATAAATTATTTTCACTTGTAGCTGATAAATTAGCATCAGTAAGTTTGTAAAAACGCTGACTGGTAAGGACAGTGCTTAATAGTTACTACTAGAGCTTACTTAAAATGGCGCTTAATTGAGACAAGTCCAGTATGTTTGTATTCACATTCACATTTTTATGAAGCCTTTTCCTTTGGGTCAATCATTTATTTTTGCTGTTTATTTTTCTTTCTTCACTGTTTGTACTGTCCTCCTAGAAACAGTACTTTCTTTTCCAGGTTTATTATTTCCATTCCAATAAACATTGTTTTCTCCCTGTTTCTTCCTGATTCCCAGCCAACAAGATTCATTTATTTATGACAGTGTAATATTATTTGTCAAAAGCATCTGTGATTACATCACCAGTGATGTCAGCATAGTTCTGGGAACAGACTTTCTGAGCTAACTGTTTTGGCTGAAAGACTGCATTCCATATGCAAATTAAAAGGGCTAAAGAAGCATGTTATTTTTTAAAAGTCAAATGTTTGCAATCCAAGAGTAGTGGATCCAGAAAATTATAAGTACATTTGAAAATCTGGAGGATATTTTCTCACAAATTTCACCTACATGAAAACTTGGTATAAGTTACTAACAAAATTTTAAAAAGCAATCTTCCCAAGTAGGAAAATTGTTGCATCGTAGAAATGGTGACAAAATTTTATACTCTACTGAATGTTTTTCTTAGAATCAGGAGCTTTACATAGGTAAGAGCTGCATTTGTTATTTTTCTAAACAGCAGCTGCACAGTGAGACAGAGATTCTGCTTGGGGGAGGGAAGCAAAAGAGAGCAATAGAATTTATTTCCCCCAGGAAATATTTAAAAAATAAAAACATTTTGGTGGATCTCTTTCAGTTCATTAAATTTAAATTAGGAAAAAAAAAAGTTTCAACAACTGCAGTGGCTGGCCATCTGTCCAAGTAACAGCTAGGAATAAAAATGCACTGACCCTTTCCCATCTGCATTTTTCAGTGGTTTGGGAAAAGTACATAATGCTGTCTCCCTGATCAACACTGAATTTTCATTTTCATTTATATAAGATTTGGGGCACGTTCATGCTGTTAAGTAATTATTTGGCCATGCAGTCCATTATTTAATTATTTTACTAGAAAATATCAAAATAAACAGGATATGTTAGTATCTATATCTACTGTATGAATTTATCCAACAAACCCGGAAAAAGGTGCATACAGTAAATTGCTCTCTGAAGTGCCTTACTTCAAGGAACAAAACAGATCAGTCATCTAGACCCGAAATCCAAATTCCTCAGTAAATTTTCCTAATTTAGCTGTGACACAGACTGAAGACCATTGTAAATGTAAGGAGCGGTACAAACTGGCCCTTGCCAATTGGCAATACCTATTTCTGCCCATGATACCAAAGAGCTAGCACATCACTAGTGTTAAATACACTGTAAAGAAAACATGGGGGTGCCAGGGTGTTGGAAGATCCTAAAATGTCTTTTACAGTCATGGTGTGAAAAAAGATTTTATCAATCACTTTGTTAGTTCCTTCACAGAAACTATGTTGCTGTGAAGTTCAGGGTTAGGCAAACACAGACTGGATGATATTTCATTGCCTGGAAGAACAACTAATGCCACTTAGTAAAACAGGGTGTTCTGCTCCACACATACACATAGTGAAGTGTTTAAAGAAGTGTTTAAAGAGCACAAACCCATGGTTGCCTGAAAATAATCACAGTTAGTTTGCCAGTGTGGGAAATAAGTAGAATATTGGTAAAAACTGTTAAGAAAGCTTAGAGGGGGAAAAAAAAAAAAAAAAAAAAAAAAAAAGTTTAAATTTGCACCTAGTGAACATTTAATATCTGATAAGAATTCATGTTTTTTACTAGTTAATAGTGCTTGAATCTGTATTTTCATTTCACACTTATCTTTAGAATTGGAAACTGCAAATGTATACCTCTGGTATTTTGTAGGCCAAGGAAATATACTTTAGATAAATGCTTTCTTTATTTTGATGTTTCAGATTTTCCTCCATTATTGGCATATATAACTATGCTTGTTAAGCAACAGATTGAAAAGATTATACTCAACTAATTTTTCATGCAGTGTATATTATTTTTAGCATGTACAAATATTTCTGTAAGTTGTTCAGTAAAATTAATTTTTGAATTCAGTTTAATTTACTTTAGATGGTCTTTAGTACATCTAATTTTTTCTCTGAAGCTTCACATTAGTTTCTAAAACTGTTCAGTACTTGAACTTTTAATAGGAAACCAAAGAGAGATGAAGCAGAGAAAATTCATTACATATTTTCAGCAAAACAAAAATACCAGGGTATGCATGTGTTAAATCTAATCATATCTCCTTGCACAAGGTGTTATTAGTGATGAGTAATATCACATTGTCCTGCATTTTGAAACTACCGTGTGTTAGTAAGGGGTTGCAAAGAATGAGATACCATGGAATATTTCTTTACTGTATTAGTTTCTGTTCAACATGTGTTGCATGAATAAAATATATGGCATATTAAAAGGGAGGAGTTAGTTCTCCCTGCCCTGAACATCTGTGTGAAGAAATTTCCATCAGCTGTTTAAATAAGAATGTAAAATTTTCTTTAGTTTCCACCTAAAGAGAAACAATAAAAAACTAAAAGGAGTATAAAAATACTTGTGAAAATTATGGCTATCATATTATGATAATAAAACTTGAATGATGCAATTAGGCTGTTTATAATCAATATTTTATACTATGTGCTCAGTTAATGTGAAGTTTATCTGGCTAAAGTTAACAGGACAGAAATAGTCTTACAATAACCTAAGTCCATCCAATAGTGGTTTATGCTCCCAGTTACTAATTTACAGGTTAGCCTCATCCCACTCAGCATCATCACTTCATTTATCCCAGGCTCACAGGGCCAGAGATGAGAGCATCAAGTTTAAAAAGTGTTTGATAACTCTCCATACCTAGTCTAAATATTTTTGAACTTTAAAACTGTAAACATTTATTAAGTCTTTAAAAACATAGTTATGCCTTCAGGAAAATAATCACTTGCTTTACTAAATCTGACACAATCAAATGAAAATCAGTACAGCATAGAAAACCCTTGAGGTACCTAAACTATAAAAATCACTATGTGCAACTGGGAAACAATTTTTCAATTGGTGTCAAAGGTAGTTTTAAAGGATTTAGCTCATCAATAAAATAAATCAGAAGCACATTGATTTTATCTTTGCCACACTACAACTGGAATTTGAATTACAGAAAGGAGCAAAAAATTGTTTTGACGCGTAAATTAATATCAGAAGTGAAAAACTATATTGGGAATACATTTATATCATGCCATGATATCACCTTTTCAAAGTGACTTCTTCTGCTGGAGGGGCAATTTCAGGTAAAGCATATAAATTAGGATGCCCCCAAGGCACAGTTTTTCATTCTATGTGAAACCTAGAAAACATTATATGTCTAAAAGGAGTCTATAGGGACAAACAGACTTATGCTTAGTTAAGGGGAAAACTGCCATAGGGATGGAAGTTAGCTACATGATCTTGATACCCAGCAGGGGAGCAGGGCTGATATCGCTAGTAATAAAAACTCATCAAACTCAGCATGTAGTTCAGCTCTTGGTTGGAAATGTTAAGTGACACTGACAAAAAGTGTTCCCAGGGTCATATGCAGAATTTTTCAAAGGCAGATGTGACGACTTTCAACTCACTGCATCAAAGTTAAAGAAAGTACTGTAAAGAACAGCAGTCAGCTGCAGAGAGAGAATGCAAGACGAAAAGATGATGGAAATCTTTCCACATATGAGAGCATTAGGGTGGTCTTATTTATAGTTAAGTTACTAAAGGAAACCTAGCCAAAAAGCAGACTCTGACATCTGCATCCACACTACAGGTGGACATCTACTGAAAGGTACAGGATTTTTTATTTTATTTTATGTTTTTATTTAGAACTAGAGCTTCTACTCTTGGATTTCATAATGATTCAAAATTAAATGTACGCTGAAAAGGCCTACTGTGATAACACTTGTCCAAAGTGACTGCTTTAAGACTGGGATGAAAAAGAGCAGCAAAGCAAGTAAGACAATGGAAAAGCTGAGAAATTAGCCCTTTTTAATTAGGTGAGTTCCTAATATCTGAAACAGAAAATCCAATGGGATTATGGTAACTACTCGTGAAGAATTTACATTCATTTATACCACACAATTTTGTTTAAAATTTGTTATGAAACAGTTTCATTTGGAATCTTTCCAGAATTTCTTTGGTTTTAAAATCAACTAATACTATTTTTTTCTCCTATTATTGGTCTTTCTTTCTTTTTTTTTTTCTTCTTCTTTTGTTCACATTTCTGTCTCCATTCTTTCTAATTTCCATTCAAGCTTAGCTAAAAGACTATATACCCAAAATAGCTACTTTTCGTATTTTCCTCACCAAAATCATTGTGGCATGTAGTAAAAGAACTATTTTTGACTCCCATTTCTTAATTTCTCAAGAGATAAGGTTAAGTAGCTGCAGAGTAATTTAATATGTCTGGACTGTTTGAAATCAAGGATTTATTCCAGTGTTTCATTTTATGACCATAAACACTATTGGTTTTGACAAATTGTTTTCAAGAAGTGAAAGAATAACAGATGTCTTGCAGCCCTTACCACCAACAGCTATTTTGGCTAGCAGAGTCAACACTACAAAATCCCTTTGTGTCTATAATTATCTTATTCATGTGATTACTGGAGTGGTCTGGCCAACCATACCAAAGTCAATCATAAGAGCAGGGCACAACCTAATGGAAATGCTAATGAAAAGTCAGCCTTCGCTAATGTAACTGCTGTCAGTCCCCAGAAATAACTCGAGGGTTATTGATTGTAAAAGCTGGGGAACACGAGCAGCTTCTGTGATACTTGAGTTTGGCTGAATTGAAAAGCGGCAGCGTTTTTAGATGCATTGTATATAAATATTGCTGATAGGGCTTTATGGTTGTCGGATGTGTGTTGTGTAAATGTATCTGAGTCAGAGTGCAGAAAACTGTGGGCAGCTGAAATACTAGCATCAGAACCTGGGGTAAATACTTGCGTTTCTGGATGCAGAATCTGAGGTGATTAAAATAGTGTTGGAATCTGACAGTCTCGTGGCAGTCTTTCACAGCTTTACGTGAGCTCTAAAGTTGTACCTTGGATGGCAATATAGTTTTGTGTGTATTATTCAGTAACGGAAGGGTTAGAAATGCTGATGTGCTTGAGCACTCTATATAACATATGTCTGGCTTCCATGCACAGCTGTACGGTTGCCTAGAAGCAGGCAGGATCTTGTTCTCCAAAGTTTCTTTGGACAGGTACTTTTTCAATCCTAGACTGACAAGCATCCTGTGATTGAATTGGATGCTCAAGATTTTTAAGTAAACCCTGGTGTAGCATAACTTCATTGCATGCCAGTCTCACCATCACTCCTACTCTCATTTTGTGCATGCCAGTCTCACCATCACTCCTACTCTCATTTTACTTATATCAGCAAAAATGCTATCAGTTTGCATTTTTTGGTGTCTTTGTATACAATGCATCTTTGCACCAATGCATACAGCCCCTGTCTATTGTAGAAGGCATATGTTAGATGTCCTTTCACATCCATGCCTCCCCTACAATGTCTGGCACTGCTTTACAACATAAGTGCAAAGTGCCTTTTTGTATGAAATCTCTTGTTGCATCTGTTGCCATTTCCTCCGTTCCATAATTTGAAATGATGTGGCATGCACAAAGATTTTTCCATGCCTTGTGAATGGCCAGGACCATGCTTCTTAGGGCAGGGTTGTGTTAATGCAGCATCTGCCACATCCCTTATTCAGATTGCCTAAGTTCTTTGTGTGAAAAAAATGAGTTTGATTTTTGTTTTAATAATTTTTGTTATTTTTTGTTCTTTCTGTTCAGACCAGTCTAGTCTATACTGTCCATGCTTTCTATCTTCTTGATTCTTTTTTCTGTTACTTGTTGATAGCCTTAGCAGTTATGCTCTTCTTTCATGTGCTTACTGACAAAGACCTGAGGGGGAAGGGGCTGAGCTCCAGAGGTAAAATATTTCTGAAGATGAAAGTTTCCTCAATGTAATTCAGTCTATGTCATGTCTCTCCTTTGTTTCCACAGTAGTAGAAATCAAAAGAGACAAAGACAAAGCATTTATAGAGACAAAGCATTTATACTATGAGAAAGTAGAAGCAATTTGAGCTTTCTGGAGAAAAAGAAGCAGAGTAGCTTTTGTCTGGAATACGCGATGATTTACTTAATCACTATGCCTTTTCTTTTTCTGAGTTTTCAGGAAAGTAAGAATAGCTATCCCCAGTATGACAGAATAGATAAAGACAGTATATTCAATAGCCAGTCAATGATTATGCTTGTTATTCTGTTTGGTGGTGCTGGTCTTGTCAAGTAACTTTGCAAAATGGAAGAAAAACATGAAAGAAAAGAAAAGTCATTTTATCTGTTATTTTTAAAGAAGTGTTTTGATATATTGCTCTAGAGATCAGTCCTTGTATCCTAGGAATAAATCCTGTGGAAGGGTGTCTGGTAGAGCCAGGTGCTAGCAGAAGTGTTTCAAAATGTGCATTAAGGAAAATTAGAAGCCTGAGCTGTGCTGAGCTATGCTTTCAGGCCTGAAACTGGTAAGTGTTTTCTACAGCTGGCAGTTGGCTTTCAGCTGTCCAAATCATCACTGAAATGTGAGTTGGAACATTATGGAATAGCTCTGGGAAAACTGAACTGTAACTTTACAGCTGCTATACTGTGCTGCTGGGTCTACAGTGGCAATGCAGTGGTTCACAGTGGTCACCTTAGCATACGACAAGGTGCTGAAATTTGCTTTGGGGAAATTCCCTTGTTATGTGGTGAGGTGGTTTTTGAGCAACACTGCAGGTACTACTGTGTATGCTCTAACAGTGAACATAAAAGAGGTGTTTGACAATGCCAGCTAGCATTGGTATGACTTTATACTGATTCACAGCATCCTTTTAATCCCAGTGATATACACAAAATGAATGTATAGAGGGCAGCTTTTTCACTGTTACCTGTTCAATACCAGTGTTCATGAGGGGAATAGTGATACACTGTCAATATACAGCATTCAACATGCCTGGGGCAGCACTAAAGGGCAAAACCTTCCTTTCAATTTTACAATTTTATTAAAGGTAAATAGTAAGAGAGGGCTGAGGGGGCAAATTAGGGACAGGAACAGGATTCTTTACGGTGCCATCCTCATGGCTATTTACATACCATGATAATTCAGAAGCTGTTTTTGTCAAGAATAAATAAAGTAGTGCGTGCACATCTGCCTAAGTGTTTTAGATACAGCACTATTGCAGTCCTATCAAAGCAAAATTAACATTAATAAAAATACATTTCTGTCCCTCTCTGTTTCTCGGTTTTAAAATCTTCATATAGGTCATCTCAGAGCTTCCTCTTTCATTATGCTGTTGTCCAGCAAAATTATGAAAACAACATGATGATAAAACAAGAACAATAATCACTGTTATTCCTGGAGCACTAAGAATAACAGCATTTATTGTCCTTGTGCTGACATTGTTTCTCTGTTACTGTTCTGACTTAATGCTTTGTGCTTTTGCTGTTCCCACCCCAGTGAGCCTTTCGTGCACATTTAGTTGCTAACCCTTTAAGGGCCAGAAGCAGTGGTTTGTTGTTGCAAAATCTAATGTGATACAAAATAAGGTAAAAAAACCCTTTTCAGATCCTCGTGATAAAGAGGTCCTCAGGGGGTGCCTCGCATTGTGCAAACTGTGGACAGATGGAAATTGGATGTAATGAGAGTTACTCCAGGGGAGAGTCTGTCAAAAATGGGAAAAGAAGAAGGAAATACATTTGAGAGCAGGAAGTTTCCAGACTGCACAGTGTGCTTTGTATGGATAAATAAGTGGACATAAGACTGTCAGCTTCGAAAAGAAGCTTGCAGCAACCTGCAGTTGGAGAAAAAATCACTGTTAGATGCCACATACAGGAGAAAGATATGCTAGAACAATAAGTAATTTTCTTTTTGCCAGCCTCTCTTTAATGAGCAAGAGAAAAACAATCCAATAACACCTATAGAACAATATAAATGAGTGATTTACACACACAGACACACACACTAAAGGGATTCTTCATTTTTTCAATGGCAGGAGCTATCAAATACCCTTATCTCAAATTATGAGAAATCACTGCAGAGCAAAAGTGTTTGCTATTCCTAGCACTGATACCTTTCAGGTACGGGGAGCCAATGGGAACAGTAGTGTGAAATGGATCCTTATTGCTGCCTCTCTTTTCATCTTCTGATTTCAGCTGGTGCATGGCACTGAGCTCCCCCCACCTTTTTTTTTTTTTTTTTTTTTTTTTTTTCCCTCTTTTACTACCCTTTCTTTCTTAACTGTTCAGACAGCAAGGAGAAGAGATTCTTGCTGTATATTATTACTGCGTGTGGAAAATAGAGGCCTTTCGGCACTCATGTAATAAATATATTCCAGCTGATTAGTTACTGTACATTTATGTAAACTAACTTTTAAAAAAAGGATTAAAATGCTTCAAAATAACTGCATGAGTTCAAGCCTAACAAATCAGAGGTTGCACTACTCCATGTTTCCCATATATTTACTTCAATGAAAATTCCTTTGCATTGTTTTCCATGCCAGCTGTACAAAAATCTACCGTTTTTAGCTCCATATAATTTAAGGATCAAAATTTATGGATCATGGTCATAAAGATTCTCACACAGAGCTGTGAGATGCTTTTTATTTCACACATTCAAAACTTTTGAATTTTTGCAGCTTTTAAAGATTAGCCTTGTCAGAGGGAAGGGGTTGCAGAGCAAAAGCTATTGTTACCTATATCTACACTGTGGGTAGAAATGACTAACTAAAAGTATGTGATCAGGTTGTCCTCTAGTGGCTGCCCAAGAGAAGATCTAACCATAAATTTCACAAGAAATGCTGCAATGGAAATTAGTGTAAGTCCTGACAATTCTTGTTTCTACAATGATTTGATAACCAGATCTCAGAATTATCAATATGTGTGTTTTCCCTTCTAGTGGCAGACCCTGCAAGCCTTTCTCTCATCTATCCCTGAATTATGCTTCTTAATAACATATTGATTTATGCTTCTGGAGAGTCTGTATGGGGAGAAAATGCAATTTCAAACCAGTTTTTATATATATACATATATATATATGTATATATGTATATATATAGTTGTTTTTCTTTTTTTATTTTTTTCTTTTTTCTTTTTGTTTTCATAGGATGAAACAATTCTTTTCTCACATTCTATTTTCCTATTATACTTACACCCTCTTCGCCACTGCTTCAAGTTCCTTGGCCCAAGTTAAAGTGTGTCTTCTTGGGAGAGGACAACTGCAGTGGTAGATGTACTTAAGTAACAGTACAGTCTTACAGTTAATACTTTAAAAAGAGTTTGTAAAACAAAGGCAGCAATTAATGTATTTCATCACAGTTCTTGAAAGGAAGTTACAATGCATTTTATAACCTAGTAATGTACTTTATGTTTGTGTTTCAAAATAAAGATGACTACTGAGGCAGAGAGGAGTAAACTGAGTAGCACAAGGAAAGCTGGTGCATTGGTGTTAATTTATAAACAGTAAAAGCAACAATACAACAAGTGGTCACTGTGCAAACATATTCTATTAGATACCACAAGATTAATGCTTATAATAGTTGGAATATGTCTATATGAAGCCATAGTGTATTACAAAGCAGATAAAAATAGGAATAGAATAGAATAGAATAGAATAGAATAGAATAGAATAGAATAGAATAGAATAGAACAGAGTAGAACAGAATAGAACAGAACAGAGTAGAATAGACTAGAATAGAATAGTTCAGCTGGAAGGGACCTTCAAAGTTCATCTAGTCCAACTGTCTGACCTCTTCAGGGCTAACCAAAAGTTAAATCCTATTTAATGAGGACATTGTCCAAATGCCTCTTGAACACGGACAGGCATGGGGCATCAACCACCTCTCTCGGAAGCCTGTTCCCGTGTTTGACCACCCTGCCAGTAAAGAAATTGTTCCTAATGTCCAGTCTGAACCTCCCGTGGCGCAGCTTCATGCCATTCCCTTGTGTACTGACATTGGTTACAAGGAAGAAGAGACCAGCACCTTGATCTCCACTACCACCCCTCAGGAACTTGCAGAAAGCAATGAGGTCAAGTGGAAAAAAAAAAAAAAAAAAAAAAAAAAAAAAAAAAAAAAAAAGATTTTTCTGAGCCACTAACTAAAATAAGAATAAAAGTTATATTGTTAGCATTTAAGTGGACTATAAGAAGGCAGCATTAACAGGAAGTAGAAAAGATCTAGCAGTGGGGATTGCCCTCTAGTCATTGGACATAATTTCATTAGTAAGCCCAAAGTACTGTAAATCTGGCTATTTATTTCTTTCTTTTTTTTCCCTTCCAGAACTGACATATAAGA
Source organism: Oxyura jamaicensis (assembly GCF_011077185.1). Lineage (NCBI taxonomy): Eukaryota > Metazoa > Chordata > Aves > Anseriformes > Anatidae > Oxyura > Oxyura jamaicensis. The sequence continues at coordinate 12,867,768 of NC_048897.1, read as the reverse complement.
ATATGCATATGAGAATAACATAAGTTTTGAAATCTTTGCTGTTGTAATGACAACTTATTGTCATTACTTTCACTAAGACATGCTGCATTTTCCAGAAGATACAGATTTCCTCTAAAGCATCCACAGAATAATGCGTATATTCTTGTACAGTTACAGAAGGCTACAGGAGGCAGATTGTGCCATCTGATAACATCAGCAAGCAGCATAGTTTAACTCGAAGAACCCCACAGCACCTCTTAACTGTTTCTTAGCTATTGTGCTGGTCCTGCCAGTTACATCTTGGTTATTTACGCTTTGCTTTCTCTCAACTTCAGCAGCTGGGCCTGTATGAGAGTGCAGGCCCAAAGAAAGTTTGGATGTTTAGTAATAGCATTCTTTGAGAATTCCCATAGATAAAAATCTTCCCTCCTCCCACTCATGATGTGAGGTGTTAGATAGCTGCTTACACCCTGGATATGACATTGCTTCCAGCTGGCACTGTCACAACATGATCATCATTCTCTCGAGAGACTGGATCTGTAAGATGACAAAGCTAGTAATGGATTTCAAGCCATTACCCTCCTACTAAACAATCTGAAAAACAGGTCTAGAAGAAGGTTGTGGCTTTTTGTTTCTCTTCCCTGCCTCCCCCCCCCCCCCCCCCCCCGCATGTTTTGCTATGATTGGAAGAAACAATTGTTCTCCTTGAAAGCAAAGGACAAATAAGAATTACCGGTGACCTCTTATTTGAAAAGTTCACAGGCTGATAGACAAAGGAATATAGAAAATCATTAAGATTTTTAAGATTAAGATCTTTAAGATTAACAAGGGTAGTTGAAACAATTTTATGCATACTGGTTTTTAGTAAATAAAAATGAAAAAACAAAAGTTTTCAGTGAAACTGTTTATTCTGAAAAATGCCTTCTTTTGTGGGGGAAGGGGGGAGGAGGATCTTTTTCCACCAAACAAATACAGGAATACCGAGAAACAGATAAACATAGACTAGTGGATTATAAATTGAAAAATAATACCTTTAGAACATTTTCAGCTTTTTTGTCTTATTGTCCCTAGCCTATGTGAAGCAGTTTCTCAGCTGGGCTTCTACTGCGGCGTTATGGCCAGTGGATTCCATAATATTCAATGATCAGTCAGCAATAAAATAGGTCATCATGACATACATTTAATATAGCTTGAGGAGGTCACCTGGCCCGTAGGTGGAGTAGAATATTTAAACTACACAATTGTTCTCTATTTAGGTAAAAGAGAAACTGATATAATTAAACATAGTGGATAATACTTTTAAATCTTATTTGGAGTTAAAAGAATTGCAATTTATACTGGGTAGATTTTGAAAGGAGGCAGAGGTTTATATAAACTTGTTTTATTAATACAACAAAACCACTCATCTGTTGCAGAAAATAAAACCTCTAGGGTAGCTGTTGGAAAATTGAAGTTTTGCTGAACTGGCAGAAACCAACAGTTGGATAGGCTACCCTAGAAAGCATGAAGAATAAAACTTATCATTGCACATGAAATAAAACAATGTACTGTTGAAAGGCATAATGTAGCTATTAGTGAGTCACATAGTGACTACCACTTGGGAAAAGTACCCTGAGGGAATGAGAGTGTATTTATGCCAGTTCATTCTTGGAAAAAAAAAAAAAAAAGGCATGAATCTTTTTGAGGATTATACTCTCCCAAATGATGTTATTCACTTAAAGTAACTTTTCTTAGTAAAGTATATTGTTGGTAGCAGAAGAAAAAAATAGAGAATATTTGATAGCTGATGTTTCAAATTATAAATACAATTTTAACAGCTGTCAAAAGCAGGGAAGAACATATCTGATGCTTAAATTCACAAAATTCATCACCAATGTTTTCATATCCACATGACATTGTGAATGACTGGTTTCCATACCTAAAAATATATTTTTCTTATAGAAACAAGGTATCTTATCTCTACAAAATGTTTTTTACTTTCTGTTTTTATTCAAAAATATTTCACAGAGTCATAGATGTATAGGTATATATCCATATTTGAAGATACATAGGTATATATCTATGTAGGTATATAGAAATAGTCTTTTTGAACAGTAAAAATTATATTTTCATTAAAGATTGTATAATCTGTTCAAAATATTGGTATTGGCCAGAAACCAAAGAAAGTTGAATTTTACTACTGTAGACACCCCAAAAAGAGAAGGCAAGGCTAGTGTAATGGATCAGCTTTGTGGCAGGGGGTTACAATGTTGTAAGACACACAGAGAAAATTAATAGGAAATAATTGTTTCCAACAATAAAAATTCTTGAGGGACATCAAATGAAGATGTTAGTTAGTAAGGTCTAGACAATCCAAACTAGATATTTTTATATGGAATGTTTAAACTTGAGCAAAGTACTGCAAGGTGTTTTGGATACTAAAGCCTGAATTCAAGTAATAACTAGATCAAGTCAAGGAAAAAGAATCCATGCAACACTAGTAAGTACACAGTTTCCATCAGTAGTGCAGGAAGTCCCTCAAACACAAATTGTTGGAAGCTGTGAAGTTACTGTTCTGAAGTGCTGTTGTATTCTGACTTGTTCTTATAGGTTTTCCATAGTTCCTACTGATCCCTCTCAGACTGAGTCTACTGGGTATGATGAGCATTGGGTCATACCTATGAAGGATATGCTTATAATCTTTCCCCACATGTTCCATTTAAGCAGCAGCTTCCTGGTTTGGAATTTGAACCAAAGCCTAGTTGAAGGAATCTATTGATTTATCCTATACCATATGTATAGGATAAATCAGTAGATTCCTGTGGCATGTGGTTTAGCTAGTGAGTATGAGCATGGACTGATAAAATGTTAATATATTCATCTGCAGTGTAATTCTCTTAATGATTAAGATATTCAGAAAGGAATCGTTCTGAAATAATAATAATAAAAAAAAATAGAAGGCAGATATTTTTCCACTATTTTTAATTTTGCAACTTAAGTCCCCTACGTACATTCCATGATACATTAAAGATTTTTGTTTTTCTTTATTTGTTTTCTTTATTGAAACTTGATACATATATATAACAATATATATATAAACTACATATGCCAGAAATCTCATTGCTTATTCTGAGAGTTTTTGTAGTTTTTTTGATTGCACTAAACCAAATAAATAAAAGTTTAACTAGAATACTTTTATTCAGGACACTATATAGAAGTATGTACTTCTTCTCTATAAACTATATAGTGACTTTTAAAATAAAATTAAAAGAAAAAAGTCCTGGAACTTAGGTTTATGCAATGCTTAAATGCTAGCTTACATTCATATGAATTAGACCTTAATAAATATGATCTAATATAGTAAATCTGACACTTCCTTCAAATATCAGTGAACTGTACTGTTTTACTCTATTATCTTAATATCTGCTTACAGCGGTTTGATTCTTTTCAGCTGAGAAAATTTAATGCCATGTTGATGGCTATAAAGCAGTCCATTAAAAAAAAAAAATATACCAAGAAAATATCATAAGTTTGCTCTACTTATTTTTTACAGACATATGACACCATTTGGCACATATTTTGAAAATAAATTATTTTATCCATTGTACTGTAAGGCTATATTAATCAGAATTAAATCTGAATTAACTTGATAAGCCAAAAATAAATGATCCCTGAAACAGAGTGGTTTAAGTATTGTCCACAGAAGAGGAACACCCCTGTTTATTTTCTTTACTCAGCTTCAATACTGTGTATAAATCACATCTTTTCTCTGATTTTATTCTTTTTTATGTAAGAATTGATTTATTTCCTACGCTAACTACCCATGAAATTTCATTTTAATTTAAAAAATCAATTCAATTAGATCTGTAGCAGTAGAATGAAATACCTTAAACAAATCTGTTTAATGTTTCACTTTCATATTCCAAATAAACAGCAAAGATTTTTTTTGTTTGCTTTGTTTTTGTTGTTATAGTGGTTTTTTGTTGTTGTTGTTGTTGTTGTTTTGTCTTTCAAATGTAATACAAAATATAATACAATCTGTTCTTTGGGAGGGGTGACTGTGGTCAACAAAACTTAGCATGCTATGTCTTATCCTGAAAAAAAAAAAAAACAGTCAAGAAAGTTAGGGGGTATTATAATGGATAAGCCTGAAGACCTTTAACTATAGTTATAATAAATGGCATATCAAGCAAAGATATCAGGATCTCTGCAAAAAGCTCTCTGGTAATATCTTGAAGCTAAAGAGGAACAAGAGCTCTTGATTGGCACTTTGTTACTTGAATGGTAGCTCCACTGATGAGGCAGAAAGGCCACTAAGGATGATTTTTACACTGTCTAAAATCTGCCAGATGTCAAACTTAAAACTATGAAAGTTATAAAGCATTTCCCAATAATAATAATAATAATAACAACAACAACAACAACGTTCCCAAACGCAGAAAGCAAAGCTTTTCCTAGGCAAACAAGACTCATATATACTCTTTCCTTTTTATTACTTGCTGAATACACTTTTCATCATCATGTCTCCTTTCCTCCTTTTTTCTTCTACAAACCAAAGAATCATCTCTATCAATATGCAGTATGAGCCTACTGCCACAGTATAAATGTGTAGCATTAAAAATTTAAAATATTATTTTTTACACTCCATCAGGATGAAAAGTGAGGCTTCATTCTCATTTGCAGTTCTGCTTCTACTCTGTCATCCTTCTTGTATTATACCACAGGATATGATCGCTAATAGACAGCCAGATTCCTACAGACCTTAAATTACCTCAGCTCCGCTCTGAGCAGAAATCCACGACAGCAAATACAGACGAATTTTCAAAGGTGAGCTAAGTTGGTTGCTGTGCTTCACTGCGAATAAACTTATTTGATCTAATGTCAGAACAATAGATAACAGGAATGTATGGGATGGTTTACCATTCAGCACAAGGTTCTTAAAGGTAAAGGAGACATTATTTGTTTGGAAGTTGAGAAATCCAAAAGTGACTCTTCCCATTCACTCAACCAATCTTCTTTTAAAAAGTAAAATAAAATGCCTACTAGATATATATCTCTTAGGTTCTTTGAGCACCAACGTTTGATTTTTTTTATTTTTTTATTTTTTTTTTCCCTTTAGCTGGGGCAACAGTGAAGTCCACATTTGTGTTTGTTTGCAGTGAAGTAAGGTTAACTTTCAACTTGGCTGAAGTCCGGGCTCTGCAGAGCCCTCTGTTTTGTAATTTGAAGGTTAAATTCTTCTCCAAAAGCCTTGCTGGAGTTAGTGTTCTCACTCCCAATAACTGTAGGAGCTGCCTGACCTTTATAAGTGCAAGTCAATATTCGTGCTGTCAGAAGAAGCATCGTTGAGAGTAATCTTCACAATCCTGAGGAAAAGGGGTTTGCCACGGGCAGATCATGATCAGTGAAGGGGAATCAGTGAACAGTCAGATAAAACTGTTTTAACTGGATACAAAGGGTCTCTTTTACACAGCTTCAGGTTTTATTCAAAAGTCTGCAGACCTGCAGTATCCACAGCTCTCCTCCAAATTTCAACAAGATCAATGGAAAAATAATAATAAAAAAGGAATTAAGAATGAAGCACTCTAAATGGTTTGACCTCTAGGTCATCTTCTACAATGCTGCTCTCTGGCAAGTTCAGACACATGTAACTGGAAAAGATATAAAATAATTGCTTATTGCCTTTGTCCTCTATCCAGCACAAATTCCAAAGCAGGTCTAGTATCAAAATCAATTGCTGAAAAATACTGTATTAATATACAATATCTTGAATACCTCACTTCACCTCATAAACTCTTCCACTTTTCCATTAGGAACAGTAGGAGTATTGAATACAATATCAGACCAATAATAAATACCATCATCTTGAGCCAGAATCTAAAAGAACAGTTTTTTGTGGACTGAATAATTATTTGCAAAAGCAGACAATAAAGTATCCTGTCTTGAGAGAATTCTAGTATTATGCAAGTATGCTCAGGTTTCTGTTTGCAGTTACAAATAGAGGTATGAAGGCAAGGGAAAAGGCAAACAAGGAACTCAACCAAGAACAAATGACCCAGGATGTTCTGCACCTAAGTGAAGAGTTGGTTATTTTTATGAATAAATAAATAAATAAACACGTCCTGACCATTTGAGAGCAGAACACTCTTTGGAAATTCTACTTTATTTCTTCCTCCACTCTAGAGATCCAAGGTTATTAGAAATCCCGTATTTCTTTATACCATCTTATTCTAAAATAAATGCTCTGGACTATTCTTCACTTCTAAATGTTCATTAAATGATAAGTCTGTTTCTAATTTGATGACAAAATAAATGACATCTGAAACTTGGCAGAATAATGTAAACTGAGGCTTGCCTGACTCAGACTCAGTTTCTGGCTGTGTTTAAAGGAAGAGACAAAGGAAGAGCTGAGCCAGTGGAATTTTTTTTTATTTTTTTTTTAAGCTATTTACTCAGTTTTTTGGCCTATGACCTGGCTTATGTTTTGATACATCTGTTACAGGCTTCAACCAGGGCAACCAGCAAATGCTGGAAATTTCATAACACTTAAGGAATGTTTAAACATTATTTGTGGGAACACCCTACAAGTCAAAAGGATTTTAACTACAAACTGGTTAATTTTAGGCCCACAGTCTCCAAAGATGTGTGAACATTCTTCAATAATGCAAGATAATGTCTTCACATAAAAACATGAACTGTTTCATCATGCATATGGTTTTAATATGATTGGGTCCTTTTTAAAAGATTACAAGAAAAAAATAATAAAAAATGCAGTAATACATTTCAGTATTAGCTTTCACGTCAAATAGACAACTTTCACAAAAGTTTCCACCCCGTAATTGGACACTTGGACTTTTTCTGTCAAATTTTTCATTCAGTAAGCTCTGTTTGAAAGGAAACTGCTTTGATTTTTACAGATAGAAACATTTTTTAAAAAAAAATATTGTATTGAAGAAATCTTCATTTTGACCTGCTACAGAAGTAATTTGTGTACACCATGGTTTCTTCAGTGATTTGTATTTCATTTTTTTCTAGGACTCAGACTTGTTTCTGTAGTAGATTCTGGCTGTGAAAAGATGCACAAAGATGATAAAATGTGTGTCCTGAAAAGTACCTGTTTAATTTCCAAGGATACAGTAAGGTACACTATGGGCATTGCAGTCCAAACAGTGGTGAACAGATATAAGATGGAGTGAGAAAACAAGAACAATGAGACTGTGTATATATATATATATATATATATATGTAAGTGATAGCTTCAAAATATCAACTATATAGAGAAGAAACGATTTTTTAAATCATTTAAATGAACTCCACAAAACAGTTACTGGAGAGGTACTACTAATTTAATTCATTTAATTTTTTACGCAGGTTTCCAACAGCAATTGCTCAAACAATTTTTATGGCTGAAAACAAAATACAAAATACAATAATAAGCATCAGCATCCAACTGCAGTTTTCTGACAATGATTTTGTTACTTCATCTGAAGTATTTTATCCTCCTCTCTAGAAGGAAGGAAATAGATTTTAATGGTGCACAGCTGCCTTGGGCAACAGATGATAGTCTTCAGGGTTTCCATTTTCTTCACAGAAGGAGATGTAATGTGGTTCCAAAAGAATCACTTACATTTTCCCTGCTTGGGAAACATATATGATGGCATATTATTCAGCCTCTTTTTTTTTTTTTTTTTTTTTTTTCTTTTCTTTTTAAAATCTGGTCGTTTTTTGATGTCAAGAGTTGTGCTCATTATTTCTAAAGCACATTAGTTCTGGAGACCTTATGGTAAGAAATTATATGGAATATTCTCACATAGAACAGGTATAAGCTATTGTCAAAATAGCTAATCATGTTTTTTAGTGGTAATTTATAGCTTAATTGGCAATAACATTCAGGATTTGACGTGGTTCAGACCACATTGATGTTTCTTTAAGCAATGAATCTCAGGAAGGTTCTGTTCCAATCATTGCTTCTATCTTGTATCTTCATGTGAACTCCTAAGGAGGACATGGGTTTGTTCCCATTTTCATCGATTGCTGGTGTTTGGCACCCACAGATTTCAAAACTCAGTGAAAAACATTTTCCATCCAGAAGCGGAATGAAATTGTTATGCAAGCCAAAATGTGAAATACTTAAAAGAGAAAAGACAGTTATAAGAAAATAGCAAGGACGGTACAGGTATAGAGTGAGTGTTAAAGAGAATTATGATGAAAGAGTTTGCTGATATTTTGGCAGTTATTCAGATCCTGATAGTTCACCCAAAATTCAAAGGACCACAACAACAGGGAGGGAAACAATCTTATAAACTGAGAAGAAAATGACAAAACAAACAAACAAACAAAAACACTCTGTCCCTTCCCTCCCCCCACCCCCCCAAAAAAAAAGAGAACAACAAAAAATAAGCAAACAAATGTACCAACATCCCTATCAATAAAAATCAAAAAATCAGCTTTTTTTTTTTTTTTTTTTTTTTTTTTAATGGATAACCAGTGTTCACAATTTCATGGCCAAAGCCGACCAACTCTTCCCATTATAACACACTGAGTTTTTAGGCTAAATGCTTGTCAACCATTTACAGTGTCCATTGTTGGCTTCTGGATGCAACCTTTTAAACTTTTTTTGAACTAACATAGTAAGTTTACTTTTGAGAAGAAGGAAATATTTACTTTGCCAATGTTAAAATTTCTGGCAGCACTTTTATGAAGACTTTAAAAATACTTTGCTTCCAAAAAGGGAAAAGACTTTTATCAGGTGGTACCTTTGTACCACCAAATCACAAAAACTTGATTTTTCTGTTCTTCTGAAAACTGCCAGAAATGTATGTTTGCAAATCTCTGTTTCCATTTGCTATGACATCCTTGATTTTTTGCAGTTCAGCCCCACAGGGTCCTGCTACAGTAAGAGTGATTTGGTTTTGGCATCAAGAATTTTTATTTCTCCCATTGCTTTGCAAAGTAGAAGTGAGAGGGAAGAAAATGCCAGAAATGTTTGGAGTTCACTACTACAGTTGAACTGGACAGCTCTGAATATGTGAAATGTTATTTGAAAAAAAAAAAAAAAAAAAAAAGTTTTGCAAATCATATGCAAACTATTGAAAAGGAACACCCAAACTAATGGTTAAGTGTGTGTGTAAAGTATGAAAGAAACAGGAATCCATAAGGATCATATGCAGATACACGGATAACTGCAACTTCAGTCAAGCTCAAATATACCTTCTTTCATGCATTTAAGCAAAGAGCATATGCAACAACTTCTGAGGGTATGTATGAAAAAAGTATTCAATTCGATGATCAGAAAGACGTGGCATAGTAAAACTGGAGTGCAGGATATTTTTGCTCTTCTGCAATACTTATATGAAAATAAGTTTGACTGAATTTCACTGACATGGGAGTATAAGCACATAATTTTCCATACGTGAGTACTTCTGTAACTCAAAACACCCCTTCCTTAGAAAATGTGTCCATTCTGGGACATATTCATGCAATGGAAAAGGAGTCCTGGGGATTTCACTGAGCAATTACGGAAGTTCTTATGAAAATATTTGTAAGGAAATTAATCACGTTTTTTGTATAGATCAGCTTGGACTAATACCAAGCACTCTAAGGTCTGACTGAAGCAGTTTGCAAAGATGTACTTATTATTCTTAGTTACCGAGCGCGGGGTTCTTCACATAAAATACAGAATGATATGCAAGTAATTTACTATTTTACATTCTGAAGTCAGCATTCTTGGTGTGTTCTGAAAAGTGTTGGTAACACAGGAGACAAAGAAGTGGAAATTACTAGCTATTGTAATTGCCACAGAAGAAATTAGTGATTACAATATGAAGCAATAAATTATATTTGGCCAACTTGTTGAATGTCAGATGTCTAAATTCAAGTACAGAAATTTAACAGTTTTATTGCTCATAAGTAACGTGTACAATATTAGCACTAAAGGGAATAATAGGGGAGAACTTTCTGACTGCAAATGTTTTTTTCATGCCTACATTTATTGGCATTTATAATTAAGGAAATAGCATTATAAAGTTCACTTATTAATTGAATGTCAGAAAAAAACGCTAGTGCTGACTACTTTGCTGAAGTCAGGTTATGAAATACTTACCAGTGACAGTGTGAAAATAACCTTAATTTTGTACTTTGCAGAGTCTAGATCCTGTTTTATTGTAAAAAAGGATTCCACACACCAAGAAAACAAAACAGAAAGATGAAATATACTCTGTGAAAGTTTATAATGTTTTTACTTCAGTTCTGCTTTATCCCATGTGTGATTTCAAGTAGATTTATTACCAGGTGCAGCCACATCCATTCTGTGGATTTTTCTGTTTACTAAAGGACTGACTCAGGCCCTTCCCTGTACATGTAGCTATCATGAGGCTGAAACGCAGGAAGAATGTAAGCTCTTGCTCATACTCACTGAGTTATGCTGAGAGCACCAAACCTTAACCTCATATATAGTTTCAGTCATGGCCAAGAGTATTCACTCTGAAAATCAAAACTCAGTAGTTGCCACAGGCAGGCATCCCAGGAGATAAAAAATCAGGACAATGAACTAGAAAGTGTTTATGTTGCTGTATATACTGCAATTTTACCTTACGTGTTCTTGGCCAAGGGTTCACTTTGGAATGAAACTAAGCTCTTTATTTTAAAAATTTTAAAGTCCTTTTTCCCTACAGAAGAAATAAAACAGTAAATCCTATCCTGTAAGGTCTCATGTCCCAGTCAGCTATATTTTAGACACCTCTATGTACTGAACGCTTCAGATTAGTCTGCTGGAATTTATACTTTGGATCAAAATTCTATTCTTTCTAGAATCAAAGTTGCTTTGAAAAAGTGGCATTAATTGATATTATTTCCTTGTTCTCAGTTTTGGTTGGTTGGTTGATTGGTTTCCCTGTAGTTATTGTCACTGAGGCTTGCTGCTTTGCAGCAAGGAAACATCGGTTGTTTTAGTCTCTGCATGTTTCACATTTGTAGCTGGTCATTTACTTTTTCAAATACTCATTTTCTATTATTATCACTTCCATAGAATCACTGAAAACGCATGCAACTTGTAAAAGGATGTTAGGAATGGCTGCTGCTTCCAGCAGCTCCACACCACAGGAGTTCCTCCTGCCCTGCCATAGGATCGCAGTACAGGTCTCTGTTCTAGGATGAGGGGCATAGCTGCTCACACACTTATCTGACAGGCACCCCACAGGTCTTTCTGAATACCAGTGCCAAGCCCATACCCATCAATATTCAATGGCCAGTGCTCATGTCTCAATGGCCAATACTCATGGCTGGACTCAGGTCCTTCTACACACTGGCTAGTTGAGATTGAAGCTTTCCACCAATTATACTTGCAAACCTCCCCAAACATAAGGCTTGGGGAAGACACAGATGATTGCCCCCCTCCAGCACTAGGCACTTGGGCTGTGACTTGCCTCTCATGCCTCATGCGGGTTCCCACAGTAGCTTATTTTCAGGAAACACACCGTTCCCACCCTAGTGGCTGGTGGCAGAGACTCTCACCCACTCCAGAAGCTGACACTGAGACCAGCCACTTGCTCCATTTGTTGGCACCATTGGCCAAAAGTACCTATGTCCACATTCTGACTCCAGTTGCTGGCACTAAATTCACTCACACCAGACCCTCAGTAGCTGACATTCTGGGTGTAAAGTCTGTAGGACCCACTGAGATAATCCAGAGACATATTTTTGACAATTTATTTTTTTAAAAAAAAATATTTATTTATATATCCCACATATAACTTTAACCTATCAATGCAGAATATTCTCAAATGTGGCTTCAATCTTAACATTTTGCTACCTTTTAAATACAGAGATCTGTTTTAGTCTGTTTTCATGCCATTATGCAATACTAGTAATTCATAGAAGTAAGGTTGTCAGAGAGAGGTGCTGTGAAGCTTCCACAGAGCCAAATTCTTATATGTAAGACCTTTGAAACTGAGACACTGATTTTGCTAGATTTTTTTGCTGATTTTGCTGATTGTCCTTGGTTTCTGCTAGAAGATCCTTCCACGTTTTGTAGTCAAGACCCTTGAAATGGAAATTGCCAAAATTTGAAAGAAGTGCTAAGATCATTTGGCCACTTCAAAATGTCTACTCCTCCCTTTCTTCTCCCATTCCTTTCTGTGAAGAAAATGTTGTAGCTTAAATGCTAAGAGCTAAGATAAGAAAATTACATCTCTCAAAACATTTAAATCTTTCCACTCACTAACTGCAAATTGCCAAACAACAGATTGCAAAGGCAGCTTTGGCTACTGTGCTTACATATTCCGTAGCATTTGCCTCTTAAGTTCAAGATGTCAAGATGGAAAGGTAGCCTGAAAGCTGTGAGAATTCTTTTTTTTTTTTTTTTTTTTTTTTTTTGACATCTGTTTCAAGAAAGGTTTAGATAGTGTGGAAAGAACAAATATATATATGTGTATATATTTAAAAGAGGTGTTAGCCAAAAGTAAACAAATTATGTGTCCATGCTACAGCAATCAGGCATACAGTTGTGAGTCGTGCCCCCCCCCCCCCCAATGAATTAAATGCCGTCTAACCAATGAAATGTATTTACTGAAGGCAGTACTACCACACTTCTGTTATTCAGCTCTGTTTTAGCACTCCTTAACTCTGAACTGAAGAGGTTGCTCAGATTTCTGTTAATGCAGCATCCTTCTTGGACCTGTTTAATAAAATTTTCAATGAAAATGTCAGAGAACATTTTCAAGCCAAGAAGGGCTGCTCAAAAACTCTTTAGTTTTGGTTTAAGGAAAATAAAGACAAAGTGTACATTTGCAGGTGGAAAAGTGAGAACAGTACATATGCCCCATCATTGATAATATGATAACTGACTCAGAAGTCTGAAAGAAACTTCCTAAGCAACTGATCAGGGAGGTCTGGAAGTTTCATATTCTCTCTGGAAGCTTCCCCTTGGAGATCATCCTTGCAGAACTAACAACACAGAGTAAAATGAGACATGATTCCTTACATTGTAAGGTCATTTTGATCAGGAAGTTTACATGTTTACATGTATTGCCTTTTAATTTCTGGATTGTGGGAATAAAGAGTCACCAGTTTCAAACTTATTAATTAATCAAAATGATTAATTAAGTCAGAAAACCCTAAAACTGGGAAAATAACTTTTCTCTTTTAGGTTTAGTTGTAAGTTGATAATAAATACATATGTAGTACCATTCATTTCCTTTTCTGCTTGAGTAACCATAAATAGAATGGGTTCACATTAACAAGTTTGGTCTGAAATTGTGTTAATCAACCAGAGAGCTGAAGCTGAGATGAATGACAGACCAAAGTAGGAGTTACATAAGTAAGAATGTTTAAGGAAAATTTGTAGCATGTTTCTTATCTTCTAAGTTACAAAAGCATTTAGCAAAGTGCCTCTCTTTGCTAAGAGTATATTCAACATTTTCTAGGTTTAATGCATAAGAAAAAAATACCGAATTCTAAAGAAAACTACATTTCTGAGTTGCAGTTATATGTCAGTATCATTGTCATCACACATCATCTGGTAACACTTTCATTTCAAGAGAAATTTTACATTTCTCATCTTTAAAGTTCAGAATCGACAGATCTTATATTACTCTCATGCTGATAATGCACTTCAGTAATTGTGCTGTATAGCAAATATTTCTGTGTTCAAGTTTTAAATAGTTATTCAGCTGAATAATGTCACAAATCAGATGCTCTGTTTAAAATGCCAGCATGTTCTTTCCATTAATATCACAAGAGTGAAACTGTCATTATTACCAATGCATAACAAATGAGATTCAGTGAATAAATTGAAGGCACATTGTCCTGTGTACAGCTGTGCTAACATAAGTATAAAATTTTATTCACTACATTGTAAGACATACATTTTGGAAGGTAAGAAGTCTTGTTAGGGAAGAATCTTCTAAATGTAATAAAGACAAGCAACATACTGCCAATGTATCTATCTCCATTGCATAATCAAAGCTTTTATCAAAAACACTAAGCTGGACATCAAAGTCCAGCCATTCTTAAAGGTTTTCAAACCAGTCTGTTTTCTGATCGGTTGTACCCAATATCCACAGAAATGGTCAGTCATATAAGAGAGCTGCTTCTGTGTTCAAGTCACTCTCATCCATTGTCCTCTGTCAAGTGTTCTCAATTTATCATTGCAGAATCATCAAAACAGCTAAAAATCTGTATTGCCCTAGGTACGTAATAAGAAAGACAAGGTGTGTAGTGTTTCATATAACTTAGCTCAAATTTAATTGACTAATGTGGAAATATCAGATAGTCTACAGCATTCCAGGAATCATGTTTTTCTTGATCCATTAGGATTACTTCAGTAATCAGTTCACTATCAGCTTTCCCACTGCATTCTAGTTCCTCAGACATTGTTTGAATCGTTTTATGAAGTTGAGAGGCAATAGAGAAAGAAGTTATTTTCTCTTATGTATCTTCTCTTTAGCATGGCAGTCCACTCTTTTTATGACATTTAGAGATTATTCACACATTCACTTTGATTTGAGCTTTTGGGGAATTTGCCCATAAAATAAAAAGTTGAATTGAGTAGCTCTTCCCTATTACATTTGAACATCTTAAACTGACAACCTGTTTGTAGCCAAGCAAATATTGGATTTGAAATTTTTCTTGAATCTTGGAATTTTTCTGCTACCTCACCTAGACTGTTAGAGGAACTTTGCGGAAAAGTTGTTTACTAATGCAGTGTCTTCAGAAAAATAGACTGCAAATGACAAAAGAATGATTTGATAAGGGGAGTTTAGTTATCAACCTTGCTCCTCAGGATCAGAAGAACGTTCAGTGAGGTTATATTTGTTGAGATTTTAACTTTGGAGAAACCCATCTGCACACAGGAATGAATAGTACGTCAAAAATCTCGGTGCATTAGGGACCAAAACAATGGGCCATCTTAATAATAAAGATTCCAGAACAGGAAATGTAATGTGTGATGTGAAATGTCTACATTGAAAGAACATGTTTAAGTATCTTCCTGTAATGGTCACAAATCAAGAAGATTTCTCAAATTTAATACATTGTGTAATATTTATTCTTAAAATAAAGTTGTCTGTAAAAATAAATAAATAAATAAATAAATACATGCTGGAGATAGTCTTTAAAGTACAAAGACTTGCTGTTGTGGTTTAACCCGGCCGGCAGCTAAACACCACACAGCCGTTCACTCACCCTCCCCCTTCCCTCTCTGGGATGGGGGAGAGAAACGGGAAAGTGAAGCCTGTGAGTTGAGATAAAGACAGTTTATTAAGATAGTAATAATAATAATAATAATAATAATATGTACAAACAAGTGATGCACAATGCAATTGCTCACCACCCGCTGACCGATGCCCAGCCCAACCCCGAGCAGCCGGCCCCCCACCCCGGCTAGCCACCCCTATATATTGTTCAGCACGACGTCAGATGGTATGGAATACCCCTTTGGCCAGTTTGGGTCAGCTGTCCTGGGTCTGTCCCCTCCCAGCTCTTGCTGCATCCCCAGCCTGCCTGCTGGCAGGACAGAGCGAGAAGCTGAAAAGTCCTTGTCTTAGTGTAAGCACTGCTCTGCAGCAATTAAAACATCAGCATGTTATCAGCACTCTTCTCATCCTAATCCAAAACATAGCACCCTACCAGCTACTAGGAGGAAAAATAACTCTGTCCTAACTGAAACCAGGACGCTTACCTTCCACAGTTGTTTTTTTTTTCTTTTTCTTTTTTTTTTTTCTCAGCTAAAAATGAAACCCAAGAATGAAAAGCTAAGAGCTCCTTCATAATCTACAATCTACACTGTGTCCAATTTTTTATTATCCAATGTTTTTATTTTGCTCAGATTAAATTGTGTTTAATTTATAAAGTTGAATGGTGTTAACGCTACCTCATGCAGAACTGTCTTTCATAAATTGACACTTAAAGATGTGTTAGAAGTACATGTTTGAACTGATTTCTTATTTGAACATAAGAGTGAGCACAGGAGATCAACAGCTTCCTGGACTGAATTTGATGCTTCTGATAATTACCACAAAGGTACTGGAGAAGACCATACTGCAGAAAAAGATACTGATAAAACAAGTATCTTCATCATCAATCTCATTCTTGGTGACTGAAATTGAGATAGGTAACTGGCAGAAATTAGCTTTAACCTCAAGAAGTTCTCTCTTTGTAATTCGTATGATTAATCAAAGAAAACAAAATAAGCAAATACACAGCCCCTGAAACTGTCCTCTTATTTCCTGTGTAGCATCCTTCAGTAGTAATGAGTAGAAAATATGTAAATATTTAGTTGAATTTGCATTGTATAGAATAATTTGACTTAATACGAAAGATTTGGTTTCTAATGTCATTAATGCAGATTTTCTATAAGATACTTTTTTCCAGTAAGGATGGTAAAAGTAAATAAATAACTAAAAATTAAAACAATTAAAATAAAAACCTCCTTAGATTTTATTTTATTATTTTTATAACCTCCTATACACTGTCACCTGTTATCATTTCCCCCTTTTGTAACGGTTACAGCATTCAGACACATAATAATATAATTTTTCAAAGAATAATGCTAAATATAGTATTATTTTTTATTTATTTATTTTTCCTGAAAAAATCCCCAGTAGCCAACAACTTAATTGAAACAGGAAAAAAAAGCTTTAAAATTATGCATCCCTTCAACAAATAAACGAGATTACAGAGCAAAACAGTTCTTTAAACCTGAGTTGTGGCTAGCTGCTGAAAAATGTTTGAATTCTCTAAGTGGCAAACCTTCCTAAATAGCAATATAGGCCTTTGCTTAGTATTCTAGTAGTGTTCAAATACTTCTGGAGTGCCATCAGCTTCTTCTTCTGTTTCACCTGCCACTGAAATTACTATGTTTGTTAAAACCTATTTCAAGATCAACTTTTGAAAATCATCCCTAGGTGGGAAAAACATGAAGCGGTGAAAATCTTGTTCTCATTAGGACCAAATAAATCTCTAATACTTATAAGTGAAGCAGGCACATACAAGTCTCTATTGCCCTCTAGTATCTTATTTTAAGGAAGGGTATTCATTATTCCATGCTATCCTGGTGAATATTTCAACTTTCCTTTTTGTGATAAAGTTTACTTCTGTGCATAGGACAGTTTTCCATAGACAGAAGGGCTTGTTTCTCACTAAAAGGTTTTAAATAGTTTTTTAATTACAAAAGAGATTTTCTGCACATGGATAATTTTCAGTCTTCTACTACATTGCCATTTGTTTTCATTGAATAAGTTGTAACTAAATATGTAACTGTGATTTCATTAAACACATCATTTTCTTGTCTTTCTACGACAGCATTCCCTTTGCCTGAATCTTGTTTTCAGGGCTAAGTGTCAGTGCAAATAGCTTCACAATAACAACAATATTTATGGTAAATATGTGCTGATAAAGATTGAAAGGCGATGAAATCAGTACAGTAGTTTACAAGAAACCTGTATCTGAGGTTAGAGTTTCAATTAAAATAGTTGCAGAAGGTGATACTCAAATGTCCATATTGGCAAACTCTGGATGAGTGACAAAGTGATGAAGAAGGCAGATTAAGTCAGAAACACCAGTGCTACTATATGTCTTAAAAATTTATAGCAAGATCCCATGACTGCCATTATTAAATGCTGCTGAAAGGTCATGAAGCGTTAAAATAGTGTAGGGGTCATAATCAGTAATTAGGAAGAAGGCATCAATTTCTTTTGCCTGAAGACTTTTCAGTACCAAATGAGACCCACTATGAAATCAGGCAAGAATGTATCATACAAAATGTCTTTCCAGTAATTAGTAATTACATGATATAGGTAAAAAAGTGTTTGCTTTACCTCTTAATGTATTATGAACAAGTAATTATGGTTCAACCGGATAATGTAATAACATCTGTTAACTTAATAATTTAAAACATGTTCAGTCATTATCAAATTATCTTTTTTATTTTGTTTTTCAGTCAGTGTTATCTGCAGGATAAAATTTGAAATACACATTTTCAGTATGCATCCTAAATGAACAGGACTGGCCAAACTGAGTGGTACCATTTACATTAAGTATAATAGGTATTATACTTAATACAAATGTCAATATTTCAATGAGTCACAAATATTTTTAACCCTTTCTAGGCATACAAATTCACCATCATATTATTAGCAATAGTTTATATTATTTTACATAGGAGCCTGTTAAACCATTAGAACTCTCAGTATGCAACTAAGTGTTAATATGTGCCTGAGGAAGAAGGTGCTGCAGGAATAATGCAGAAACCCAAATTTTACTTATCTGTAATTAGGACAGAAACTACATCAGATCGTTCCGTTTGATTGTGACCAACTTCACAGTACTTTATTTCAATTTCTACACATCTCAGTCTTGAAAGCTAAACATAAGCAGCTGAAGTTCCTGACCACATAAAATGCAGGACTATAGCTTGCAAATGTTGTTCAGTGTTGCTTCTTCCTCATTTTCTAACCTGATGTATTCTAATAAGAAATGTTACATGTATCTTTAGGTCCAGCAAGACACCAAGGACATCCAGAAAACATATATATATATATATATATTTTTAAATCTATATTGCAGATTACATCTTCCTGTAATTATGGCACTATGCTTTGTCCAGTGTATTCAGATTGCTGCCATGGTCTTATGAAGATAAAATTCTCAGGTAAGATATACTTTGTTGAGGGCCAGACTGAAAATACTTTGGAGCAATAAAGACTGTATCGATATTTCAGTCATTGACATGCCAAAAATAAAAGGACGTTAAGTTAATGGCAATTTCCAGAAGCTATTCAGTGATTCATCCAACAACTTCTCTTTCCTATCCTTGCATAGCTCTATGATGATGTATGGTAATACCTGATTATGTCAGAGATAACGAGAAGATTTTAAGTTCATAACAGGACTTTAATAAAGAACATTTTAAATACAACTGCATACATAAAAACTTATTGTTTACAATAAATTTGGGGAAGGACTCAAGTTCATTATTGGCATATTGCGAATAATATTAGAACATGGTGAAAAGGAGAAATGTATCTGTTTCATGACAAAATAATTCAAGAGAGCTTCTGCAAACTTCAGTAAGGCCAATGAAAGACTAGGTAATTATATATTGAAAAATTCATACTGTTAGAAAGGAATTAATCCACAATTACAAAAAGATCACAAAAAGTTCACAAGCAGTTAAGGCTGTTGATGTTTTTGAAATATATTTTAAATTTAATATTGGTATTTCGCCTTATGTTTTATTACAAACTGAAATTGAAAACCAAACAAACAATGTTTTATTGGCTCGTTACATAATCTGGCAATTTTGTATGTGTATTAACTGAATTAAATATATATATATATGTGATATGATTAATATTGTATAAATGCTTTTGAGATCATGGTTCACATTTCACTTTTGACTTGGTTTTTAATATAATATAATATTTTTTACTTTTTACTTTAAATGAAAGGCTTTTTTTTTTGAAGGAAATCATTAAAGCCAAAATATAGTGAAATTAAATATTCATAGCATAAAGTATTCTCAGTAAGATATAGTTTAATGTGTTCAATCAGGGGTGAAGCACCTTTTTTTTAGTCCAAGACCCATAAAAATTTTTCAGAAGTTTTACCACAGCAGTCCATGCTGTATGGAGTAGGCAGTCATCTCTGGATTCAGCAAGTTACATATAGAATTTTAACTTAATTGTGCTCCTTCTATACTTGAGGTTCGAAACACTCATATATTTTGCTGAGCTTTTTCCAAGGTAACTTAGATTGCTCCAACTGAGAAAATGCATTAATAGTAGATACAAAAGCCCAGTATATACCTGACACTGCTGCATGTTCTGGGAACTACAGCTCAAGTGCAAGACAAAAGACATTTTTGAATAGATCTTCTGTTGTCTCAGACTCATCTTCTACCATTTTATTTATAACAGCAAGTAATGTCTGAAACAGCTTATTTTGCTACTTCTTTTTATATAACTGTCATTATTATTATTATTACTCTGTCCTTTTCTTTTCCTACTAGCACTTTATTATCCTAAGAAAATAATGAGTATAATACATTTTGAATCGCTGTTTAACTTCTTCATGAGAATGAAACAAAATAAGTTGTCTTACATAGCAGTCACAATTTAATTCAGACTTCAGTCGGTACATTTTTCTTTATGACTGAAACGATTGATATATACTATAATGAATAAAATTTGATCAATAAAAAACACGAACACCTGCTTACTGATAGAGTATGTTATGGTGGAATATCTTTCCACCTCTGTTTTGAGTCCTGAAACTAAGGGATCTATCTCAGTGAGGAGTCTGGAGACAATAATTCATAGCACCACTGTATATAAAAAGTATTCTCAGTTGAGATGTTGGTTTCATGACATATTCCAATTTCCTCCTATCTCATTTCTTACAATCTCAGATGTGATAGTCCTCCTTCTTTTGTTTCATGGAGGTGGTGACTTTATATCCTCTTGCCTTACTCATATGTTCCCATGTTCCCCAAGTCAAGCACTCTTTTCTCCCCATGGATTATATGCTTATCCTAAATAGGTAAAACTCAGAGCTATTGTTTTATTCTTTCTGAACTTAGCTGATTCTGTTTCACATCTGAAGAAGGAATTAAATTTCCCAAATAAAATGTTTTAACATATATTATCTAAATTTTTTTTGGAAAAGCTATACTAACCATGCATTAAGGACATACTTAGCTTGTGACATCCATACCAGTATTACTGCTTTATCTTAGAAACATAGAGGTTTTTCACTCCTTGTATGCTCCTTTGTACTATATAGGTTTCTGAACATTTGGGCTGTCTAAGGATGAAATAGCAAATACTATTGTAATTTTTTATTGTGTCATTCTAATAGCAATGAAGTAAAGATGGCAGATTTATGTTGAAAAATCATTGCATTGTCTCAGGTTTTTAACAGACAAGCTTGAAAGATTTGTTTCTAGAAATCAATGATAGGATCTGTTAGTGGGAGTCAGGAATCTGAGGCAAAGATAAATTAGCATATTTGTTTAAGTAAACACACCATTTGTGTTCTGGCAGAAAGGTTAAAGGATGCCCCAAATGATGATGCAAACTATGACCTGGTAGAAAAACAACAGGGTCTAACAGTGACCAGCTGAGTGAGTGTTCCATTTAAACAGTGTTAAAAAGTGAAAAACAAAGCTTTATTTTTATGTTACTTTTTAAATGCCATTAATTCTTGAAATAATTCTAACATAAGGACCCCCACACCCTGCATGTTGGCTATTGACATTTACTACTATGAAATCATCTGTTGATTTTCATTTACAGCCTCAAATTCTTTCCTGATGAAGACAGAGGTAAAAAATGAAGCCATGATTTAGGAAAGATGCTCTGACTAAAAGTAGCTTGGATGAGAAAGATTTGTTTCCTTCTGTGAGAGCAAATGCTATCTGAATGATATCTGAGGATGACCTTCTAAAACAGGCAGCTGTTATCTATCTGAAACATGCAGCAAATTAAACGTGCTCTCTTGTCCTGTCTGGAAGACAAGTATTATGCAACATTACATCACTGATATGTAATGAAAAAATGCCGTCACAGAACATCTGGTCCTGCACTGATGATAAACTACAGCTGTTGCCTGCCTTTTATATGAACTGTGATATGCAATTACACAGTCATATATTTCAAAATCTTTTACTTATGAAATAATGTCTTACAGGAGTGTGCATTTCTACTTCATCCCATGCACAGTGTTCAAAATGCTATCACACAAACACAAAAGATACACGCACAATATTTCTAAGGCAAGTTTGCAAAGTATGAAGTCTTATTCCTTTAAGATTCCCTAAGATCTTAAACAATTATGAATTATTGAGAAATTCAGAATCTTGCAAGTCTGGAGCTGAATTCAATACTGATGAATAATTGACATGAAAGAGATCAAATACATGGGGTATATTATACATTATTATTAACCTTTTTTTTGCCATTTTTCTGAGCACCATTTATTTAACTCTATCCTTATCCAATTATTTTTTCACATGATAACAAGCTGAAATTTGAAGATAAACTCTTATTCATATTTTTTATTTTTTTTTTTGTTATGAACAACATTTATATTTAATTTGGAAAAAAAAAAAAAAAGTCCATAGACAGAGAGAGAGATAGTTCACCTTTTTATTTTCTGGTCATCCCACCAAATGCCATTTGTGCATAATTTTTATAATAACTTTGAATACCAGACAAATAATCACATCCTAGTCACATAGAATATGGCCTTATCTAAATAGTTTTCTCTTTCCCTCTCGAGCATATCCTTATCAAGCTTCCAGGGCATTTATTAATATCTACAGTTTATCCCACTATACACTCTTGGCCTTTAAATCAATCAGTGAAATTCCATAGCACCTCCTCAGAGCCCCACCTACACAGTACCTGTTACTTTTCTAAGTAATCTCTATAAAGCTGTATACTTTAAAATTAAATATCTAAGATCTCTCCACATCTTTTTTTTTTTTTAAAAAAAAGGAACAATAAAAACTGCAAGAGAAGGGGTAATTTCCTGACACAGAATAGCTAACACTCCTTGATTAAAAAGCTGAACAGCTACATACATTTCCTCACTTAGAAAAGCATAGGTTAGTCTTCCAAACAAGCTGTTACCTCTTGTAGAAAGAGCAATCCAGCACAGTGCACAAAGAACTATCTTTTCACCTTAATTTTATTTGTAAAAAGAACATAATGGGGAAATTATGAATACGTTTCTCAAGCCAGATTTAGCCTAATCAGAAATGGTGATGCTTCCTGGATATGCTATATTCCATGACTGGAATATGGTCCAAAGATTGGGCAGAACAGAGCTGCATTAGTCCATCTCCACTCGACCATCTTCATCTTTAATACTTCCTATGAATTCACCCCACATCATATCAGACATAACATAAGAAGCTTAGTTATATAAATTCTCTATTTGGTCAGCTGATGTAGCTAGCACATAAAAGGAAATCACTGAGTCCTTCAATGGGACAGTTTTTCTTTGTCCTTATTTTTGAGGGTGCCTATCTTTTCCATTTATTTCGACCCCCTAGTATACCATCAGTCTTTCAAAACTACAACCAGGACAATAAAAATGTAAGATGTAATCCAAAAATATATTAACCGATTGGACAAACTGAAGTGAAACCATGGCTCAACAGTAATAAGAAAATATCAGGTTTATATTCTATAAAGGGATGTTGTGAACAACAACAACAACAAAAGAAATAATTGAACTCTTACAGTGGGAGGTGGCTATGATGCAAAATTAATAGCCTGATTTTTCACTATTTGAATTTCATACAGATTTTAGGTTGTATAAAATTGTATACTAATTTAGATCTTGAGGATTCTACAGTAATTGGACACTTAATCTCCCCATCCCATTTTCAGAGTAATTCTGCATGAGCATAATTGTGAATAGAGATTCCTGCATCTCCATGGTAAAGTGCAATAACTGTTTGCTAATTCTAATTCCCTAAAATACTAGTCAAGAGCACATTGGTGACATTACGTGGGTAAGGTTACACTAAAATATTACAAAATATTTTCCAAATTCAGTTAGTATTACAACATCTATTTGCTGTAATGAAAGCTAAAATTTGTCATTAACTTCTAAGGTACTTAAGTTTCATTATAATCTTGCCTTTATTGAGTGTTTTCTAAACCAAATACAAAGACAGTACTGAAGGAGATTCTTTATCGATGAGTTTCACAATGCAAGCACCTTCCTTCTGTTCTATCCCTTCATTAATCAAAAAAGTTGTGTCTGAAGAAACTTATAATGGTATTGTATATTTATTTGCATAATATCATCATTTATAATGATATTTATTTGTAATAAAAGGAATCTGGGAGGTGAATTTCCTTCATTACTAATATCATTGAAACTAGAATGAGATGATTTGTGTTGAATGCTGTTTTGGATAGATAATATGCAGACACATTTTTTAGTCACAGGTTTTCATTTTGTATTTTCAGTATATCCAGTTCAGTTTTACAGACCTGTGGGACTCCTTCATATTAATGAGTTTGCTGAAGGAATAAATGAAACTTTCAGTGTTCACAAAATACAGGTTTGCTGTGGACCCAAAGCTGATAAGGAACATTCTTATATCAAATCTGGACATACCAACAATGACAGCAGGTAGACTTCCCAGAATTCGTTTTGGCACTTTTTCAGTATGGGTCGTGATGATCTCTCATTATACCAGGATGCCAAAATTTTCATTTCTGGGATGAAGGAAAACAATTGGAGTGTATACAATATTTCATACAAACAGCCAGAGCACCAAGCTTTTCATCAGCCATTTGAAGCCTGAGGACATAATGTTTATGAGAAACCACATTATGTTTTCTATAAATATATATGGCATATTTTATAATGACATTAAAATGTGATGAAGGGAAATTTGAAACTGAAGCCAAGAATTCAGTCTCATTGTTTTCAGTGTGCTTCAGAATAGTGGTACAGATGATGAGATTGTAAAAGTACAAAGAGTGTCGCGGCAAATGCTGCACAAGAACCAATGCGAGAGTTAATCTTGCAGTGTATATATGAATCATATTTCTATGAATATTCAATAGCACTCTTTAAAGGATTTAGAAATTTCCAAAAGCTAACGATTACCATTTTAAAATGTAGACAAATGAATCTTATTTCCTTTGGAAATAAGACCTCCACCTGCACATCAGAATAGAAATGGAATACCGTGGAAGGCACGGTACTTTTTAGGAAAGTATTAGAGAAATAGGATCAGCTCTCCATGTAATGTGAAAATATATGTTCCTATATGTGAAATAACATGAAAATATATGTTATTGAAAAGGCCTGTAGGAGAAATAAAACTATTTTATTTTGCTATTAAGTACATATATATATCTTCAAGCTTCTGAGCAAATATACTTGGCTGATATTTAATAATTTGTTCAACTCCTTAAGGAATGCAGCAGTGATTACTTCCAATTATTTGAAGAACTAAATTATTATTATTATTATTATTTTAAGGAATGCTTTAGGAATTGATGGATTACCTGTGTTACATTTAGTTGCATTTTAGAACACTAACTATTTACACATTCCTAAAAATGAAATAAAACCTCTGCAGAACCGTTTTTTTTAAAGATCTGTTCATTTTTCTAGTCTTTCTTGACTCATAATTCCTGAAAGTTTAGGACATCATGAGCCACCCACTAGGCTCTGGTTCATCCAAACTATAACTAACTCATCTTTAAGAGGTTTTTTGTTCTCTTCCCCTTGCTTTCCAAAACCATTCAGAAAAATACATGTTTTCTGCAACAATCTGAATTTCACTAAACTCGCAAGATACAAGGAACATGCAATCTCTCAAAAAATCTCAAAAAATGTCAAAAATGAATTCATCATTATAAAAATTCTGTAAAAACTGTGATAGTAGTATGCAAATATTACACTACAATGATAAATAACCTAATGATGGACCAATTAATTCTGTAGCTGCAGCTAAGTAACTGATCAGCAACAGCTGGGATAAAAGCCTAACATTAAGGAATATTAAGTGTCTGGTCCTAAAGACGTTAGTTTATTTTATGGAAAATCTTCTGAATAGCTGAATCTGTGTCCTGATTTTATCCAGAAATCTTTTACAGAGTTGAGCAAAAAGACTGAGAAACAGATAAGGGAGAATCTTTCCTCTTTCTTATACGATAAGGATAATGAAACTTGCTGGTAGGCCTTTTAGATGATTATCTACAGAAACTAAGATGCATTCAATATAGCCTTGAAAATAATGATGTTTTAAGATGGATCAAGGAGTAGACATCCTGAAAGAGCATAGTAGAAGTGGGATATTAACTGAAGTGCTTACAAATCAATCTAGAAAATTTTTCATGAAATGATAAAGGATTATCAGTGATGATAATAACATAATGTGGCTTTACAACAACAAAATAGTGAAAATAGATGCTTTTGGTGATACTCCAAAAATAACATTGTTTTTTTTGTAATGAACTACTGCCTCTGAGCAACAGCAGTAAGAGCAAAAGCAAAACCTGAAACTATTGTTAGTTGCAGTACAACATTAGTAGTAGCTGAGGACATTGCTCCAGGATACAGTGTTGGCCTGACTTGAAGCTTGTGTATGTCCAGGGGAAACAGGCTCTTAAGGAAAGAGGCTGGACTATTGTGGAGGGAAAGTGTAGAAAGTCAGTGATTAGCTGGATCACCCACCCCATTTTACTTTCTTGAAAAATCTACCAAGCTGCTGAAAAGAAGAGAATGCAGCTCTTTAGGTTCAGAAAAATAGATTATTTTTTCTCTTCCTAGGGAGAAGTACTAAAATAGCATTTTTTTGTTTATTTTTTTGTCACAGACAAAAATACAGAAGTATAAAGCCCTTACAGATTAACTTTGGTTATATTAAGTTGTATTTGAGTTTCAGATGACTTTCATTTATGACTGATAATTTGATGTAGTTTATTGTGATTGGGAATAAATCCCTCAGGTCCCAATACTCATTTGTACAATAGAGAACCTTTAAGTGAGTGGAGAGATGAGGTGTAAATTCCTTCTGACCCTTTAAGATATCAGGAAAAGAAGACAGTTTTGTTGTTGTTGTTGTTGTTTTTTCTTCACTCCCTAGCTTCAAGAGTTGCAGTAAGTTGCTTCAATTTCTGTAAATGATAATATGTGCATTTTGGTCATTATAGGCTTCATGGCAAAAAGTGAGTGTTTGTCCCTTATCTATTAAACTTCCAAAACAATTACATAATCCTTCATAGGACACTGTTCCTATTCCTTTCTAAGCTGGTTGAATGATGATTACTTCAAGTGAAGTCCATTGGCTTTAGTCCTTAACCTAGAAAATATAACTTAAGTAATGATTTCTTTCTATGATACTGGTAGAAAGAAGAGAGAGATGTTAAGGGCCTTACACTTCGTCGTTACTTAGAGTTTACCCCTTGTAACTTGGAAGGGTAAAAAAGGCAAATTTTTATGGTACAGTAAAAATATACTCTGAAAATAATAGTCACAAAGTATACTATAAAAGCATTCATTCAAGAAGATGAGAAACAACCTGTCATCATTAAAATGTCATTGAATTTGCAGAGGCCAGTATTTCTTTGTGTTAGAGGCTATGAACATAACGATTATGCAATTATAATGCTGAGATAGCTGCATAAAGTATTTTTATTTCACATGGCTGTTTTCAGTCTTTCTGTGCTCATTTCAACTTGCCTTCCAAAAGAAAAATCATTCTCAGTCATTTTGAGGGTAGCCAAGTGAACCAAAAGGTCAATCTAATTAAAAAGGAAGAGAACTTCAGCCCACGGGGAAAAGGGTCCAGTAAAATGCCAGAAGAGTTTGTATTAGAGAAGTATGAAGTAAACAGTCCAAAACAATGACAAAAATCCACATTGGTGTCAAAAATATAAAAACAAAAAGAGATTATATGACCTTTTCTTATAATAATGGTCATGTCTATATAACAAAGAACTACTATTTATTAAATATTAGGAATACAACTTTCGCTTAGGAAAGTTTACCATTTTCTCAGAGGAGAAAAGTTATTGGAAAAGTTCTATTTTAATAAGTACTTTGAAAGGTGGGGAAGTAAAATGAGAAGTTGTTTTGTTTTTCCTTTGAAAGACAAACTTAATGAATTTTATATCAATGTGTCATGGATCATTCAGAAAACCTCAAAGAAAAGGTACAATTTTAATGTATAAGGTACATTTTTTAATGTATAACTAGATCAAATTCACAAAAATTTGGGGATTTAAACCTCTGTGGCCTTCATAACTTCTTTAGTTAAACAATAATTTATTAATGAAAATTGAACTTACTCGGCATTCTATTGAGTATGGCTTATCGATGGGAAAGAGCTCACAGTCTGATATGCACTTTTTACTTTTCTGAAATACTTCATAGACAATATAGAAAGTAATGCTGGAGAAGCACCTTGAAAATTAATCAGAAAAATAATCATTAGGTTTCCCACTACAGAATCTTTGTTCTTCAGCAAGATGCTATCTTTCTGCTGTTTCGATTACCAAAAAAACTTTTGTCTCTGGCAACTCTGCCTCCACTCTTCATTATGATCTTTTCATAAAATGTGAGTGGATAGGAGCACTACTTCTATACTAGAAGCATGTATGTAAAGCACAAACATTTTATAGCATAATATAAGGTATAATATGATGCAGTTCAAACTTGTCCCAAAGCCATAGTGCATTAACAAACTGCCATATGCCATAACTGGACATTGATTGCTGGTTCTGTAACAGAGGTGTTTTGAGAAGTAGCTGCATCTCTCTCAAGGTACAGCTGAAAGCATTAGTCACAACTCAATTTCTGGTTGACTCTCTGTATGAAATGACTGCATGAAAACAGTATTGAGGGACTGTTCAATTTCGTAGTGCTTTCAAATCAAGTCCCCTTTAAAAAAAAAAAAAAAAAAAAAAAAAAAGTACTTGGGCTTACTTGGACTGTATAATTGTATCATATATGAATGAAAAGGAAGTGGATTTGTTTTGAATGAATTTCTGAACACATTCATCCTGGAGTTTGCAAGTGAATCTTTGGCACATTTGTTTTATATCAGTAATAAATAAAAGCTGCACAAATTCTCCCTACCTGTATACATGTGAAAGACTCTATCTCTTTATAAGTTTGAAAGAAAGAATCTGGGGCCCTGCAATTAATGCTTAGTTAATGATTGGAATGATAATATAAACACCTGAACCAAAATTAACCAAAATTCTTTTATTTATTTATTTTTTCCTCTGGGAAAATGTTTAAATGGGTACTAATAAAAATAACTGTTAGTGAGAAAGAAGATAACATTCTGAATCCAGGAGAAATTAGATCTGCTGAACAACAAAAAATGTATTTATTTATTTATTTATTGGAATAGAAGTTTTTGAGCCCGTTTTGATATGTTATGGCTGAACAAACTTTCCATTTCCAATTTAAGAAGAATGTTACCTTTTAAAATAAGATAATAAAAAAATAAATTCAAAGTATTATTGTAAGTTGTTATTACTCCCATGGTTCCTTTTAGATCAGCTCTATTGTACAGTTGTCGAATGAGCTTAGTAAGATCATTCCTTACCACCATTCTTTGGCTGCTACAGGTGAATTCACAGCTATTTTTGTCTGAAGTGTTAGAATATGGTTGAGGTTGTAAGAATATATTGTGATCTTCCATATTTGGTTGTTAATTGAAAAATACTGATTTTTTAGTAGTAGTAGTAGTATGAAAATATATTAAGTACAAGAAAAGATTTGGTAAGGATTTAGGTCCCTCAGTCCTAATATTCTGTGATAAAAGGAATCTAGGCTTCTAATTAGCTTTTGAAAATCTTTTTTAATCTTATTTATTTTATCTAATTTAATCTATCTAAATTAATTCAATTGTCACGACAAGGGGGAATGGTTTTAAACTAAAAGAGGGGAGATTTAGATTACCGATTAAGGGGAAATTCGTCACTCAGAGGGTGAGGAGGTACTGGAACAGGTTGTCCAGAGAGGTTGTGGATGCCCCATCCCTGGAATTGTTCAATACCAGCTTAGACGAGGCCCTGAACAACCTAATCCAGTGGGTGGCATCCCTGCCTATGGCAGTGGGGTTGAAACTAGATGATCTTTGAAGTCACTTCCAACCCAAGTCACTCAATGATTCTATGATTCTAATTTTATCTAAACAATTTTGCCTTCTTGAGTAAATATTTATGAGAATTTACACTTCAAAATTAGACATCCATTTCATAACAGTTGAGAGTGATCTCATTAGAGGAATCTGACTCAGAACCTATACCTGCCCCCACTATAAAAACAAGAAACAGCACCTGCAAAGCAAAAAACAACCTCAACAAACACAAAATCTTACCGCACATTAATAGTTTCAACACAAAATGTTACTTTTTTTGTAATTAAATCCCATGTTAAGATTTGTGGGTCTTTTTTTTGTTGTTTTGTTTTTCCCCAAAACTAATGAAGTCTTGCTTGAGAGTACATTGAATATGGTAGTACAATTTAATCTCTTAAGAAAATCATTAAAACTATCTGTATTTATTGGTAGAAGAGATTGAGAAAATAATCTTTTTTAAAAAAAATATTTTTCTGAATTACCACTTTTATTCCATATCTGTTATTTGACATAAGGGATTATTATCAGACATTCTTTCATTTGTTTAAATGACTTACACACAGTAGTAGTACTATACATTCTTTCCCAATATAGTTCTTAGAACAAAAGCATGAAGAAAAGAAAGAACAAAATGAAAAACAGACGTTCAGATTTTTCTTTCATTGAAATTAAATTTGTAATTTTGTTATCCTGCACAATTTTCAGATTTTCAAGAACTAATAGCCATAGCTTAGAAAAAAGGTTAAAGGCATTCTATTTAATTAAGTATTCCTGATACTGTCAAACTCAGGCCAAAATTAGCCACAAATCATTCTAAGTCTGCTACTACAGAATTATGTATAGATTGCTTTTTAAACAGGTTTTACAAATCAGTTGTTTGGGGAGGTTGGGTTGTGTTTGGTTTTGGAGACTGAATAGACCAACATTCAAAATAATATATTTGTTATTAAAAGTAATATTTGTTAGTATAATACAATGCCTGTTATGCTAATTAAATTATTTTTAATAAAAAAGTAATAATGTAGGAACAATATTAATGCAATATGTATTTTTTATATTTAAAAATGGTTATTTGTTCTTTGAACAAAACATGAAAGACAAATGGCTAACTGCTTATGGAAATACAGTAGACAGTAAATATCCCATATTTTCTATATACTGAAATTCTGGCAGTAAAGAAGAATTATTATATTTTGTTAACCTAAAGTTTTTTCTGAGGTTTCTAGTATATTGGAGAGATCTGTCTATTTTCTTAAATAAGAAAAGAATACTATCCAGAACTGCTGAACGGCTCTTACATTGAATTCCAGAGGTGGCTGCAATTTTGTAGTGTTTGAACTGCTTCTTATACCATATGAATATTACCATATACTCCTGGATTATATCTATTAAACTCACACTGAAAGTAATGGAATGCATGTTTGCTTCCCTTGATGACAAAATTTATTGTATGAAAAAAAAGAAGTATCTATCTCATGCGCCTACAAGTTGAAAATCAATTACAAATACAAGCAACCCTGTTCTAGCTTTGTGGCATGTGCCGTTGTTCCCTCCCAGTTTGCACATACATATCAGAAAGGAATCTCAAAGGCAGAGGTGACTCAATTCCACTTTGCATCTGTAGCTGTGTTCAGCATGTGCAGAAGTGCTTTTGAAACAAAGCCTCATAGTGCAAGCTAGAGCTAAACAAAGAGGACACAGAAATTTACAGTTTCATTTAGGTTTGAAATTCTTCACACGTAGATTCTTTTCCACAATTGCCAGCCTTCTTAGGATAAAACTCATCTCCCTGCAATATAATAAAGAATTCAGAAACTTCAGGTTTCTCCATAACAATAAGGCTGCTCTTTAATGTTGCTATACTACATCGGCTATGCCTTCTTTCTGCATCAGTGGAGAGACCCTTAAATCTAATCTAAGGAGGTATCCAATCAGTTGTTTTGAATTCTGTATTGCGTATGTGTATATGTTATTGTGGATTTCTGCATTTTAAAGTATTTGTGCAATCTATTGCTAAAACACTTGGCAAGTTATCAAAACATGAGGTGAATACTAATGATGTTGATTTGATTCTTTCGTACATAGGGGTTTAACAGTGCTGTTCCGAATTTCATGGAGTAGCAGAACAACATACTAATTGAGCTTCGTTTTCAGTTAGATTTCAAACTAAGAACATTTTATTAATCTACCAGAATAACAAAACAGAATGAATAAATAACGATCACATATTAGCATACTGAAACATTTTATTCAAAACTTAATAACTAAAAGCAGCCCAAGTTTCCTAATGCTTATTTCAGGAGTTATTTCACAGCCCGGGTTGGAGGAAATAAATATATAGGTTTTGTGCAGAAAATGTCACAAGCTGTAATTGAATTCTATTCTTGGAAGCCCCCTTTGACTGCAGTATGAGCTTCACGTTATATGACAGAAAAATCTGAATCAGATTTTAACAGTATCCATAGAAAAACATACTTCAGATATCTCCTTACAAGACTGACAGTGGTGAAGCTCTCTAGGTATAGTTATATGGAAGAATGCCATACTATTCAGAGATACCTGAGCTACTTCCAAACAATCTACTTCTGGAAGTGGAAATTGTAGAACCAAGGAATTATACTTGAGTTAATTAGTTCTGCTGAGAAGCTATATAAGAGGCTGCCTGATAGCGGCTAATGAAGAAGCACTGCAGTAATTCAGCACACTGCATCCAAGTCTGAAGGAGTGCTGCTGTTGCACGAGTCTTTGGTAAAACATTCAGCCACACAGACATAACAGAGTTGAGTTACCGACACTCTCTGTCAGCTTTCTTGTTCTTTCAGTCACACCTGACTCCTGAAATACTCTGCCAGCTTTCTTATCCATATTTCTTGTCCGAGAAAAACAAAACAATTTGTGTACATTGGAGGAAGAGACTTCACATCTTTCTTCACATTCTAGTGGTAAGGGACATCTCAGGAGCAGTGAAAGAATGAGGAACAGGATAGTATTGGGCAGTATGTTTAACAAGATTCACACAGCAAATCTGATAGTTACTTCTTGCATATCTGCAATGATTATATTACTGTTTTCATCACAAAATAATTTAGTCACCATTAGCATTATTTGGGCATTTCTGAAATAGCATCAAGGTAATAGCATGCATTGATAATGCATGCTATTTTTAGCACTTCATTGCCAACACTTGCAGTATATTTTTCAGTGCTTTCATAATATACAGTCTTACAGGGGAAAAACAAATAAATAATTTTGCTGAAAGCAGCTCAAAAATTTTAGTAAAGGTTGCACCATTTTCACCTCAAGCCATTTCAGCCGCTACTTCCATAGCTTTTCCTTGTAGCAGCTATGCTGAACCCCAGCCTTGCTCTTGATTTTCTGCCTCAAGGCCAAAGCTGTCCTTTCCCCACTGAGGGCTGAGGGTTGATGGACAGAATCTACCAGAAATCCCAGGCTAGTTTCTCATTCTTTTGTGGCCTCCAAGTAGTTCAGAGAAAGTCTGCTGCACAGACCAAAAAGAAATATTTGTTGTATGTGATACAGCTTGTTGACTTGAGCAGATTAATAGCTCAAGCTGTGCACAGAAGTCTCAGTTCAGGTACCAAACTGAAATATATGTATACTTTTAATATGACACAAATTTTTCCTTAAATGATGAATGTTCTGTTTTGTGATAGTTCTATGAAGCCATTTTAAAGAAGTGTAGGAAAAATATCATTATTCTGGTAATTTTATCTGAAATCAGCTATAATTTTATTCTCTCTGATGAAGCCATTCTATATTCCTTTCTACTCTTTTTTACTCTCAAAAAGCCAACTTTAAATGCAGAAATACCTTCAATGATGGTCTCTCCACAGGTCCTTGAAAAAAAACAATCCAGTTCTTCATTTCTTTTATAGCAAGAAAATATCTATATAAAATATATTTAAATATCTATATAAAAATATCTAAACTAAATATTTTCACCTAATTATGGCTGTCAGTAGGTATGGTGAAAAAAATCAACTATTTTATGTTGTTTTGTTTTATTGGTTTATTTGCTATATATCAGCACATAAACTGTTTGGAAACAGTAAATATTGACTTGTGTTTCATCAAATGCTATACGTTTTATTAAAACATTAACTGAAATAAAAGAACAACACAAAAATGTTAAATCACCTGCAGGCAGCTAGATTAACCCATACATATTTTAAAATTCATGTTCTGCCCCCTGCAGTCCTTTCTGTTTGTTATCTTCTCTTCCAGCTCTGGTGTGAATTACTTCAGCTATTTCTCAGCTGTGCTTAAATATATTTCATTATTATTATTGTTTAGGTTCTATAAGCTCACTGTTCTGTAAACTTTGCTCAGACAAAAAAACGTAGTGTAAAAAAAAAAAAAAAAAAAAGTCTAGAACTAATCACAAAACCATTTATGTGAGAGGCTGAGAGATCTGGGACTGTTCAGCCTGGAGAAGAAGAGGCTCAAGGGGAGCTTATCAAAATCTCTAAATACCTGAAGGGAAGATACAAAGAGGACAGAGTCAGACTCTTTTCAGTGGTGCCCAGTTCTGGGACAAGAAGCAATGGGCACAAAATGGAACACAAAGGTTTCTGTGTAAACATCAGGAAATACTTCTTTACTGTGTGGGTGACAGAGAACTGGCACAGATTGCCCAAAGAGTTTGTGGAGTTTCTCTTCTTGGAGATATTTGGTCCTGGACATGGTCCAGGGCAACCTGCCCTGGATGACCCTGCTTGAGCAGGGTGTTGGACCAGGTTACCTCCAGAGACCCCTGCCAACCTCAACCATTCTGTGATTCTGTGATCCCCAAAGTCTATGTTCACAACTCATTGAAAAAAAGTAAAATAATAAAACCTCTAGTTTTTATTTATATATTTCATTGTAAGACATGATTGGTTAATGAAATTACTTATTAGTTTTTGACTGAAGGTAGGCTCTGAAAGTATTCGGCTTTTTGTAAAGTGCAGCGGTTAATCTGGGAAGTGCTATCAGTTACCCTGATATCACAGCTGCCTATTACACTACTAAGTTCCATTGGGGAGAATGAAAGTTAACTGTGCTCTAGCTCTAGCTCTAAGAAATGTCTGTTCTGCTCCTTATCAGTTTATTCTACCCTCCATTATCCTCAGAAAATATGATACTTTTTTTTTTTTCCATTTTTTTTTCTTTTTTTTTTTTTCCCCACAAAATCAATGTCTGAGGCAAGCAACGACAGAAATTACATGGATAAAGCAAAATAACTTTCAGCCACTTGAAAGTTAGTAATGGATGTGAAATCTTAAATGAGGAGGACTCAGAAAGTGAGTTTAAAAATCTATATAAAATCCTGACTTGGGAAAAAAAATAAAAAAATTCTTTTTAAAAGAGAGCTCTAAGATTGGAAAAGTGGCATCTAAGAACATTAGCCTATTCTTAATTGTGTCTGCTGTTCAGTACCTTAGAAAAGCTGATGCAGTAGTATTAAAGCAATGAAATTTTATATATTATGACAGACTGAACAACCAGTAGGTTGCTCAGCAAAATAGTGTAGAACTAATTTTGCTTGTAGATGATTACATAAGCCATAAAGTAGCTTTTCTAAAAGCATAATTCTGTCCATGTCTTCCCTCATCTGTGAAACAATATTTTCCATACATTGATTCTATGTTGTTCACACCTCATCTGACAAAATGAGACAACCTAAGATGCTCACTGAAGTGCACCATTGATTCCATATTTTTGCTTCCAGAGAATGTAGTGGCCATAGATATATGCACTATATTGGTCTAGATCTGTATTTGCACACACACTCGTACACAGAAACCTGATTTATATCAGATCCATTATTAAAGACATTAGTTCTGAAGGAGCTTGTTTCAGGATAGTTTGCGGATCCAAATGCCATCACTTCACTTTATATTTACAGTAAGCCCTGGTTGCTCTTTCTGAAAGGGTAACAGACCAACTAAACAGCTTAACTTGCCTCACACATTAAAACACATTAAAATCTTTAGAAGAAGGTGGTATGCAACAGATTTTCCTCTAATCTGAAAACAGAGGCACCAGCTATTTTTAATATATTTCACAGGAGAATTTAAAAAAATAAAAAAAAATAAAAAAGAAAAGAAAAAGTAAAAGTATTATTTCTTAATCTCTATGAGTAGGATTCCAATTAAATAATGAAATTAGATTCTTATTACTTCAGAAAGGTTCTAGGAGAAACTGAATAAGTTTTCCTGATCAAACTGCTAGGACTATAGTAGTCAAATATTACTAGGGAATAATCAATGCAATTACATGCTAGTGAGACTTAGCATTCAGCACATGCAGAATATCCCGACTCCCTGAAATGATTCAATTAATTAAATGCAACATTATACTCTAATAAATAGATTTCATAATATCCCCACATTTTTTTCAGAGTTCTTGTCCTTATTTATTATAAAATCTGGAGTTACTTGAGAAGCCACTTTGTCATGTATTACTAGTTTCTTTAAATCCAGAAAACTTGGGGATCTCATGCCATTTTGCTTTTCCTGTTGTCTGCATATAAGATTCTGCAACAGAAGTAACAATAGGAGTCTTGTTATAATATATTGAATATTGAAAAAGTTCTAATAGAGCAAATTTCTTTTGCAGAAGAGCAAAGATAGCCCATAGACTAATAGTTTTGCAGTAAATTTATCTTTTCTCTTTGGTTTATCAGCAAGATGCCTTTGTTGTACAGCTCTTGGCATTTTTTCTGTCATGCATAACCCTACACTCATTTCTATTCTATTTAATTATCCACGCTGGCTTAAAACATAATCAGCATTAAACCAGCTGTGCAACCTTGAAAGAACACCATTTCAATAATACATTGTGAAAGAGGAGCAAGCAGGCTATTAATTTTAATAGGAGATCTCCCTTCTGGCTATAGGCTGGACACTGTTCCAGAAGCTATATCCATGTACTGCCAAGCGGTAACATCCCTGGTGCACTCATTATGGCAACAGAGTTCATTCACAGCCTGACATTGTGACTAGCTAGACAGCCATCCAGGGCCAATAAGGTCACCTTAAAGTTGTAGGCTTCCCTGCTAATACAGTGGAATGAGGAAATTTATTTGGTAAATAGTGAAGAAGCTTACTTGAATTTCAACGTGTTTTGTCAACTAAAAATCTGCAATAGGAAAGCTGTAATTTAATGCTGTAAGAGTCTTAATCATTCCATCCTGTCAGTTATGAGTTCTGGCTTTAAATTTCTAAAGTCAGAAATTAATAACAACATATATTTCCTGATCCCCTAAGCAGTCAGAGTGTAAAACAGAAGTCTTAAATGAAATACCTGGACTTGAATTCACAAGATCAGCTTTCACCTTCTATGGCACTTTAAAAAAAAAAAATCTATCTATAGCTGCTGTTATTCAGTGAGCCAAACCCTTCCTAAAGAAGCTAAAGACAAGCAAAATTTTCAAAAATGATGGCATTTTTCCTGTTCAACATATGTGATGCATACTAATATGGCTCATTCAGCTGGAAACTTTATGACAAGTTCTTGTTCTTTACCACAATGACCTACCGGGTCGGTGCACAAAGAATTACTATTAGAGGTGGTACCAAGGGAGGCAAAACTCACCATAGCCTACAGTTGCTATATTGATGTCATGAACAGTATGCATTGTGAATTCTCTCAAGCTGAGAAACCTGCCTGGCCTGCTATACATCATCAAAGCATTTATGCCCTGTGGTGATCATGGCACTCTTCACTCTGGTGAGCAGAGAACTTACAGAAAGCAGTGCTGAGAGACATTCAGAATCCATACTTTCTTCATTTTGTGTAGTGGAAATACTGTAGTTCTCTTGCTGAGGAAAAGGGCCCTATAATTGTCTGCAATAATAAGTTACAAAACATGCACGCATACTATTACTGCCTTATATAAACATTTAGTGTGATCTGTAGATCAGTGCAGCCATGAAATGTATACAAATATATACAAATTTGACCAGATAGAAGAAATATTAATCAATTTTCTCTTAAAATAATATAGCAACTACTTAGAGTGTTTAAACGATGCTCACAGAAATATGGTTTGATTTTTGGGTGGTTCTGTGTGGAGCCAGCCAGGAGCTGGCCTCGATGATCCTTGTAGGTCCCTTCCAATATTCTATGATTCTTATAGAAGCTCAAAAAAGTCTTTCACAGTGAGATGTTTTCAAGCAACCTGTTTTAAATATACATTTTTCATTAATTATAAGATCTATGTTTCAATCTCAGAGTGTACTTTGCAAATGAGCTTGAAAATAATGTTTCTATTAGAGAATAACCTGGAGAATACAGAACCTTTAAATTAGATGGTGTTGTGGTTTCTTGGGAAGACAAATACCATAATTCCCAATGTCCCCTCTTTCCTCCTTTTCTCCAGCTTTTTTTGCTGGGCATAATACCATATGGTATAGAACGTCCCTGTAGCCAGTTTGGGTCAGCAGTCCCAGCTGTGTTCCCTTCCAACTTCTTGTGCATTGATAGACTCCTCACTGGCAGGGCAGCCTGAGAAACTGAAAAGTCCTTGGCTCTGTGTGAGCGCTGCTCTGCAACAACTATAATCATTGATGTGTATCACCCTATTTTCATCAAAAATCAAAAACACAGTATCATATGAACCTCTGCAAAGAAAGTTAACTCTATCCTAGACAAAATCATGACAGATGAGAATTAAAATTTCATTTTTGACTTTTTAAAAATCTACCCATTAGTACATGTTTCTAAATTAAAAAGAGAAGCTTTACTGATCCTGCAAAAGTTTTTTACATTTAGGCATATACTAAAGGCCATTTATTTACAATGAACAATTCAAAGACTAGATCTTTAAAGGGACTTGATCCTCCCACTGTGGTATGTAGGCAGAAAATTCAAACCCTTATTGTCCTTTAAGCTGCTGTCTCAATAAGCAGAGACTCTTTTAGCAGACACTTTTTCACTCTGAACTTCTCAGGTACCTTGAATTCTGACTGTATGTGTAGGCAAAAGAGCTAAAAAAAAAAAAAAAAAGAAAAGAAAAAAGAAAAAGAAAAAAAAAAAAGATTACAATGCTCATTTATGACAAAAACTGAAAAACTGAAAGGGATCTATAAACTTAGTTGTTTTAACTGTGTTAAGGATTTTGATTTGAAAAGCACAATAGTGAACTTTTTTTTTAAGATCCATAGATAGACACATATTCCATCTATTTTGGTGTAACAGCCTATTTTTTTTTCTGGTTATTTCCCCATTTCATAAACAACATTACTATCCCTAAAGCTGTCAATTCCTAATTGACCTTATAGATGGCTTAAATGTAATTCTGATCCTTAAATAAATTTTGAATTGCTCACTTTCAAATCACAGGAGGTACTGTTGGTCTTAGTTAGGCTGGAATAGAATTTCAGTGATTTCTTTGACTAGTTTTGATGTGAACTGTTTATGAGTTGTAATGAAATGACTGCTAACCTAAATGTCCTCAGGCTGAAAACTAAATAGCTAGGGCAGTTGTGTCCCTCGCCGCATACCAGTATGTATTTTCTGATGGCCTCTACCCTATTATGTTTCTATTTTCATGATATATTTCAACTTTGCAGACAATGTGATAACAAATTACATAAAAATCATTTTTTCTGGGCATACTTTTGGAGACACATTCTCTATCTTATTTCTTTATTTTTCTGAGATACCACTATCGAACAAATTCTAGAGTTAAGTTTTAACAGAACCAAGTCTTTTGTCTCTGTCCCAGAGTGAGATTGAAGGTTCTGTCCCATTTTGAAAAATTAACTAGTATGATGTCTCTAGCAGGAATAAATAAATAAATAAATAAATAATAATTAAAAAATAAAGTTTATAAATGAAAGAAAGCCAGCACTTTTCAACTGCTGTTCAGCACACCCAAGCTGTCTCATCTCATTCAAGTTCTGCTGAGTGTGTGATAGCATTGGAGCTTTATATTTATGTACTGTGTATCAGAATCTGAGCTGAAGTGGGGTAGTCCCACTTACTTCTCCCGAACTACAGTGATCTATATTAGCTCAAGATCAGGCCTTATTGCCATTTAATGGTATACCATTTTAAAATGCTGAAGATATCTGACATATTTTTGAGCTTCATATTATGATATGGCATGTGTTTTGATGGATATCTATCTATATTTCTTGGGTGGCTGGAAACACTTCACTTTGCTTTACATCTGAATATAAATCCAAATCATGCTGATAGCTCTAACAGCACTACTGCTTGTCATGTCTTATTACTTAAAAGCAACTCAACATATTTATGACAGCAAGGCAGTAGGTTATATTAAGTTAATCCCATTTTGCGTACATTTGCATTTTTGCATTTGTTAAATACGTGTTAAAATTTAACAAGCAAGAACAGTAAATTTAATGATTGATAAAACTTGTAGGTCATTGAGATTTTTTCAGCATGATGGAAACTCATATTTTTAAGTTGTGCTTAGTTATTATTTATTTAATTTCTTTTTCTTTTTAAGAAAAAGAGTTAAAAATTGAATGTGAAAATTTTCTAGTTAAAAATACTGTGCATATGTTGGGCAACATCTTTGACAAACAAGTTTACCTCATTTTCTGAACTTTTAATAAATATCTTTAGTTACTTTCAGTGCAATCGTTATGTGATCTCTCTAAACTACATTTAAGTTCCTGAGAAAGATTTATTTCTCATTTTCCAGTAAAATGGATTGTGCCTGCAGATCTCTGAACAGCAGCACTGCAGAAATAGTAACAGCTTAACGTCAAACTATTCTTAATGCCATACAGTTACATTACATAATACCAGAATATAAATTCAGAGTTTTTTAGAGTTGATAAAATATTTTCTTCTTCGTAGGCACAGAATCACAGAATTTCTAGGTTGGAAGAGACCTCAAGATCATCAAGTCCAACCTCTGACCTAACACTAACAGTCCCCACTAAACCATATCCCTAAGCTCTACATCTAAACATCTTTTAAAGACCTCCAGGGATGGTGACTCCACCACTTCCCTGGGCAGCCCATTCCAATGTCTAACAACCCTTTCGGTAAAGAAGTTCTTCCTAAGATCCAACCTAAAACTCCCCTGGTGCAACTTAAGCCCATTCCCCCTCGTCCTGTCACCAGGCACGTGGGAGAACAGACCAACCCCCACCTCGCTACAGCCTCCCTTGAGGTACCTGTAGAGAGCGATAAGGTCACCCCTGAGCCTCCTTTTCTCCAGGCTGAACAAGCCCAGCTCCCTCAGCCGCTCCTCGTAAGACTTGTTCTCCAGGCCCCTCACCAGCTTCGTAGCCCTTCTCTGGACTCGCTCAAGCACCTCCATGTCCTTCTTGTAGCGAGGGGCACTCTTAATTTTTTCTGGGCTTTTCTCAGCCATGGAAGTGCCACCTTTGTTTCTGTGTCTTGAAAATAACGTGAACTAAATAAAGTGAAAAACTGTGGGGCACTATTTAAACTAAATGCTGCCAAAATGTGAAATGTTGATTAAAGATGAAAGAATAACAGGCATATTAGTTATCTAGGAGCTATGTGATCATATGCATAACTTCACCCATCAAGAAAAAAAAAAAAAAAAAGTGAAGATTCTAAACTTTTAATTGATTTTGCTTACAAGATTTTAATAAACATGGACAGGAAAAAGGAAAGAGATTTTAAAATTTCTAACAAGTTTTTCACTTCTATCCTTATAGACTTATCCTAAGGAAAACATAGCAGTTCCAATTGATTTTGCTCTTTCACATCTAGAAGTGTATCAAATTTAATTAGTGAAAAGGTGACTACAGATGTAAAAGAGAAATTAATGATATTTAGAATATATAACAGCATTGATTTTCACACTGGAAATGCTAACTAAAACAACACTCTCATTCAAATACTGATTATAAATGGAAAATTACTGGGCTGAAGTACTTGTTAACTTCAGAAATAGAGACTAGAGGGAAAAAAAAAAAAAAAAAAAAAACAGTTTTACTTATTTTCATTTTTATTTTCCTAAGCAAATAAATACATTTCAAAGAGGAGAACCACTCTGAAAAAATATTTTGATACATGTAAATGTTACACTTATATGATAAGAAATTCTTAATTCCCTGTCAGAAGTCTACTTGTTGCTTCTTAGTTCTAATTCTTAGTAAGAATCCCATTAGCTGTGTGCTCTTTATGGATTGCATGTCCTCATGGGATCTTGATAAATTAATTCCAGTCATTGATTGTTCCTCTACAACACTGAAAGAATTAAAAATATGCTTGAGAACTGATCCTAAATTTTAAATTGTACTCTTTTTTGATGCAATGTGGATTATACTATTACCTCCCAAGGAAAGACCTGAACTTGTGAGAGATCTGCCATCTTTCTAAGCATAGGTGATTTCATACAATTTTAAAGCTCAGTAAGATCTTGCAACCATTACAGTAGTGTTTGGCACTAAATAAAAAGCTCTAACATGAGCTACTCTGTTCAGTCTGTGATTGGAAAAGTTGCTATCAAGTTTTCCTGTACCACCCTCTTACTTTTGCCAAATACCATATCTTTTCATGTTGGTCATTTAATTACTTTGGGCATACTACTCTGTATGAATTGAACAAATTAATAAACTCTGGAATATATCCCCAACCTCATATGATGTGGATGCCATAGAAATTGTTGTTATTATTATTGTTTTCTATTTTAATTTGTAATTTCCATTATTTTGTGAGTACAATTAAAAATTAGTGTTCATCTACATTAGTAGTTATCAGTGTCATTTAAATTCCAAGTCTATAATCACATAGTGTTTACAGTCATTGAATGCCAAGAT
The DNA here is from genome assembly GCF_011077185.1 of Oxyura jamaicensis. Lineage (NCBI taxonomy): Eukaryota > Metazoa > Chordata > Aves > Anseriformes > Anatidae > Oxyura > Oxyura jamaicensis. The sequence continues at coordinate 12,825,399 of NC_048897.1, read as the reverse complement.
GAGCAAGACTAGGGAACAAAAGAGAATGAAAAGAAAGCATCTGTGAGTAGATCTTGGGGCTGTCTGGATGAAAAACTTCACAAATTCTCTAAAAATAAAGAAATAAATAAAAACAGATGGAATTTAAATGAGACCCCAGAAGAAATTCATGAATTCCAGTGTTACTTCCTATTCAGAGATTCTCCCCTATCCTCCTTCTCTATCGGTGAATGTCTCCATACAGTTTTAAATCTCACTTATTTCAGCAGTGGTTTCAACACAGAGTGACTTATTTTCTCTTGTTAGTAAGATACATTCATAGTTAATCTTGTACCCAATATTATAATCTGATTAATTATCAGATATATTTTCCTGTAACCTGACATTAATGTTGTCTTTTGTAGAATTGTGGGGGGTTGCTGAGAAGGAAACACCGTCGACTTCCAAAAATATTCCAGTACATCTATGAAAATGATTCAGGTGGGAGAACTTATCATATATTTTCATAACTACAACACTAAAAATTCCAAGGGATTTCTGTCTGTAATGAAGATTTATCAACAATTTACATATTTTTTGAATTACTGATGTGTTAAAATCCTATCTCTGAAATGTCCATTGACTTTAAAAAGAATTCAGCTTTAGTATCTTAGAATATCATAAAGGAAAAAAAAATACACATGAACAATTTTGTCTGCATTTTAAACATGAATAGTGTATTACTTTCTCCTCTTATTACTTGAGGTATCTCATGTCTTAATTTTTATATAGGTAGGCATAGATAATTTTGTTGAAGGTCATAGTTTCTGTGCAGAATTTTGTCTTCACATTAATTTTAAATGACTTTGCATAATAGGAGCTCAAAAGGCATCTGAAGAATTGTTTATCTGCTCACAAAATTATTGTGTTCATGAAGAAACTTCATTCATATCTCAATATGCACAGTGCTATTTGAAATTAATGCTTTCCTGATTTAATATTCAGTTGCATAATAGTAGCTGGTTTATATGTGTATTTTCTTTTAAGAGTGGATGTACTGAGAACACCCACACAGAACTTGGTGTTGAGTAACATCATTTTCTAGAACAGAGTAACTTTTCTGAGATCATTGCACAGTCTCTTACCCACATATTATAGTCTTCAGAGTTCATTGCTTCAGGACAAGAATATCTATTACTTGGCATTTTGGCTCAGAGTCTGGATATACCTTCCTTTCATCCATACATACTTCACTGAAAGAAACGAAATCTGTTTATATGTACATATATACATTATCATATATATATACCATATATATATGTGACTATCCTGACCTTAGTTACTAGAAGGTAGTGAGACAATGAACACTACTAAGCCCCTAAGCTATATTTGTGAATAGCAGTGGAGTTACAAATTAATCTCAGTATTTTTGCAACATTATGCTCCTGTTTCTTGAAAATAATTACCACCTTAAAATCCTTTAATATAATGAATGGCAAAAATGGATAGAGCTGAATATAGGTAGATCTGGTCATACTAGACCTCTCATGATTTACTCTGAAATTAAACCACTGTATTTAAACTAAACCAGATATCTTTATTAAAAGAAACAGTATATATTGCAATATAAATGCAGCAGAAATATGCACTTACTTTCAGTACGACAGACTGTTGATCTACTAATGTTGATCGTTTCTACTTTTTTTTCATTAATGTTTACTATACATTTAGAAAATCTAATGATAGCAACAAGTAGCTGTATCTCATATGCAAGATTTGTTTTAGAAAAAAAAAAAGCCAAATTAGCCTTTTATTATATCGTATTAAAAACTTCAGTAAAAAATAAAAAGTATCTATATGTGTATTGTTTTTAAAAAATAAATCCACCTTCTCTTTTACATTGCCTGCAGACAATCAGATAATCAAAACTAAGCAACAGATGTCAGAAACAGGTGACAGAATGTTTTAAATGGCAAGAACCACACTGTTATTAGGAGTTATAAATAAAGCTATGAGAAGAAAAATAACTTGACTTTCAGATTCTAAGTCTAGACTTCCACATATAAAATATTGCCCTTGACAGTTATCAGCTCTAAATACACATATCTATGTAAAGTTCACGAAAACTGTCTCCCTTTCTTCAAGGCCCAATTTACCTGAAAAACAAACAACAGACAAATACACCCTAGCATATGTTACAAACACTTCATTACAGAAAATTCTTCAACTGGCATAAACCAATAAAAATCAATGGGATTTTAATGATCACCACTTGATGAATAATATTTAAACTACTGATTTTCCTATTATGAATATGTAGACAGGTTTAAAAGAGTATAGGAAATTAAGTTAATGCTCTTATATTTGGCTCTGTTATGGCATAAAGTGAACCTTCCTTTTGACTTGGTCTCATTTGATAAGGTTGTATTTTGTAGAGGACTAAGATGTATCTTGATACAGTATCAGTGCAGAGAAGCTGAAGATGCATGCTCTCTCTAATAGGCAAAAGTACCTGCTGCCGATGGGAAGTGCAAGTGTTTAGCATATCTGGTAAATATCTATGCCTGTATATAAGGTCCAGTGACTGAAATTCCCTTCCTCCTTTTCAAAAATGTTTTATGCTATTATTCCATCAAAACTGTGTTTTCAATGCATTACAGAGGGATATTTATTTATGGAGAGATTTACATTATTACATTAATCCTGGGTGAAATTCTGGTCCTACTGAACTCAGTGAGAATTTTAGTGCTGATTGCAGGATGCCTGTTAATTCATTAGTCCAGAATGACAATTGCTGAATAATGTAAATTAGAATATTGAACTTACAAAAACTGATTCTGTAGTAGAAATGGTAAGTCACCCTTAACTACATGTAATGCTCTAAAAGTAATACTATAATGTTAGCACTTTGCTCTTCTATCTGCTCTTCTGCTCTGCATTGCAGCAATCACGGATAAGGAAAAAGCTAAATATGCAGTGCCATCAGAGACAGGGAATATTAACACTTATTTGATTTTTCCTCCTCTCATGCCATTCCTATTCCTGCTTTTTTCCTTTATTTTTTTTTAAATTTTTTTTTAGCCAGTGCTATGTTTTTAACTACAAAGTGAAATATATAATGTCTTCATTTTAAACTGGGACTATATGCATTTGAGAGGTAGCACAGATATTTTCCAGAAGAATCCTGTGTATATTGCCTATTTTGTTTAAGTGAAGGAAAAAGGCCAAGCTCGAATTCACTTCTAATGAGCCATGTGTTAGCGTCAGAGTCTCTGCTGTCCACTCAAATGCCATAGAACACATCTGACTTTATAATGAGCCAAACAGTTGTCTCTTCATAATCTCAGTTAGCCTTCTGTTAGGTATCTCTTTCCAAATTTTACAATGCTATAGTAGAGGTTATGTGCTTTTATGGCTAAAATCCAGTTGAAGATGTACTTTTTCTAAAATCCCTCACATTTTGTCAAACCTATTGGCAAGCAGTTGCTTTCATATCCTTTGCAGTGAAAACGTTTGACCTTACAGAATCCAAATGGCTTATTGCCTAGTTTTGATCTACTTTGTACACTAATGGGGAAGAGATCAAAACCAGATGACAGACATCAAGGCAAACGGCCAGTGGCAGAACGGTTGGCCTGTAGGCAGAAAACTGAAGTAAACCTGCCAAGTATTATTTATCTCACGGGAAAACTACCTCAAGCTGACCACTTTTATGATTAACTCCTAAATGGTTACTGAGAACCACCACCAAAATTTGACAGCTTGAACCTTATTTCCTCTTCTAAAATACATTTTCCTGCATTGGTATTAGAAAGAAATGCAGAAGAACTTATGTACAGATAATTGCACATAAATATAGACAGATCTTGAGAAATAGAAATATGGATGTATGAGGGACATGGTAATAAAAGTAAGTTACTTTCCCATATTATTCTTAGTGCAAGGACAGTGTTAAAAATGTTGGTTTCAAATGCCTTTAATCAAGTAGGTAGGCATTGTGTCTACTGGATCGTTTTCTCTAATATAACCCCAAGCAAAAGGGTTTAACTACAGACATGGCAAAAAGAAAAGTTTTAAAAAACAAACTTAATACCAGTTCATTTTCTTGATGAAAATAAAACGTTAGAATATGTTTCTGCACTCTGATTGTTTTTCACCTCTACTGGTAAATCAATTTTATACTCGGAATAACTAATAATAGAAAGGCTCTACAAAATTAATAGCTTAGTAAACAATCATTATTTTCATAATTTAAAGTCACAGTTCAGCCTCCATAAATTACACTTTTTCTTTAGGTGTGATAGCTTCTATTTCATAACTCTTAACTCTACCTCAGATGTGTTCACATCTGGATGCTGAAGACTTGATCACAGCAGACTGCAATAAAAGAAATCCCAATAAAGCATTAATGTGTTACTCTTCTCTAACTGATAGAAAGAAGTAAAACAAGTAAAACATAGCCACTTAGGTGATATTAAATCAAATACCCAATATAACTATTCTTTCCAGCTTTTCACCTGTTACATATATAAACCTAGTGTCACATATTAACTAGTTATAATGCATTACCAGGCAAATCTTTAGTTGAGAATCACCAAAATGTGTCAGTTAGAAATCCTGCGGGGTAAAAAGAAAGAGATGTATTCTACATGGATCCAGATATCTGAGACCCTATTATAGAGTTCAAGGTCTAAGAGTCTTTAACGTGCTGTTCTCAGTCAGAAGTCAAGGTCACTGAGAGCAAGACTGCTCTCAGGCGTGTATCTGTGAGGACCAATTCTTGGAGATCCAGCTGTGTGTTTTACTGACTGAAACACAAACTAATTATCAGCAAACATTAAAATCTAATATCAACACTTGCTAACTTGTAGATTTTGTAAAAGCAGCTTGCACAGGTGGAATGATGTGGAAACAGTTAGTGTGTGTGCTTCAAGTCTTATACAGAGTCTTATACAGAATCTTACACAGAAACACTACTGGAGTTCCTAATATTCTGCAGTTTTAATTATATTTAAAACATTGCTATGGGATTTCACAATAATCTCTTGCATAAGCTACTGATAACATTCGTTTCATACTATTCTCAAAGTGTGATAATGCCGTGGTGGAATTGCTTTGTACTACAGATAATTTGGTAAATGGCAAAAGAAGGCTATCACAATAAAAATAACACCTAATAAGTATTAACATTTCCTTATCTATTTTTGATGATATATTTTATTTTTTAGCTATTGAGATGGCAAAATATGCATATTTTGCTTCCCTGTATTCACAAAGGAAAGACTTGTTCCACCTCTAAAAATTTTGTGGTTAGATGTTTTTCTTTCTTCATCTTTCATTTTCTGTCTATTTGGAAACAAGAAAACATATAGCTTAAGAGTATCTGAGCATGTTGTGAATGAGATTAGTGACAGTAGTCACAATGAAGTGATACAGAAACATTGTTAACTTGAATTTAGACTTTTATCATAAAAGAATGATTTCAGTTGTTTTCTAATGCCACTGCATTGTGTCCCTCAGATCTCTTGAAGAAAGATTGCAAACCTATTTAAAGGCCCACTAAGAATACAGTAACTAAACTAAGATAAACTTCTGGGAGGAAAAGTATCTCATATATGAATTCTGAAGTAGTTCTCCTGAACTTGACTGTGATATTGAAGAGTGAAATGTTACAATTACAGGACACACAAACCATTTGGCCAGAAAACATGGACCACAAAGGATTCCATTCATCCTTTAGATGGTATAATGATATAGCTGGGACTGGATTTATTTCCCATTTAAAACTGTCACAGAGAAGTACAGTTTAGCTTGATTAAAACAAATTGTGACATGGTTGGAAATACCTCTCACCAAGGTTTTTCTTTCAACAATGAAACAAAATATTTATATTTTGAATTCATAATGGTGTTTTACTTTTAAAATTATCCCATAGTTTCATTGTGAACCATTGAAAATCTTTTAATAAAATAAAATGATTCTGGTGTCTATATATTTTTTTTTCACAATTAAATAAAAAGGTATATGAACATTTGGAACAGGGAGTTGGTGTAGTCACCATCCCATGGGGTGTCTGAAGAAAGGTTGGATGTGGCACTTATGTGTCCAGCTTAAGACATGTTACAGCCTTCCATGAAAGAAGTGCAGTCATATCCTTTTTTTCAGGGCGAACTTAATTTTGCTTTGTGAATGAAAAAATAATAAAAAATAAGATCTCTTGGAAAAGTAGTATTCCCTTCTAAGAAACTTCATTATAATCTACTAGGTGGCAGCTGTTCCTTGCAGCATATGCCTCACTGTTTAAATCTGGAATACACAAAACAAATTCCCATCTCTAGGGGAAAAACAAAAAAACAACAAACTAAACAAAAAGCAAGAAAATAAAAGAGAAATACTTATAGAGTTATTTTATTTCTACCTCAAAGTTTCGGTTTATCTCAATATATTCTGATAAAAAGAATTATTCTGCATTGCTTTTCATTGTCAAGTGAAGGACCATAAAATGTTTAAGGGACTGGAGCATAAGGAGAGGCTGAGAAAGGTGAGTATGTTCAGCCTGGAGAAGAGAAGGCTCAAAGGGGTCTTATCAATGTGTCTAACTACCTGTTGTGAGGCAACAAAGAGGGAGCCATGGTCATTGGCAACTAGCGGCAGGAAAAGATACAATGGTTAGAAATCAAAACACAGGAAAAATACCATCTGACCACAAAAATATTTTTTTTTTTTTTTTAAAAGTTTTCCTGTGAGGAAATGGTGTCAAGTTGCACCAGGGGAGTTTGTTGGTTATTAGGAAAACTTTCTTCACTGAAAGGATTATGAGGCATTAGAACAAGCTGCTCAGGTTGAATACCCTGGAGGTATTTAAAAGACATGTAAATGTGATGCTTATTAGGGACATGGTTTAGTGGTAGATTTGTCAGTGCTAGGTTGGACGTGATGATCTTAGAGGTCTTTTCCTACCTAAATTATTCAATGATTCTATGATTCTAAAAATTAGTATGCCTAATCAGTGTTGGCTTTTATTTATTTATTTATTTACTTATACATTTTAAACAGTAACCTACTTTTGAGTGAGATTAGTCCTGTTCATTTGAGCTTTCAATAAGTGTCACTGTTTGCTCTTAAACTTAATGCTGCTTCCTTGTTCATTCTTTGTCTACATTTTTTGTTCCAGTGGTTGAATAAACAATTTTACTGGAACATTTGTTATTGGATTAACCAGAATACCAAAAAGAACCAAAATCTCGAAACAAAAATATTTGGAATAATACAATGTACTTGCACATTGGTACCAAATACATTGCTTCTCACTAGAAGTACACTATTCTTCTACTGGATATGAATTTTGGGAATGGAGAAAGGTGTCTTATCTTAGTAGGTAAGAGGAAAACATAATAAGCTACAGTTTCTTAACTTTCACAAGATGTTTCCAGTGTTTTGCATTTACTGGAACTTCTTTTGAGTTTTATGAGTCTTTGATACTCTCCTGCTGTTGGAAGATTATATTTTTCCTCCACATCTTTTGTGTTTGATGTGTAAGCATAATCTGAATTTAGTTCCTGTTTGCTTAAATGCATGAATAACTGTAAGCATCAGAAAACACATGCTGGAATAACGGAAATTAAAGTAAAAAATGGACATTAAGAGCTAAGCTTACTAAGCTAAACAAAACATTAAAATATATAAAAGATTATATATATGTAAGCACATTAAAAATCTTTCATGTACATCATACGCTTTATGTAATCACTTGAAGGCCTCTTTTTTTTTTTTCTTTGTATAGTTGCTCTAGTTTCTTTTTTAATTTCTTTTCATATGAGGAAAATTTCAAATCAAAATTTGTGAGTGTACTTCAGAGTTCTGTATTTTTGAATTTTGCAGAGATACTATTCACTGTCTTAATTTTCAGATAAAACCTTGGATTAAAGAGAATTAGAACATTCAGTCATGTATATATGACTCATTTAACAATCAGAATACAGTAAGACAGCCTGATGTGAAAATGGGACTGTACAGCAGGAAATTTGTGGTACAAATATTTATATCCTTTACTTTAAAAGGGATATCTGAAAATACTAGGCATGCTACTTAATACCAGGCATGCATTAAAAGGGACTAGGTCGACCATTTATGCCAACATATTGTTTTTATTGTCCTTAGAAATATACCACAATAAATATGTTTCCTGCTGATCAACCCTGCAATTCTTGTGCTGTTCATAAGGGTGCCAAGGCAAATTCAGTTCCTTTGCAATATATTACCTGACAAACCTTAAATAAAGGTAATGACAACTAAGCCCTTCCAAAACTTCTACTTCCCAGAATTCCATGCCAAGAACTTACCTTCTGTCTTTTTTTTCAACATCTGTGTGACCTACTTTCTTATAATTAACTACATCTTACTCTGTTACTGGTGATTGGTGGTTATACAGCACAGGAACACTCCGCTCTATTTAAGACAAAAACGTACTGTTGAATTCAATGTCACAGCAGAGTTTTATAGCAGTGAGGAATTGCCTTGATAAATGGCCCTGACATTAGCGTTTTCATGACTCTACCTTCAATGTCATTGCATCACAGTGCAGAGTGCTAAAGTAAGGCCACTGCTACCTTCTGACAACATATTAAGTTGAAGCTCACTCTATCTCTGGATCCCATAGGCACAATAAATGGAGAAAATAACACATTTACAAACTGATAAAACCCAGCAAAGCTAATAAAATCAGACACTTTATAGCTTGGCTAATAGTGTCCTTTGAAGGGCATCAAATAACACATCATGTACTGCTCTGGGGGAAATCAAATTAGGTGCAGCAATGTTCTGAACTATGCATTTGAATAGGCAGGAGATACTAAAGCTAATCAACTCATAATGATTGAAATTTTATAATTAATGCACTGTTTGTGTTAACATGGATATATTTGGCTTTGATAGGAGCAGCAATCACCTATCAAATTGTTCCACTTTCAATAAGGAAGTTCTTTCTAAATTTTAGAAATATTTCATGAATTACAGTCTCCTTCCTTACATTGTGTTCAATGGTCTATTAGTACAGTGTCATCATATGTCACTTTAGCATGTAGGATGTTTTTGATATTGCCAGACAACTGTGACAATAGCTACATTATTCCATTTGTTCTAGCTCCAGAAATTAATACAAAACAGTTTATATTCTAATAGCACATTCTGTGCAACTATAAAAAGATCCAAGTTGCCTTTGTTCTCATGTTGCAGTTTAACATAAAACTACCATTCAACTTTTCTTTTAATCTGCCACAGCTCAATTTCATTGTGCTTATCTGAAGTACCAAGCATCAGTTCTGTGTTGACATTTAGCTACTGGTTCCAGCTATCTTGATCTCTGACCATTTCCTACATTTTAACAATGTTTAGTTTGCAAGGAGTTCAAAATCAACCTGTTAAATAGTATAGAAATGTGTTGCAGAGTGCCTTGAAAAGCAGTAATACTCATCTGTGCTCTGATTTTATCAGGTCTGACAAGCTAATCAAAGTTAAGTCTGTATAGTAATAATCAAGGAATTTTCCAAGGATGAGCTAGACTAAGGAAGAAAGGTTGTACTCTTCAATTTTTTTTTCATTATCTCTAAGATTCTGAAGGGAATTATAGTCTGTTTTAGACACCTTCTCTCAAAATATTTTTGACACTAAGAACTCTTCTGAGAATCCAAATAGCCATGTTGCAGCACTATCTTTAAGATATTAAATATTATTTAAATGTATTGTTTAACTTTTAGATAATTTTTTAAAGTAAAAATATGCCAAATTATTTCTTTCTTCTGAGGCCTTTAAGTATATTTTTTCACCTTTTAAATTCTTCCTCACTATAGAACAGTGGAACTACTATAGGTAAGCAGCTAGATTTGTCATATGAATTAAATTGTTCTGGCATATTTTCATGAGATCATAACACACCTTGTTTTACCAGAAAGATTGCTGCCTGCTCTATGATTCCATTTTCTAGGTCAATGTAGTTAAACAGTTGATCAAAGTAAGACTGACATGTCATGAAAGACAAGAATAAGCATTTCAGGAAGTGTTATTTCTCCCATCTAAGCATATAGTTTCAGCCATCCTAATTAAATGTTGATGCATGATATAATAATGTCTGATATTGATATACTGTAATTTGTCATTCATATTCACTTTTTTTTTTGTCTTTTAATTAAGGACAGTGAATAGATTTGTGCAGAATGCAAGCTAAGCATTGAAATTTCTATCCTGTACTGAGTTAATTGACCATGACAATTGACAGTGATCTTATTTTTAAAAAATGTGTAAATTTGACTCTCAAAAAGACTGTGTTTTCTGATAATTATAATGAAGACACAGGAAAATTAGACGCAAATCTCAGTTCTGCTATAAGGAAAACGTGTTAAGGAATAGATTTATTAACCTAATAAGTTAACATATTAAGGTTGACCTTTTCCCAAACTGTGGAATGATGAGGATAACTATATTATCTCATAAGCTTCTGCTGTGGCTCAGTTTGTTAACAGATACTGTAATATTTGAGTAAAAAACATACCTTGCCTCTCTGTCTTTTCTGTAATAGTAATTTCCTTCTCTTTTTTTCCATTCCTTTTTTATCATCCTTTTTGTTTGATCAGCTACCTTTCTGACATGATCTAAATGATGCAGATCTTTTTAACACAGATGTGTTAGATAAACAAATAATAAATACATGCCTAAATATCCATAAACATAATCGATGATAATGTCTAAATGATAACCAGCTGGATAATTGCTTCTAACATGTTTAACTGTTTTCCATCAACACAGACTTGTAGAGCTGAGGGTATTAATGCAACATACAAAACTTTTACTACCAAAATAGTAATGCCAGCAGTTGCAACAACAAAATTTTCCAAAAAAGTACCCAGCAGTTAAGATGAAATAAATCAATTTTCCATTAAATCTTATTTTTGCATAATGTCTTGTGAACAGTCTGTTAAAGATTTTACCTCCTAGAATGTTTCATGCACTGTGTGAGGACTATCAATATCAGAAGATTACAATCTTCTAAAATAAAACAAAACGAAACTTTCAGAAAAGTGAAGAGAGATTAATTTCCCAGAATCTTCTACAAATTCTTCTTCTCTATAATGTTCTGTCTTCTTGCAGGTTGTGTGCTTTCTAAATGTATTCTAATGATAACTAGGATTGTATCTTCTGTGCAGTATTTGTGACTTGGTGCAGTCAGAGGTTGTTATCTATGCATCCTGCTACTGAGATTGGTTTTGTTATCTAATGAATGTGTCTTAATGGGCTTCATTACTCTTTGGGTATATTATAACTTCAATGTTACTTCTAATTTGTCCTGACTATCTCTTTGGATGCTTCTACAATAGAACAGTTAATAATTGAGGGTTTTTTTTTAGTAACGTCCTTATTCTGGTCTGGATTCAGTATGTCTGAATGTACCAGTGTAAGGTCACTTCTTGCCAGCTGTTTTTATCTTCACCTACTTTGTGTTTGTTCTCATCCAAGTTGTGTTTGACCTACTCACCTGTTCCTTGTGGACTCTAATTCTCTAATTCTCTGCTCTGTTGTTACAGACTCCTTCCTAAGAGGTTCCACCCTCTTTTTCTTTATCTCAGTAGCAGAAGGTAACCTCTCATGGGAAACTAATCTTTGTATGTTGGTAGGTACAGATTTACTGAGAATGAGAAGGCTTTGGTAGTTCCCAGCTCTAACTTCTTGTGACTTTAAAGTTGACTTATGAATTCTGACACAACAGAATGTTTAGGTGTCAAATACAGGAAGACCAGGAAATCTTTCCTTCTCCTTATCCATAATCCTGAAATGCAGGGATATTATCCATCATGTTGATACCACTCTTCCCACCATGTAATATGATGCTATGAGACTGACTTCTGTTTGCACTGTGTTTCATCTGCTTCTATTCCACTGCTTTAACTATGGTGAAATACTGACTGATAAAGAGTTCTCTTGTCTGTGTTACTATTGTTAGCACTCCTTCAGCATTTAATGCTCTTTCTTTACTTTGTGGGCAGCCAAGGGAAGATTTAATACACAGATTCCCATTATTTGCTATGACTTTTCAAATTCCACAGCAGTCTGTTGAATAAAATAGACAAAATGTTCATTGCCTATTTCTATCTTATGATTTCTTGTGTCTGTATAACTCTTTGCTGTTGATAATTATACTTGTTTATGTGTCAGGCTTATATTCTTCCACGATGATTTTTTTAAATAAATATTAACATCTTTCCAGAAGACATACTCACCACCAGCAGCTATTTACATTTTTCTTTCTGCTTTCAAACTGAGATACCATTAATATTTTTCTTGAGACCAGTGCTTGATTCTGCCTGTACTATCTTTGAGTGCTTAGATTTCTTTTAGTTTTTCTACCATCGTGCTTTCAATTTACAGTTCACAAATCTGTTATTTATGTTCTTGTTCTTGCCCGTGTCTGTGAAAAAGTCTTGATGTACCTGTAAATGGCATTTAAGCGCATACCAAAATCTCTGTGATAACAGTCAAACAAATCTATGAAAAAAAAAAAAATGGTCTCCGCCACAAAGCCAGCTCTCAACTCTTTATATACGCTTCTAGTTTAATAAAGATATATATATATTTTCCTGCTGTTTTTCCATCTCTCTTTCTTTTTTTATCATCCTTCACTGAGGCTTGTCTTGATCTACTAGTAGTTCTTAAAACTACCCAGTTATTGCTGGGCAGTTTCCAATCATCTAAAATCTGGCAGCTGCTCAAAATGTTATAGGATTATATTTGTACAAATGTTTTGATGTTACCAGTGGGGATCTAAAGAGCTCTATTTTTCAAATAATGCACATATCTATTCCTGGTTTATCTGGAAAATGGCAGTGAAACTTCACTTGCAATTCTCTACATCGGATGTAATCTGCAATATAACTAATGCATCTTCATTAGAATGACAGTTCTCATCAGATATTTTGTGTGCTAAACTCTAGCAGCAAGTGAAACAGTGATGAGGCTTGGAGCATGTCCCAAAACTGTGAGGAGCACACATATTTCGCTACTTGTTCAGCTGGCAGTAGCCTATGTAGTCACTTTAGTATTCACTTTAACTTATAAGGTAATGCTAACTGAAAGAGCACCTAGTTAGGCTCTTAAGAAATTTGTTCAGAAATGATTCTGGGCTCTTGTGAACAACTACCCAATTCACGAAACTACCATACTACCATAATTTGTTAGTCAAACACTTCATATGGTGAGAAGGTACTGTTCAGGATCCTGAGGGGAGAGAGGAGGGTAAAAAGCAAGCTAACAACCCTGAGCTTCAGGAGAGCAGACTCTGGCCTCTTCAAAGATCTTCCTGGAAGAGTCTCAAGGGTTAAGGCCCTGGAGGGGAGATGTGTACAAGATACCTGTTTAATATTATTCAAGGACCACATCTTCCAAGTGCAAAAGAGGCTTATTACAATGAACAGGAAGTCAGGAGAGAAAAAAAAAAAAAAAAAAAAAAAAAAAAAAAAAAAAAAAAAAAAAGCTAAGGCCTGTGTGAGTGAACAAGTTGCTTCTCCTAGCCAAAGTTAAATACAAAAAGGTAGAATACAGATGGTGGAAGCAAGGATAGGTAAACTGGGAGGAATATGGAAGCAATATTGAGGCATCCAGGGATGAAGTTAGGAAAGCCAAATCCCAAATAAAGTTGAACCTGGACAGGGATGACAAAGACAACAAGAAGGGTTTCTATAAGGACATAAGTGAGAAAAGGAAGACTAGGGAAAATATGGGCCCACTGATGAATGACGTAGGGGACCTGGTTACAAAGGACATGGAAAAGGCTGTGGTGCTGAATGCCTTCTTTGCCTTAGTCCTAACAATAAAATCTGCCTTCAGGAATCCTAGTTACCAGAGACCAGAGGGAAAAACTCTATTAAGGAATGTACTCTTGGAAAAGGATCAAGTCAGGGTATACTTGAATGGACATATGTAAGTCCATGGACCCTGATGAGATGCACCCAAGAGTGCTGAGAGTGCTGGCAGATGTCATTGCAAGGCCACTTCATCCGAAGTTTTACACTGGGGAGCAAACAATGCCAAACACCAGTACATGCTGGTGGTCAACTGGATGGTAACTAGCTTTGCAGAAAAGAACCTGGGAATCCTGTTGGATGCCAGGTTGAATATGAGCCAGCAATATACTCTTGCTGCAAAGAAGGCCAACAGTACCCTGGGATGCATTAGGCAAAGCAGGCATCCTCGGATGCATTAGGCAAAGAGGTCAAGGGAGGTGATCCTTTTCCTCAGCTCAGCACTGGTGAGGCTGTACTAGGAGTACTTTTCCAGTTGTGGGCTGCCCAGTACAGGAAAGACATAGACATACTGGAGAGAGTCCAATGAAGGACCACAAAGTTTAAGGTACTGGAACATCTCTCCTATAAGGAAAGGCTGGAACTGTTTAGTCTAGAGAATAGAAGGCTCGGGGGGGATCTCATTAATATATACAAATACCTGAAGGGAGGGTGCAAAGAAGAGGGAGCCAGTCTCTTTTCAGTTGTGACAGAACAGGAGGCAAGGGGCACAAAATGAAACACAATTCCTCCTGAAAATCAGTAGTTATATATATATATATATATATATTTATATATATATATATATATTTTTTTTTTTACTGTGCTGGTGATGGATCACTGGTATGGGTTGCCCAGAGAGGTTGTGGAGTTTCACCTCCTTGGAGATGTTTGAATGCCTCTTGGAAACAGTCCTGGACTACCTGCTCTAGGTAGCCCTGCTTGAGCCAGGAGCTTGGGCCAAATGACCTTCAGAGGTCCCTTCCAACCTCACCCATTCTGTGATTCTGTGATATTCTCTAGGATTAATACATGATATTTTGCCCAGAGAAGTTGTGGATGTCCCATCCCTGGAGGTGTTCAAGGCTAGGTTGGATGAGGTCTTGGCCAACCTGATCTAGTGGGTGGCATCCCTGCCTATGGCGGGGGGGTGGAGTTAGATGATCTTTAAGGTCTTTTCCAACCTAAGCCATTCTGTAATATTCATCTTAGAAAAGACTTATGACCTTATCCTCAAAGATTCTTAGATGACTTGCTCAGTTCCAATACTACAAAATGCCCAGGGCTTTTGGGTTAAGTGAGGCATGAGTGGTATATTGGTAATTATGTTTTGTTGTTGTTGTTTGTTTGTTTTTGTTTTTGTCATTCTCAATGAAAAAGCCAGAAACAGATATGTGAAAAGTCATCTACCCCTTTGCATCTGGCTTCTCGCGTCTGTCGTAATAATAGACTCAAGACAGTTTGGAGAAACTTACATTCCCACTGATTGCATGGTGTTAGTTGTTAAAGTTTTATTTAATTAATAGGATACAAAACTTTTAATTCTTAGACAGTATTATTAGACAGCAGCAAATAATTTATATGTCTAATTTCATTTCCTTAAATTCTAGTCTGCACTTTCTGACAAATTAAAAATAAACTGTATGTTATTTTCATTCTATGTGAATTAAATATATCAGGTATACCTTCTGGCTCATCCTTCAATGTTATATGTTGTTCAGCAGCAGGATGTGTTCTTGAAAAAAGTAGAAAAAGCATTAAAGGCTAGCCAAGGTGCCCTCAGGTTTACTTGCAGCCTTGGTGTTCATCCTGCTAAGCAGTGTGATAAAGTTTATGTTCCATCAATGTGTGAATGTGCTCTTTGGAAGTGTTTTTGCTTCATGCCTGAACAATCAGCAATAAAGAGAAGGGGCATGGCATGTGAAGCAGATCCTATCCAGATGCACCCTGATGTCCTTTCTCAGCACTGTGCCAGATAATGGATGGGACTGTGACCAAAGATTATCAACTTTAGTTTTGTGTTCAGTAAAAATGAACACATACCAGACAGATTTAAGTCCTTCCTCCCTAGTTGAAAAGGCTGCTTTTTTTTTTTTTTAGAAGAAGAAGAAGAAGAAACTTGTAGATGGACATGCCAGAGGCAGAACTTCACTATGAAGTAACACCAAAAAATATAATATAAAGCACAAAGTGACTGAGCATGAACTTTGCTTTAGTGAAAATTCAATGATTTGAACACTCATAGGCTAGCTGCCATGCATACCATGGCAGCTTTAAAACTATCCGTGTATGATTTCAATGTTTAAATAGTAAGTTCAAATGTATGACAGGGGTAACTCTTAACCTATTAGATCAGCATACAGTTCCAGCAGGCTTAAAGTGGCAGGTATTCATTCATCAGAGCAATTACAATTGGCTGAATCCCCCTCCTGATACTTCCCATTAGGTCTACAGTCATGGGTTCTTGCTGTATGCAGTTAGAGGCCGAGAATGTGGCTGTTCAAATAGCCTTTTGCAGAGACTGAGATTTTTTCAGGAAACATTTTGTTCATTGTTTTCTGTTTTTATGAAGCCTGGGAACAGATTTCCCTGCCCTGCCCTGCCCTGCCCTGCCCTGCCCTTGCCCTGCTCTTCTCAACAGAAAGCTAATACTTGACCAAATTTCATGTACATGTGGCAATGTAAATGTAAGCAGTATAAACTAGAAGGTTCGGCTGAGTCTAGTACACAGATTGTATACAAAAGGGATGCAGGTAGCAAACATCCTAAAAAAATAACAGTGTGATGTGAGTTGTTAAGAGCCTGAGTTTCTGCATCTACATTTGCACAGATCACAGATACTTTGACTAGTTACATAAGAACTGAAATAAATAACTGCTTTCAAGTGTGAAGAAATTTTTCTCCAGATAAATTCCTCAAGGGTATTTTCCAAGCCTCCAATCAATAAAAAATGTTAACAACTTCAAATATGAAATATATATAAATATTAATTTTTAGAATCGACAGGCTATGCAGTAAAAACAAAGGCCTTGAAACTGATAGAAATAGAAAGAATATAGTCATAACTTGGGTATAGAAGAGGATATATTTTTATGGACTTTCAATCCATAAATCTAATCACTAGACTGAGGACTGTACATAAGAAAGGCTAAAAACTAAACAAAATCCCAGTTGTTAGGCATAGAGTAGGACTGCTGTTTTACACTAGTTTCATTTGTAAACATTTCTGTCAGTCTTGTAATTTGAACTCGAAGTCCAACTGAATAAAATTTTACCTCATTTTATGATTAAGGCTGACAGATATTTCAGGTAGAATATGAATTAGGGTGAAAATTTACAGTGCTCATTATGCTTGGAGATTGCAAATCCAAGTAGAGCTATATGAGAAATAAGAACACTCAGAAATGTTTAGCAGACTCAGGAACTGCAAAGTGTTTCCTAACAAGATCCAACAAGTTTCTGAGATGGCACAAGTCAGTGCTCATCCTAAAAAATCAAAAAGCTAAAAGGTTCTTCTTCAGCTCTAATCAAGTCCTTAGGTGTCACAATACAGAAAGTAGCAGTGATAGATAAGCAGAATCTTGTGCTGCTTGTTTTTTGAACGGTAGGGAATTTATACCATAAGATGTTGATTTAACATGAATAATTTGGATTTTAATGTGGTAAAAATGTATACTACAAATTTAGTAGTTATTGTAAATGGTACTATATAAACATCACGTAAAATATATTTCACTGTAGCAGGGAGTTATAAATGGGAGGAAATAGGAAGGGAGAGTGAGAGAAAAAGGTCAATGTGCAAACTACAAATGTATACACTTGTATAATTATGTTGATTCCCATTAGTGTTTTGTCCTTCAGTTAAAGTCATTAAGGAAACCTGGTTATTCTTTGCGTCTGAGTGTGTCCGAGTGTGTCAGTCTGTACAGCTGAGTTTTCACAGTGGAATGATTTTTTACAGGTGGCATGATGACACCTAAGAAAGTTTGAAGAGAGAAACTTTAGGCTCCACCCAGAAAACTGAAAATAAAAGTAAATGTAATAGCTTTGCATACACAAGTAAGAAAAGATTCTGGGAATGAAGGAATTTTAACAGGTGACACTGCATGCTCTTGGTTTGCTGGTTTTCACTTTCACTCAACTATTGTCTCTTAAAAAATATATCCATCCTTAACTAAAGTCATATGTCCCTTTACTCTAACAAATGTCATCCATATTCATAAGAACCAATTGCTTTGAGGAACATGTTCTCAGATAGAACCCAATGGCCCTGCACATTTTGCTCTCACAAGTACAGTATCACATACCTTTAATTGATATAATGACATTGTGCTGTTTTATTCATCTCATGCTACTATGAAAGTTGGCTTATTGCCTAGTTCAAATAATCTAAGCTTGTCAAAAGAATGAGGTAAAAGTGGCTTTCTGGAACAGTAATTTGTTAAGTGCCTATCTGGCAGATTCTAGTTCCTGAAGTCATGTACTACACAGGGGACAGCAGGTAGCTTTCAGACTTTTTGTTCCAACTCTGTAAATGCACAGGGACTGGATTAGAACAGTCAGTAGCACAAATTCTTCTCAAAAATGCAAGAGGGTTTTCACCTAAGAAATTATATGGAACGACAATGTAAAACAGCATTTTCTTTCTTTTTTCTTTTTTCTTTTTTTTTTTTTTTAGAAAGATGATATTTTAAGGATTTTTATTCTAAGCCAGTCTTCAGCAACATTTGAATCTGTTCTGGGGGTACTACAGTACTGTACATACAATTTCTAATTCTGCCAATCCTATAGCCCTGTCATTTTCCTATATTGATGGAATAATTTTCTACAAGTCCTTGGGAGATGAATTTTACCTATGTAAACTTACGTAAGTTCACCTAAGACTTCATTTCTACTGAGGATGCTCACTTTCATTTGCATAAATTTCTCCGGTATTGACATAATTTTCTGATTGTTGGGTTTGTCTTGGCTTCACTTATTCACCATTCAATTTTCTGTTGTAGTTGTAATGAATTTATGAATGTCCCCTGGTATTTCCTCTTTAAATTTCCTTCCAGCAGCTCAGGTTGTTCACTGACCTTCATGGAGAGGGGATTGGAGCTGAGAGCTGTACAACTTTGGAAATTTTCATCTGACAAATAATTCAGTAAATCATAATGTATTTGTTGGGAAGCTATTCACTACTTTACCTAACTAACTTTAGCCTAAAGAAAAACAGAAGTGCCCTGATTAGTCAAAGTTGAGACAATAATTCAGATGACACTGTTGATTGGCCCCAAATCACTCCTTTCATTCCAATTTGTGTAAGTGCTAACATTTTAAACTTTTTTTTTTTTTTTGGAGAAAATCAAGAAAATCTGTTAAGTAAGAAAGAGCTTCACTTCATGGTTTAAACATTTTCATTAAAAGCATTTCCATTTTCATTACAATATTTGATTTAAACAAAAAATAAAATATGCAGGTGAAAGTTTTAATTCTCTCTTTTAATTCTCTTTAAAAAAATAAAGCGGAGTGAGGGTAGACAACTGAGAAAA
The DNA here is from genome assembly GCF_011077185.1 of Oxyura jamaicensis. Classification (NCBI taxonomy): domain Eukaryota; kingdom Metazoa; phylum Chordata; class Aves; order Anseriformes; family Anatidae; genus Oxyura; species Oxyura jamaicensis. The sequence continues at coordinate 12,806,081 of NC_048897.1, read as the reverse complement.
GCTTCTATGACATTTGACTGTGATTAGCTAAATGGAGGTATTTACAAAGGGGCAGAAAACAACATTGCTGGTAATTATTTGGAGGAAGTTCCATGCTGAAAAACATTAGGAAAATATTTTTCATGAGCTGCAATAACTCTATTGCCTTTGGATTAAAGAAAAAATAGAAAAAGGTGCATTCAGAATTTACTCTAAAATGTGCTTCATTCTGTTTTTTTACTCTATGTTTAAGATATATTTAAAGTTTTACATTCTTGCACAAGACAAGTTAATTATAACAAATATATCTTTTTTTCCAGTTCAGTAGCCTTGATTTTCTGTTGGACCTGCAATTTGAAGGACATTGGCAGCCCAGGGGCATAATATGAAAATGGATTTCATAAGGTTTGCATTTCTTTTCAGCTGTTATTATTTTATTGAAAATTTAATATTGTTCTAAGAAAAATAAGATTTTGGTCTGTTCATACTTTGCAGCCCTACCTTTCTTGGGACTACCTTGGAATAATGATATTAAAAATGAAATGCAGGGTTGCTCTAATTTCCTAGAGCAAAATCCTTAAAGGTTTGGTAGATTTGGTAGATACATTTTTAAAAGCCCCTTAGGAACTGAGAGATTTTTAAAAATCTACCATCACTTTTTTTTTTTTTTTTTTTTTTTTCCCTGTTAGAAGCAGTATGGTCTCTACTTTCTACTGTGTATGTAAAAACCTTTGGAATAATCTATGATTTTTTAAAGGGGTCAGTTACACAATAATCTAAGTTTATCTTCCCCTGAGCACAGCATTCCTAATAGTCTTCTGAAAACAGGTCTCTGTAAATCTTCAGAACAGTTTAAAATAGACAAAAAAAAAAAAAAAAATAACAACAACAACAAAAAAAAACTTTCTTTTGGAAGTTTCATTTTCAATACTATAGCCTGGAAATATGTTTCAAAAAGAGGAGAGGAAAATTAAGGCAGTAATCATAAAATAGAAGCAAAGCACGTCTTCAAATCATAACAGGAAATTGAAAGATACATATTAAATATGGAGTTAGATTCAGAATTCTAAAATTGTTTAAATATTCTCATAAAAGTTAACATCTAGAAAGATATTATTAAAAGTTCTATGAAGCTTGTCTGTTGTAAAGGAAGGACAGATGGTGAGCATCTTTTATTGTTCTTAATTCAGACTTACTCCCTTGGAACATGATGTGAACCCCCGATGAATTCATTTAAGCTGATGTTGGTGACAATAATAGAGACAGAAGTATCACCTCTATGTTGTGATCTGTTCACACAAACATACCTGTGGCTCTGTTACTTGACAGCTCCATCATTTTCCTGTCTACTATATGCGAAACCCATAGCCTTAACTAAAACACAACCTTACTGAAGACCTTGCTCTCTGCTGAAACTTCCACATCTCCTTCACTTTCTCACAGCATATTTTATCCTCTAAATTATATCCTCCGTGCTCAGGTCCCACACCATGATTTCCTTCCACTTTCCTGCACCCAGTTAAGTCTCCTCAAGCTACAGTCTTGTCTCAGGCTTCAGCTGTGTGTTCTCTCCTACTGCAACACCAGTCTCATCGTACTGGAACCCATTCAGTTGAGGATAAATGATCTCAGTGAGCTTATCTTTCATTTTCTGCTACAGGGCTATGTGAAGCCTTGGTAGGGCTCTTAGCATTTTCTGCAGATTATTTTAGAATCACTCACTTGGGACCTTCACAACTGTTTTGTCAAATCTGAGGAAAGGGCATTTTGCTATTAGGAATTCATTCAGGTAATTCATGAGATTAGTCCTCATTGTGATTTTGTGCAGCTTGACTTACTCCATGGGTACAATCCTCTATTACAATGTCTCAGATGGAAAAGGTGATTTAAGAGGTTCCCAGTACCTCTATTTCCTGTTTGATTTTCTTCACCCCACCCAGAGTAATTTACTGTCGTGTTGGTTTTGTTGATACTGCTGTTTGAGATGTCATAATAAAAATCAGATTAGTGAAGTCCAGATGAAAGAAAAAATCAAGCATAGGAATTATTTACAAAAATTCAAATATTTTTTCATAAACCAACATTCACTTCTGTTAACCTTTGGCTTTTTTTGATTGCCTCCAACTCACAGTTTCTTCTGCTATCAAAGTAACTGAAAGCTGACATATTTATGTTGTGATAGAAAGGTTGGTTTTAAAGGACATACCTCATTAATGCCAGGCTAAATATTCAGATCGGAGCTGCTTGACTCCTATGTTATGCAGCTAGACAATACCAGTTGTTCATTGGCATCTCTGATGTGGATTACATGCCATACAGCTACAAAATGGACAGATAATTATATAGAATAAAGGCCATAAAAATACTTGTATAATAGCAATTGAGAAGACTACTATGGAAATTTATAGTGTCTTACAGATAGATGTAAGAAGAACTGATATCTGTGCTATTTTGTAGCTTATGTTCTTTTAATTTTGTACCTTTTCATCTACTGTTAAAAGGTTAAAAATGAGTTTTATATCTCTTAATATAGTTCTTTGAGTGTTTTCTTTCAGCCACAGATTTGTCAATGCCATTTTTCTTGCTTATTATGTAGAATGTGGGATCTTTGCACTCTGTAGGCCTGGCATTTCTATTCTATGAAAAAAAAAAAAAAAAAAAAAAAAAAAGTTGAGTCCTAAAATAGTTTCACAGAAGATGTTGCAGGGACAATTGGGTCTCTGTTTAAAATGAACTATTAAAATGATTGCCTAAAAATGTCATATTTTCTTTGGTGTTTTTACAGCTTTATTTTGTGATCAACATAAAACAATGGTCAAGTAGTAGGACAGGAAGGTTTATAGCAGTGCAATTTTCTGTCTGCAAAGCACTCTTTGAGTGATCACAGTGACAAACTGTGATCATGATAGGCTGAATCTCAATCAAGAGCCCAACCATTCTACAGTTAATGCGCTGAAGACTATTCTTCTCATCTGCGGTTAAAAGAGAATCACAGAATTTATTGACATTTGAGGTGCACTTTCATCCCCTCCTTGGAGGAAGTCCTGAGATAATTCTCTGCTTTGGTTCTCATTACAGAGTAGTTTCATGTTTAAAAAAAAAAATAAGCTTTTTTTCTCCAGTTTGGTTTCTATAACTAAAACAGAAAAACTGCCGTTCCAATCCTGTTGCATCATACTGCTTGCTAATGTATATCTAGTCTTAAAAATATGCAGGAAAATTATCAATGAGATGCTTCTGGATTACTAGAGGAGGAGGAAAGATTGGAACCTTTTTCTTAATTATAGTCCCAAGGGAATACTGTTATTGCCTGCACTTGTTGCACAAAAACAAAAACAAACAAACAAACAAACAAAAACGTTTAACACGACTTTTAAAGTTTAATCAATATTAAAACTTTATTGAATTATTTCTGGGGTAATTTATTGTTATGTTAATTCTAAATTTTCAATATATTTATGATAGGCAGAGTGGAACTGGGTGATGATTCACTACTCAAGTTGTAAGGTGTAAATAGATTTTTCTTTTTCTTTTAATCATTGACCTTCTGAGTGTGCTTTACTGGAGTTTCAACTGTTTTGTTTGCATTTTTTTCACTTGCAATTTTCGATACACAGTGATTATTTGACAATTGTATAAGGCATTCTTAGATTGCATATTTATTCATTTATTTCCCTTACATATCTTTTCACTTCATCCAGCACAGAAGAGATTTCAAAACCATTTTTGAAGAGTTCCAGCATATGCTCTTATTAAGCAGAATACATATTTTCCATAGACTTATGTACTTATGTATATATCTGCACATATGCAGATATGTATGTAGTTTTGCCTTTGGAAAACAGTCTTGCCTAAATTATTTCATCAGGAAAAGCTTTCTGTTTGGATAGGACAGATCATACTAACTCTACACTGAAGATGCATTCATCTGGGAAGGCACACATAAAAACTGTATGGCGAAATATCTCTCAGCAGATTTGGAAAGAATTAGTTGCTATCCAGTACTTAAACAGAAGTACAAATCCCATAAATTATATCTATGAGAATAATGGAGAAAAAGTTTCAAGTAAACTTTGTAACTGCTAAAATGCCCATCACAACAAGTAATGAAGGAAATTTATGACTGACCTGGGCCATTAATTCTTGTTGAATATTCAGTGTTTAGATCAGATTAGAATGATCAAGTGTTTATTGTTTTAAAGTATCAAAAGTTTAGACATGCCACTACTACTCCCCATGTAAAAATGAAAAAAGTGTCCACTACAAAGGCTTTTGGAACTTTGGCAATATACAGTATTGCTGAATTTGAACATTTACCCACAGACATTCTTCAACATAAAACTAAAAATAATAGTGTCTATTATTTGTTCCATTGATCCATCAATGATTTACAGATATATAAAAAGCTAAGCATAGTATAAAAGTAAATATGAATACCTCAAGAACATAACTACCTTCAGAAAAAGCTAAATATTTATAAAATTAACATTATTCTATAGAGACTAATTTCAGTAATCTTCTTTAATCAGTGGGTTTCATTGTGAAGGAGATAACTCAAAACATTCAAGTTTAGCAGAACTGCTTTTCAGGTAAGCTTTTTTGGTCTCTTTTTGCCATCAACAATCAGGAAATCATTATCTTTAAACTGAAATATTTTCTATTTCTGTGATAGAAAACTGCAGCAATAACAAAAATACGTATAGCTACATACTGGAAAGGAACAAGCACTATTTGGATGATGAAACTTAAGTCAACCATCTGAACTGCTCAGAGACCAACCATCTAATCTGCTCAGAGAGCAGGTTATTGAAACTCTTAATGCTTTTGCACAAAAAGAACTTGAATATTTTTGATTTGCAGAGGTTTCTCAAAAAATTAAGGAATACAAATGAACATCTAAAACAGGAATGCCTATGTTTTTAAGATCATAACCTTCACAAATACATGAAGAAAGGAAATAGGTAAGATCAATGTAAACAATTTTCTATTTGTTTTCTCAACACCATGATTTAATACTGACAAAATAAACTGAAAGAAGGTTCCGTTGAATCCTTTTCCTGGATCCCTCATGGAAACAAACAAACAAAAAAAAAAACAGCAGAAGATTCGACGAGAAGCATTACTCTTATTGTGTTAATCACTTTCATAATGCCACAGTAACAGTAGAAACACAAGCATAACAATTTTTGTACTTTCAGATTCCCAGTCTGTTCTGTTTATGAGAAATCGAGCATCTCATTTAAAGCTCACAATCACTGGCATTGAGTGAATCAAATCAGCAAACCAAATCTCCATAAGTCAGTGACCTACCTATCATCACAGGATGTGTTTGTTTGTTTGCTTTATAGAATACATTGCTTTATTTACATAATTTCGTAACTATGTAAGTTGCAACATGATTATTATGAGTCACTGTTTCAGAAAATCATAAAACTATAATATTATACAAGAAACTGCTGAGATATATAGATGATAAATATAGAGCTACTCAAGAAATTCTGTTGACTTCTGTACTGAATTCTACTGCTGTCATTTAATAGATTCAACAGTGTCATGGGTACCTTGAATTTTGCACTTTGCATTCCATGGCTTTCAAGTACTACCAATGAAAGATTGGTAGGATTCATTGATTTAACTGGGAATGCACTTACTGCAAGCTATTCTGCATTTCTGATTTATTTATGTAATTTATGTAATTTAGTTTGATATATATATATATATGTTTTGCTTTGTTTTGTTTTCAGGAAACAGCCCTCAATACTTTATTTGTTCATAAATTTAGCTGAAGTGATAGAATATCTTTAACCTGCCTGTATGCAGAAAAAAAAAAAAAAAAAAAAAAAAAAATCACTTTCATGACATTGAATGATACGATTTTGTTATTTATTCAGGTAGTTTGACTATTGATTTGTTATAATCAAAATTTGAAATGATGAGAAAAAAAAACTAGCTACAGTTAACAATAAAGGAACATCTTGATTATGAAATATCCTATTCAAGAACATAGTAGCTATAGTAGCTCACTGTTTTTCAAGTTTGGATAAGAATAATATAAATTTATGTATGAGAAGAAAATTGACTTATAAGGAAGTTACTTGTAAATCTTGTGTTAAGCTAATTTCTTTGTTTGACAAAAATGAGCCCATCTGGTGTACTTCATTGTGCCCATGAGAAGCTGGAAGCTTATCACCTCTCACTTTCATAATGGATTAGGTGTTAAATTAGCATCAAAGAACATGGAGATTTCTCAATTTATACACAATATTGAAAATTCAATATTTCATGGGTAATGCTTCTGCTACAAGAGCTCCAATGTCATCACTAACAGATTGAGTGTGGAGCTATCAGTACAGACTAACCTATTTGAATGTGTTGGAATATCAGAAATAGTGATTAAGGACATTTCAGAACAAAGTGTAGAACACATTTAGATACCATTCTCAGGAGAAAAAAAAAAAAATCTAAAATAAGTAGAATATGTTGCTATCCTTATTGGTCTGAGACGTTAGTTTTCTTCTGAGGGTGGGTAGTCTGCTTTCAATATTAAAAATAAAGTAAATATAGATTTATAGTTTAGTGTTAGACCTACACTTTTTGGTTTTCAGAACTGAAAACTGAGATCTATACCAATTGTAATGTTTTTTAAAAAATATAATAATAAAAATAAAAATAATAAAAATAAAAAATAATTTGCAGGATAGAGGCCATATTTAGCTTCTCCTAGTGGTGTTTTAAAGTTTTAAAACAGTTGATTTTTCTTTGTTTGTCTTTCCCCCAGCAGCATGTCAAGACTTAAAGCCATCCCCAATGTTAACACTACAGCACAGAATGGGAGTTGCTGCATAGTTAGAGTTCCTCCAGTTTGGTTAAAATATTAGAGAGTCATTTTTCTGTATGTCAAGAAACTTATTTATAGTGAAGTTTCCATGTGGATTCTATTAGAATATATTAATATATTTAGGCCAACTCAACATATTTAGACCAACAACTCAGATGCCAGGGGAACAGAAAAACCTAAATAGATCTAAGAAGATTTAGTGTTAATCAATGTGTGGAGGGAAATCCGTGAAACTATTAAGAGATTAGATATTTTCTTCTCTATCAGACAGAAATTTTACTTTCAAATTCTTAAATTCCTCCAGAGAATTTGAAGAATCAGGAAGATTTCAAGATCATTGATTTGAGAAGGACTGGCAGCCCTTAGTCTCTTTCCGTATCAGTGCCACAGATGGTAAAGCAATTATAAAAACAAGTAGTGACTCCTTACAAAATTGCACAGAATCTTTTTTTATTAATATTATTATTAGACATAACTGAAAATTACCAGCTCTTTGAGTATAACCTGAATTGTGTAAAATTAGTAAGTAGTGAATGTTTCAAAGTGAAAACAGGTTCAACAAGACATTCCCAGCTCCTACCATTTAAATTCTTCCATTGTTACCTCCTCTTGTAAAGCAAGAAGTTGAAAATTTGGAAGTTACTTCTACCATTTCCATAATCAACAATTTTCTGAGTTTGGAAAATTCTTAGGTTAATCTGTTCTTCAGTGATAAGTATATAACAAAATTAGACAGCAAGTTTGTTCAGAGAGATAATAAAAGCATTGGATACTTGTAAGCAGTTGTACTTGGTCATGGACAAGATGTATCTCTTCTATTGAAACACTGTAGGGATGTTTGAAAGATATTCCATTGCATTGCTGATTATGTAATTTTCATTCTATGCCAAGTTTTCCAATTTAATAAGGCATTCCTCTTAATCAAGTAAATGCTTCAGTTAAGACCTACACAATCTTACGTAGGTCGCTTATTTCAACTTTGCATGATGTCAAAATGAGCTTGAAGACATTTCAATAAACTAAAAATGTCAGGACAGTGGAATTCTCTCTCCTACAGTGTGCCACATGCAAATGGTTTTCTAAGTAGTTCCTGTTTTTCACATTCTTAACATTTTTATTTCTTTTCTTTTGTTTTATTTTCCCTCTTAGTTTCATTGGAAGATATAACTGGAAAATATTTTTTCTCTTTTTTATATAGTGCTATCTTAATATGTCCTAAGGAAGTACTGCTTACAGCTCCAGAGTTAAGAATGATATAAGTTTTGTATGCAAAGCAAGCACTGAATGATGTTATTTTGTAAAAAAAGCTATATTCTTCAGTTATTTTCTGAAAATTTCGGATTAAGTTTTCATGACTGAATTAAAAAAAAAAAAGAAAAAGAACATATGTTAGTTGGGCTAAATGTATTATTGCTCCTTTACTTTCAGTAATCCTCAGAATATAATAGTTACAGGGTTTTTCCACATCTCTCAGTTAACATTTGTAGGATTCTTTGGCACAGCCTGTACTTAATATCACATGATGAATGGATTCTTTCTCTTACAATCTCTTTCTGGAGCCGCATCTTCCACAGGGGCTGATGAATTGTATACTACTGCAAAGAATTCCATACAGCACCGTATCCTTTCAAAGCCTGACAGATTTTGGGTGTTTATTCTGTGATAGTTATCTGCCCCCTATTGTTTTCAATTTGTTCATAAGAAAAATATCCAAAAGCTTTTCTCTCTGGAAACAATCAGAATTTTGAAAGAGCACAGCACCTTAACTGAATATGAGAAAAACAGGAAATAGCAACCTTTATGAAAGGAAGTAATATATGAGTTTCGTTTATAATTTTATACATCAAAATCTGGTGAAAATTGTGTTAAAAATATCTCAAGTTTTTTTTGAAAGTTATTTAAAAATAATAATAATAATCTCTATTGTTTTGTTTGTTTGCTTTCTCCTAAGGTTGGATTGAATATACTTAGCTTTCTTCTGATAGATCTGTGTTATCATTTTTATCACATAACCTCACTCAATAACTAGTTTGTGTGTTTAGCTATCCTTATTTTAATACCCTTTCTTAATACCTAATGCCTTAATCTTCTTTTCTGTGAACTAAGATAATTATTTCTTGCCCTACTCAGTGGCAGAGAGAGTTGATTTTATAACAACTTTTTGTTTGATATCAAAGAACTCTTAAGTTTCTTAAGTCTCCTCTAAACTAAAAAATTAGTTATTTCAATCTTTCCACCAGTCATATTTCATAGATAACTTGCCTTCCTTATTGCCTTCCTCAGGACTGACACCAGTTAATCTGTACCTGAAAGCATTATTTCCCAAATCAATCAAAATACTCCATGAGACCTTATCAAGTAAAAGAACAGAATGATTTGTATATATAAAACCCATTGCATACTGTGAGTATATTACACGGTCTTTTTAGCTTTACAGAATTCCTGATCAGCTACATCTTTTAATTCTTGTACCTGTATATCTGCTTTCACCTTTCTAAGAACAGTATTTGCTCTTATCTCACTGAATTCTGTTTTCTTAATTTAGTACAATTTCTCAAGTCTTTCAATATATTAAAATCCAGTCCTGTTTTCAGAAGTGTGTCACCTGTCCCATCTTGTGTGTAAACTTTCTGTAAACTTCCATTTTATTTCAATAAACAAGCTAGTAATGACAATACCAACCAGAACGTGATTCAGGACAGACTTTCTAGTCAGTTAATTAACCAGTGATAACATCTAAGTATGATTTCTGTCCCCATGTGGTGACATCATCAAAACATTTGCTTGCACAAAAGGTTTAGTGGTACCTCTCATTCAACCATCAAAATATATCACATTTGCTGCACTGTATCTACTAGGCCAGTCACCTGTCAGAAAAGGAAATTTGCCTGGCTTGACATGATTTGTTCTTGACAAATCCATCTCAGCTGCTTCTCATCATCTTGTTATCCTATGTGTTTATAAATAGATTGTTTAATGTTCTATCTTGTTGAGCATCAGTTAGCCTGTCTAGTCTGTATTTTTTTTTTGATTAAGTTAGTATTAATCAAACATTGAAAGAAATCATGTTGCTAGCGTATATTGCCAAAAATAAAAATAAAAATCTACCTGTAGAATCTGTGATTCTGTGAATTTCCTGTTTTAGATTGATGGAGAATGGCCTATTTTATGGACATAGTTTTTTTCAGGAAATTGTTTTCCACACTGAATCACTCTTAGGTATAGGGAAACACTGAA
>NC_048897.1:12737661-12791027 GCF_011077185.1 Oxyura jamaicensis | reverse complement strand
AAAAAAAAAAAAAAAAAAAAAAAAAAAAAAAAAAAAAAGGGGGGGATGGGGGGGGGGGGGGAGGAGTGGATTGGCCCAAAGCTTACTGGAAGCAGTAGAAAGCCTCCCAGCTGAGGCTTCAGACTTTGGATAAAGCTCTTAGTATGTGTCTGGCACTTGCATGAGTCTGGCACCTGCATCAGTTTGACAGACAGATCAATTTGTGAGCCTGGCTATGCAAACTGAAAAGTCTTTTAAAAGGCTTTGCTGCTACACAAAATGGGAAGCAATGACATGCTGACCATAATTTTATTGATAAATGTAACACTGCATGCTTTGGAAGAGTCATCACTGTTCTGGTGTTTTCTGTGTCACTAATTACATAGTTAATATGAAGAACAGAACTGCAATGTAGACTACTACAGTGGAGTAAGGAAAAGTGGAGAACTTGAGGCATTTGATGCTCTAATAAAAACTGCAGCCAATTAAAAAATCTAGAGACAATTTTTGCTATTCGAGGGGTTTGTCTTGTTTAAGAACAGACAAACAAAAAACCACTATGTACAAGCCAATGTAGCCATATTCAATTTATTGTTTTGTCTTTATGAAGTTGTAAGGTCGCCATCTGGTGGTTGTTTTAATATCAAAAATGTGAGATTCCTTTTGAACAGCTGTTGATCTGTGATTGTGAGGTTTTAATTTAATCTGAAAAAGAATATAGGTTCAAGTACATGATGAGGCTTTTTTTTTTCCCAAAAAGTTGCTAAATATTTGCTAAGTGGGACATGGGGTGATGAAAATGATCAACTTCAAAGTAATGAATATCCTAGCAAAATGAAGGGAATGGAAGTTACTATAATGACTTTATGGATGTTGAGAAGTGTTTAGTGCCTATATTAAAACTCATATTCAGGAAAATAAAAACTTTATCTATAAAACTATTGGTACAAAACTCATTTTATGTTCCAGAATCAAAGATGGGATTTATCTTACCGAACTTTAGCAAACTGAAAAATTAAGCCAGCTCTGTTAGGGTTACTTCTGTTGTCAGTGAATAAATACAGATCCCTTTAAATATTAATACATGCCCACCTAATAAAGGCATGCAAGATAAATATGATAACCCTCTGGAAAAGAAGAAAAAAACCCTGGAGTGGTTCATCTCTCTCCCTGGTTGACTGCTTTATACCCAAACTTTCAACAAGTAAACAAAGATGAAATCCAATCTAAGGTCAAGTGTTGGACATTTTCTATATCCATGAAATCTTGAATTTTGTCTCTTATATGTCCAGCAAACCAGCTGATTTGGAGTTGTGAGTTTTCGAGTTCATGAGGCCAGAAGGATGCTAACAGGGTAGGAAACCTGTTTGTTGTTGTTTGTTTGTTTTCCCCAGATACATATAAGGTGCTGATATCTATGCATTATATAGGCACTGTGAGATGTAACTATCACTTTACTAATTCTGAGGAGCTTTATATTTAACTTAGGACATTATTTTGGGTTTTTGTTTCTTTTCACATTAGAAGAATGTTAGTTATCTTTATGGCAAATAAACACTCTTGATTAGAACCTATAGCTATACATCTTGGCTTCAAAAATGGATATAACTTAACAGATGATCAAGATGTAGCACACCTTTGTTTCACTCTATAATATGGTATAACTCTTCTCTCCACACATATGTATATAATCATACAGTCTGTTACAGGACCTTTTTAATTGGCAGAGCAGTACTCAGAAACATGCTACAGTGTTGTTCCAACCTCTCCGAGCAAAAGCAACTGAGATCCTTGACAGATCCTCTTGCACTTAAAAATTTTATTCAATTTGTACTTAACTATTGGAATAGCTTCTTGAAAGATGCTGTAAGAATGATGAAAGCTTGGTAAGGTCTTCCTTGCTCTAGTGCAGAAAATTAGGTTAGTGTTTGACAATGATGACTACTGCATAATAAAATTAAACTTTATAGTATGATTTTAAAGAAAAGTCAAAATTTTCTGATTAAAAGATAAGGAAACAAAATTCATAAAATATACCACTTTAATAATTTCACTAAATATACTAATCCCTCATTGCTACCCTAAACTCTTGAAATAAAGGCACATAATTGTATACCAACATAACCAACACATATCTTGAATATATGCTAGATTTCTTCAGTCATAAAATTAAGTTTTACACATTCCTGTGACAAATTAATGTGTTTTATGAAATGTGCTTCATTAGCAGTTACAACTCTGAGGCAGTCTTTGATGATGTGTAGTTTTTTACTAACTGTGGGACCACCCTCAATAAGCAATGAGTGCAAGCAATGTGTGTCCTCTAATCAGGTTTTGGAAACTTGATCAATGAGCTTGTCATAGAGAGCCAAACAATATATTTTAATTTGCTGTTACTGTTGCTAATAGAATTATATAAGCATAACCAAGCTAAATGTGGAATTTGCTTTATGGTTAGGTACTTGAAACAATGCAGAAGATATTTAGCAGAGCATTCTCCTTGCATAAATTCAGAATCACTTTTGACAAGGAGCATCAGAATTATTCTATATTTAAGCCAATATAGTTTTGCACTTTAAAGAGCATATATATGAAGTGTTAGACAGCTCTAGCATTAGGGTCCTTGATGCTGCCGACTCATGTATGAAAGATTGCATTCCGAAAAAAAATAAAAAATAATAAAAAAAAATGATGTGTTGGCAAAAGTACTGAAATCAATTAGAAAAAACAGGATTTCTCTGGCAAAAACTATTTAAAAAGAAAACAACAGGAATAACAACAATAACAAAAAAAACATTACGAGTTAAAGTTAAGAATCCTAGAAGGAAGGAAAGGATATTTGCTTTTGGGAAGGAATGTCATGTCAACCTTGCTTATTTTACCATGATGACTTCACTGTTGCCTTCAACACTGGATTGCACTGAGCAAATGTTTGTCATTAACAAATACAAAGCACAAACGAAGAAAATATTCTATCCCAAATAAACAGAAGAAACTCTGTGGCCCTCTGAAAGCAAACAATGTGGATAATTCACGCTACTGATTCACTGGCTGAATCTAAGACCACTGATAAATAGAGCAAGACGGAGAAAAATTCACCATGATTTTATGGCCTATTGATCACATTTCTTTTTCCTGGAAATGTCCTTATTCAGAGTATTAAAATTTTTCTTATAGTAAGCAAACTACATCATTTAATAACAGAGGAAAATTATTTTCTTCATAGCACTGTTTTAATTTTCCTATGTGAACTGGCTTCATTTTTTTTAAATGTTTCCTCTACATTATTCACTCCATCCTCTCAGTATTAATAGGAAGTAAAAATTATTAGTGTTCTTCCTCTGTGAATACGAAATTACCAGAGAAAGATTGTATCTTACCCAAGATCTCAATGAAAATTTGTTGTAGGAGCTTGTTGTTAAACTTAGCTTCCAAAAACTTTGTTATAGAATTCATTTTAGAAACGTGGCTTAAATATTTTGAAACTATTTCTTTTGGCAATATTTTTTCTTTATAGCTTTATTATAAATCCATTTTAATACTATGTGATATTTTTTGAGTAATGGTTGGATTTGTAGTGTAAATGTAAATGAAAACTTTTTAAAAGTAAAAGAAAAAGTACAGTCCATTTTTTCTGGAAAACACTATGGAAAAATACCTTTTCCAGTAATTTTTGTAAGTGCTAAAACAGTCCTCAAGAGTAATTTTTGACTTGCAGGAATTCTAACTCTCCATTATTCAGTTGCTGTTAAACTCTTACTATAAATTCTTGCCAGATTTCTGAAGTTACTCCAAAATGCTCCAAATATTCCATCATGGAAATATTTAATTTTATGTTGAATGGAAAAAAAAAAAAAATGAGAACACTTGCAGACTGCAGGTACCATACTATGCTTTATATGTAAGATTTCGGTATCTGAAATTTAGTATCTACATATAAATAGTTGCATTTAAATATAAATAATAAATATGATAGCCACAATCTTTGACATCACGTTTTTAAAGTATTAATGAGCACCTATTTTTAATGTAAGATATGTTTACATACACAAAGTTTTATATATTTATATTAGATTATATATTCTACAATATCCATATATCTCTCCACAATATATATAAATTTCCATTATCCATTTAAATATTTATAATTTTCAGTCTTTTCCCATAGACTTATTGTTTACTTTGCATTGCATCCCCATTTTTGTACCTCTCTTGTTTTTGCAAAACAGAACAAATTAGAATTATGCACAAACATACCATACCTCCCTTTACATAAATCTGCATCAGCCCAAACCAGAATTGTTTACATAGGAACAAAGTGCAGTATAGTAAAAGATTACAGAAATGAATTGTGTACAAATAACGCACAAATAAACTAAGTGCTATCTGAAAGTATAATGAACCATTGATTAATAATGCATTAGAAGTTAACACTGAAATCAAATTAGTCATCTCAGGAAGTTTGTATTTTTTTTATGTTTTTTTTTTTTTTTTTTTTTTTTCTTGTCACTGATGGTGTGGTAATAGTTTTTAAAGCAAGTATGCTTCTATGATGAGTTCATTTAGTATTCAGTATAATAGCACCAATAATAATGAGCTCATTTGGCTTCCATTATATAAGAATTAGATAATGGATACCTATATTAAAGTGTTACTTTTATGGTGGTAGTTTTTTTCTTCATTTGGTATACAGTGCTAAATCTTTAAAGTAAAGCTTTTATGCAAATTGTTGATGTTTTTATCTTTGAATCATGACTAACTTTATGGACTCTGGAATGCCATTATTGTCAAAGTTGCTTTTGATATGAGACTCTCAGTAATTTGACTTGCCAAGAATTTTATTATAATTAGTTCTATCCCTGTTTTTTTGCTTTAATCTTTTCTCCCTTCATCAGCTTTTTACATACTGCTACTTGTAGCAACTTCCAACAAAAACATAGTGATATGCTTGTGGAAATGCTCGCTAATGTTAGTACTGTTAAAGTGTCATAGCTCAGTTCAATGCCTTGCTCTTCAGTGAATGACCTGTTTGGCTTGCTGGGTACTAGAAACCCCCTGACAATTGTTGGTGATATATTTCTGTGTTTTCAGTGGGGAATATATTTATATTATGGATTAAGAGATTTAAGTAGCAGGGAGGCACAAGCTGGAGCTTTATTTTATTTAATGCTTATCATACTCCAAAATACTTCAAAGTGGATGTTGTGGAACAGTTTATTCATAGCCATTTATCTATGAATACATTTGAAGACATCAAAATATATACAGAATTATATCAGACAACTTTTTTTCCCCTTGTTGTGTGCAAGAGTGATAGGAAAAATAAAAGTTCCAGTTCTAACTGGCTTGGTTTCCTGTATGAACTTGCATATATTCTTTTTATCCACACTGTTTGATAGGTAGTTGTCCCTATGATAAGCTAAAATAGACACTACTTTCTAACCTGTATCTGTCCATGTGTCCTAGTCCAAGAGACTTTGTTGTTTCTACTCAAGACCATACTAAACCATTTGTTTACACCATCAGGGCACTGTGAAGGTTTAGGATTTATGGCAGGTTTGGGCCTGAGATTAGATATCACATATAAGACTGTCTCACTAAAATGAGAACAGAGGTATTTCCACATAAGCAGGAGACTGGGAGGATAAAACACTGAAAAGGTAAAGGGCCCATATCTGTATGGATGTTATTTGGTAAATCCAATAATCTGTGCCTTTTGATTTACAATTTAAGAGACGGAAGAAGAGCAATAGTTATGACAATTGATTATTGTTGTGGTTTAACCCGGCCGGCAGCTAAACACCACACAGCCGTTCGCTCACCCTCCCCCCTCCCTCTCTGGGATGGGGGAGAGAAACGGGAAAGTGAAGCCTGTGAGTTGAGATAAAGACAGTTTATTAAGATAGAAAATAATAATGATAATAATAATAATATGTACAAACAAGTGATGCACAATGCAATTGCTCACCACCCGCTGACCGATGCCCAGCCCAACCCCAAGCAGCCGCCCCCCCCACCCCGGCTAGCCACCCCTATATATTGTTCAGCACGACGTCAGATGGTATGGAATACCCCTTTGGCCAGTTTGGGTCAGCTGTCCTGGGTCTGTCCCCTCCCAGCTCTTGCTGCACCCCCAGCCTGCCTGCTGGTAGTACAGAGCGAGGAGCTGAAAAGTCCTTGGCTTAGTATAAGCAGTGCTCTGCAGCAATTAAAACATCAGCAAGTTATCAGCACTCTTCTCATCTTAATCCAAAACATAGCACCCTACCAGCTACTAGGAGGGAAAATAACTGTCCTAACTGAAACCAGGACAATTATATTAACTCAGCTAGGGGGCTACATTATTTAGACAGTAGGGGCTATTGTTAATTTTATTCTAAAGAGAAAAAATAGTTGTATTAATATGACAGAGATCAGTGAGTAAAAGGATTTTTGAGAGAGAGAGAGAAGGAGAGAGAAAGAGAGCAATAAAATCTGTGCTATCTCAGGCAGAGAGACCTGATTAAAGTATCCTCACAACCTGTCAGAGGAGTTGGAAATCCTGAGAACCCAAAATCTTTTAACACTGGGAGTCCAGCAGTGTGTCTACCTGATATGCTCCATAGCCCAGACTCCAAGATTCTTACCTTCTCAGAAATGTGAAGAATATTTCAGTTCAGCCAAGTCAGGCTTTCCAGTGAAACAATATTTTATGAGATATTTTTGCTGGATCTATATCAAATAAAAAATGAGATATATGAATGTAGACATATTACATATACGAATCAGAATAAGAATTTCAAGCTTGCTAGTTAAGCTGGACTGACTGCTCTATTTCTCACTATTGTGCCTTATACAGTGGTTCTGGAAAGCTTTCTTTTCTTTTCTTTTCTTTTCTTTTCTTTTTCTTTTCTTTTCTTTTCTTTTCTTTTCTTTTCTTTTCTTTTCTTTTCTTTTTCCTTTCCTTTCCTTTCCTTTCCTTTCCTTTCCTTTCCTTTCCTTTCCTTTCCTTTCCTTTCCTTTCCTTTCCTTTCCTTTCCTTTCCTTTTTTCAGACAAATATGTGTAAGTAAAAACAAAACAAAACAAAACAAAACAAACAAAAAAAAACCAGCATGTGCATAGAGAGGGCTTGTTATTGTTTATTGTTATTGTTTATTGTTTACTGTTGATATTCTGCAGATTTTTTTAATCTAATAAGGTGGAACTAACATAAGTAACTTAAGATATTAACATTTAAATTGGGCTATGAAAATTATATATGTATACATATATATTTAAAATGAGCCCTGTCTCATTGAATGACAACGGTGATGGACATTTGAAGTTCTCATCTAGTCCAATTCTCTGTCCAAAGCCAGTAAATATTTATTCTCTGACAAATAATTATCTAACTTGTGAAGATGTCATGACCTGGGATCCTTTTGTGCTTATTTCTATACTGGCTTTTTATACATATACATATGCCTATATGTGTATCTTTAAATGATAACAAACCATAGAATTAAAACAAGAACTCACTTCCAACCTGTAATTATTTTATTTTATTTTTTTGAAAAGTAAAATTAATTTGATATATATCTTTACAGGACACTTTGAATCATTAGAATTCTCTGTTGGGATATAGGAACAGAAGAAAAGCAGTAATGTATCTGGCTGAAGGCCCTGCAAGCCCTTTATTTTGTTTTGAATTGAAGCTAAAGCAAATGCTTCAGGAAAATGGTGGGAAAGTAGAAATCATACTTCTGTGGAGTACTGTCTCAGTCTCCAGTTGTTTGAAGCTCACAGAGTTTCTGAGCTGGGAGTAATTTCTATGTACTTATGACCCTCAGAAACCTCCTCTTTAGTGTATGTACCCGGTCTCCCCTTAAACAGATGTAAACCTTTTGCATACATGTCATCTGAGTGACAAGGAGATCTAAAGCTTCAATATGCATTGTGTTGAAATCATCTGCCTTTAAAAGAGTTACTACCTAATGAAAACAAACTACAAGGTACTCAAAATGTGTTACTAAAACAATCAGTTGAGGTATTGACAGGGGTGGTTTTGCAGTAAAATAAAGTCTACAGTTGTGCAAGTTTTTAACAGATTGTTTACATTTAATGCTTTCACATTCATACAATGTCTATTTACATTAGATTGTTTACACCAGATATGGATAAACTTTTTTAACACTATGCTCTGTTAAACTCTAGACAAAAAATAAGAAAAAAAGAATCGTGTTTTCTTTATAAAAATTGCTTATATCAAACTCGCATATAGCTTTAAAGTTTTGTTAAAATTATTGTATATGAAATTAATAATCTATTTTGAATAAGATTCTATACATCTTCAAGGTTACAAATATAATCATTTCCTAATGCATGTGACTAGATTATGAAGTCTATCTATAGCTGATTTTAAATTGCCAGTGACATATATATAAACACAACATAACTGCATTAATTATTATTTATTTTTTTAAAGAATATCATCTATGCTTTAGCCAGTGGATGAAAGAAGATAAATTAATTTATCTTTTGTCTTGAGCTAGCCTTTGAAATAAATCTTTATCATATAAGCATTATAAATCTGGAGACTTGGCAGCTTCTGCCTTAAAGAGATGCAGAATTTAAGTAAATATGGAAATTTCAAGGTCTAATGTTTTATTCTTTCTAGATGATTAGATTAACCAATAAGATAACCAATAACATTATTTTCTAATAATACTTTTCCCTTGCTAGGTAAAGGACAGGTAAAAAATTAACAAGTTGGTCAATCTTAGGGAATCTTTAAGGAGGCAAACTGGGAGAAAAAAAAAAAAAAAAAAAATCACCTACTGATGCCAGAAAATGATGAGAGCTAGATGGGAATGGTTTCCTGAAAATTAACATCAAACTGCTGAACTTAAGACAAAGATGGGCTCAGGACTTCTGTTCTTGAGAATATAATCTAAGCTTTAGCAAGTAGATAAAAGAGGATAAAAGAAGATTATTACAGAAAACAACCCTGTGAATAAAGGGTCTTTGGACTACTAGACCTAAAATTCTGGTTTTATTTTTATTTTATATTTAAATCAAAGACAACAGCAAAATTAGCAAAACTGATCTTCAAAAGATGGAGATGAAGGACACTGGAGGACATCTATGGTCAAATCTATGAAAATCTATCTTGCTTTCAGGACTTTTATTTTGCTTCATTTTATTATTAGTCTCACCTTCTTTTTTTGAATGTGTATTTTGAAATGTAAAAAATCTATTAGACAACTTCCTCCTTATCTGAACATGAAAACAATTTTCAGCTCTTGAGAAACTTCATATGATAGTCTTCCTAATTAGCCTACAGCATATTAAAACTGAACTGTTGGCAGTGAAATTTGGTGTAATTTTATTCTAGTATTGTTCTTTAATTGGTTTTTAAAGGACGACTTCACCAATTTGGTCTGAAAGAACCTTGCTGTATCTAATTCCTTCATTCCTTCAAGCTGCATTTTGACTAAATCTCATGGTTTGAGAGAAAAGTCAATATTCATCTGTGGAAAGAAGAGAACAGCTCATCAGTGCTCCCTAACGACAGCCTCTTGAAGCCTTATGAGTAAGGCAAACTAGGGAAGGGAATATGTCTATATCACATCTGATGAGATAAATATTTCATCTGAGTTCTGCACAAGGAGAATTTCTAGGGATTTATACTCATTTCAGGACAAGACAGTAACTCTGAGAAAAAAAAAAAAAAATGAAACTCATCAACTTTTTTTTTTTTTTTTTTTTTTTTTGGTCTGGAATGACAGCACAGAGAAATAAGAAAGAGGAGAGCTAAAGTTAACAAAAATCTCTTTCAGTGCCCCCTTGCCTGCTCAGCTCCACTAGAGCACCATAGGAACATTTTGTGTCCCTATGATGGACAGTGTGCTGAAGGAACATCTCTCAGTAAACATATACATGAGTAGCTCTGAACAGGACTATGACTCAGGTGCCGTTTCTCTCCACGGGTTAGTGAAGCCTTTTACCTTCACCTGTGCACATTTCAAAGACTAATTGTGACACATAGACATCTAGCCTGTCTGAGAGAGAACAAGATTGTTTTCACACCCTTTTTACATAGAAAGAAAAGGGAAAATTTGAAATCTTTTAGTCTTTGTGAAATCCTTGTTGAGTTCAGTGCTCTTGTAATCATAGAAACAGTTGATGTACATTGAAAGGAATATGTGCTTAGCTAAAATATCTTAGAGACTACTTGATCCATAGGAATGTTAAAACTGTCTCCTCCAGTTTGATAAATAATGTTGGATTTTTCCAACATTAGTGTTACAGTGATAAAGACTGATTTAGCATTAATATTAAATCCCAATTTAGCTTTACCATTTCTAAGGTCTTCTAAGGTTAGTGTTTGGATCCCAATTCATGTTTTAAAATATTTTATTATTGTATGTTGAAAACATTGTTAACTGTTTCCTTAAAACTATGTTAAAATTCCTAGTTCAGCTCCGATCAAATAAATTTAAACTACCAGGTGATGTTTTTCTATTGTTTGTTTTAAGTAACTCACACTCTAATGCCAAAGAAAAAAATGTTCTCAGATCATATATCAGGATTTGTGATTAAAGCTCAAATTCTAAAGTGAATTCATAAATATCATTGATTTCAAAAATCACTGGATGAAATCGTTTGTTTAACTCTTACGTACGTATTATACTAGCTAATCAAGAATCAATAAATACTTCTGTATAGTATATACTTATATTATATGCACTATGATTTACAGCTACTAGGTAAAGCTTTGTAGTTTTTTTTTCTTTTTTTTTTTTTTTTTCTTGTCTGGCTTAAAACATAACAATGAATTTTCATGTCTTAATTGAAATTTCAAATACTTTAAATTCTCGTGATTGGAATCTTATGAAACTCTTATTCTGTCCAGCTCGATGGAGTACCTTCTTTCCTACAGTTTTGGGAATTTTTCTTTATCTAAAGTTTGTCCTGTATCCTTGTTCTCCCACACAGAAATGAGTTTCTTTACTTTACATGTGAGAAACAAGGAGGCAAAGCATTTTCCTCAACAACTCTACTACTTCAGTGCTGCTTTTCGTAGATATTTCCAGTGGAAATGTTATATGAGTTTCCCCAAAGAGCAGAAACTCAGCTATAGATCAGCTATCTAGAGAGCATTGTATGGCTCCTCACGGAGAAAATATAGCTTGTTAGCAACTGAGAGAAGAAGAATGAAACCTGTGAATGAATTGAGACAGAGATAAAAATGATGAATTATTTAGAAAAAAAAAAAAAAAGAGAGAGAGAGAGAAACAAAGACTTAAAAAGAATAAGATGACAGAAAGAAGGAAAAAAAATAGTCAGAGAGGGTGAAATAACTGGGGGCAAAACAGGAAGGTAGGAAGACTTACCAAAGTAAAGATAAACAAATAGAAATAACAGTACAGAAGGAAGAAAGTCATATGAGGGAATGAAAAACTAGGTTAAGTGGAAAGAAAACTTTATCAAGTAGAACAAACAATGTAAAAAGTACGGGAAAGACGTAGATGAAAGATATTTTGGAGAGAGAGATAGAAAGAAAGAAAGAGAGAGAGAGAAAGAGAGAAAGGAAGTAAGTAAGGAAGGGAGTGAAAGAAAGAGAGAAAGAAAGAGAGAAAGAAAGAGAGAAAGAGAGAGAAAGAGAGAAAGAGAGAAAGAGAGAAAGAGAGAGAGAGAGAGAAAGAAAGAAAAAGAAAGAAAGAAAGAAAGAAAGAAAGAAAGAAAAGAAAGAAAGAAAGAAAGAAAGAAAGAAAGAAAGAAAGAAAGAAAGAAAGAAAGAAAGAAAGAAAGAGAAAGAAAAAGAAAGAAAGAAAGAAAGAAAGAAAGAAAGAAAGAAAGAAAGAAAGAAAGAAAGAAAGAAAGAAAGAGAAAGAAAGAAAAGAAAGAAAGAAAGAAAGAAAGAAAGAAAGAAAGAAAGAAAGAAAGAAAGAAAGAAAGAAAGAGAAGATAGAAAGAAAGAAAGAAAGAAAGAAAGAAAGAAAGAAAGAAAGAAAGAAAGAAAGAAAGAAAGAAAGAGAAAGGAAGAAAGGAAGGAAGGAAGGAAGGAAGGAAGGAAGGAAGGAAGGAAGGAAGGAAGAAAGAAAGAAAGAAAGAAAGAAAGAAAGAAAGAAAGAAAGAAAGAAAGAAAGAAAGAAAGAAAGAAAGAAAGAAAGAAAAGAAAGAAAGAAAGAAGAAAGAAAGAGAAAATTAAGATATTTGTTGTACTTACAGTAATATTTTACTATTACAAAGCAAATTAAACATTGCAATTGTTGCATGAGAGCATTCATTGAGAAAATATTGAAAAATAAGAGAAAATATTGATGAAGAAGAATAAAGTGAAGAAGAGGGAAAAGACATTAAAAATCAAAGTCATTGTGTAAATGCAAGTTTCTGTAAATTTAGTTAAAAAAAAAAAAATCAAGGTGTGGTAACTTCTTTGGGATTTAGGAAAGAGAAAATTACTTTCAGGAAGTTCTAAACTACTCTTCTCCTGAATCTTTAAGTCTCATAATTTGGTAACTCAATGTATCAGTAAAATTTCATGAGGCATTGCAATAACTGCTTGAAACTCAGACAGAAATGAGAAATGATCACCCTATATCCCGCAGCTTTGGAACCTCGGGGCATCCAGATCTGCCTCCGCCTACTGACAACTTCATGTTAATTCATGCTGTGTTTGTTATTTTGTTAATGCCAAGAAAGTTATCTGGACATAAAAATGCCTGTCTCATTTTTTAGAGTAGAAAAATCTGTAGTAATTGTTTTTCTTCCTCAATATCTTGTACCTGGCATAAAGTCCACATCACTGAATGACTTCTTGTCCATAAACAGACAAATGTGAATAGATATGGTAACATGATCCTACTGGAAGGATATAAAACCTGGGGTGAGATCTTAAACAGTTACTCAGTTATACCTTTATTATGTCTTTTTTCTTTGAAATTTAGTAGCAATTCTATCTCTGGATTATATTCTTGTTTTTCATATTTTCTTATTTTTCTTTGCCTACTCCTCTGTTTTTCCCCTTCAGTTAGAGACTCATTCAAGTGATATACAGGGCATGTGCAACTGTTGAACTAACACATATCTGATGGCTAATGACTCTTGCAACATTTAGCACAATGCCAGAACAGTCCTGTAACTCCAGCACAATCATCTGATCTGGCAACTGCATCATCCACACCGTTTAGGGTATATGTATCTGACATATTGCTGACCCTGGGAAGACATTGCACTAGCAGAACTCCTAACATATTTTTCAATTCCATGAACCAGATTGCAATTGCTGGTGATTAGTTTAGAGCTTCTCTGTGAAGAGATATTGTAAATATATAAAAGAAAAGAAAAATGGTAATATAGTATGGTTGTTTATGAGTCATATGACTACTGATATGATAGTTACATGACCAACTTGCAAGTATCTCTCTCTTCTGGTCAGAAGTATGCCTATTACTTGATGAGGTATTCCAGTATTTTAACATACTTGACATTCATTTTATATTGCAATATTGCAATTTTCCAGTGCCCCTATGAGAAATCGTGTCGTTGGCCCTCAAACAAAAGCTCTTTACCATTACTGTAATATAAATGAATCAGAGGAGGTGGGGAAAAAAATTAACATACGCACAAGTACATTTTTGCATATAGATATTTATTATTCTTTGTGTTTTTTGTTTTTAAGTACCATTTTTAGAAATACTTCCTAATCTTGAAGTCTTAATGAGAATAGTTGCAGATAAGCTGTTTCAAAGGTGCTAGGAATATCTAGTGTTTTCACAGGCATGATGTTAGTCTTGTGTTTTATTGTTATGGGCAGGAAGAACTTGTTTGGAGACCAGGATTCTGCCAGAATGGAAGCTCCAGTAATGAATATCAAACTGAAAGTTTAGACTCAGATAGTGAGATTGGGACCAAAGCGCATGCTGGGCTTATGTAGAAGCTTAAAAGCACATTGATTCAGTTTGTGGTTCCAAGAAATAGAAATGTGGCCAGTCACAGAAGGGTTAATGACTTTCAGTACTTTAATGTTTGCTACAGTAGATGGTAACCTTCCACATAGGAAGCTACAGCAGCAGCTTTGAAGTCACAGCACCACATCAGGGTTTCCTAGGATCAAACAGCATAGTGAATCACGCGGTGGTGGTGGGAGTTCAAGTTATCACAGTTGTGGTTCAAGTAATACTGACAGTAGTGACAGCTGTAGTGAGAAACTTTAGAACCTTTCCATCCTTCCCCACATTTGGCTTCTCCGTCCCCAGCCCCCCTCAAAAAAAAAAAAAAAAATCAAGCCAAACTACTTCCAATTGTGTGGGTTTTTTAAGTGCAGTTTGCAGAGCCTCCAGAATAGACATCTTTGTGTGCTAGTTGCAAAGTAGTATTTTTAACATATGCTGAGTCTAGCATTGCAGTTTACATTAAGGTAATCTATTAAATGTAAGTCTGTCAGCAAATGGAATTTTTCTGACCTATAATATCATGACTCTTCAAGTAAATATGAACTTGGAAGAAAAAGTTTCTTAAACATGATCTACCTCTCACCAAAGCCTGTGCCCAGTAAAATAAATCTGAATCTTATCATTGACTTAAAAGTATGCTGAACAAACTATTTCCCTGTTACTTGCAGGAATATTCAGAACAAGTGAAAGTAAAGAGGAACTGAATTTGCTGACAGATGATGTCAGTTCAGTGCAGCCTTTAGCACACAGGTGGCTGTGGATCAGTGGAAGGAAAGTACTGCCATTCCCATCTGCCCTCTCCCTGGTCACTGTGGAAATTCCAGGTTTTATCCATTGTTTTCACAATAACATTTTAATATGTGTATTTGTGGTTTGCCCTTTTTGTCTTCACAGTCTGTCTTTTACAGTCTAAAGTGTGTAGTATAGTGTTTCTCTAAAATACACGGATTTTGTGGTTAACATGTCACTGAATCAGATGAAGTTCCACTGTAAGTATGATAAATGAGTGCTTTTCGATTGTTCCTCTCTTTAGAGCAGTAAATGCTATGAAACTATGTTCTTTAAATAGTGAGGGGAGTCAGGGCTTAGTACTGTAGCCAGTATATCAAATTCAGATACCTAACAAAAGAAATCAATCACAATCCCATTTCCTAAGGTGAATCAAAATCATTTTCAATTGCACTACCAGAATTTTCAGCTGTTTTGACAGGATCTGGTTCATATGCATTAGTAGCAAAGCTTATTTTAGAAAGACAGGACAATGCCGATAAAGTGGTCTTACCAATCCAATTAGCAATCGGTTTGAGCATTCCCTGTTGCTGTGCAATACGTGTGACAAGAGTCCTGGACAATATACAACAGTGATCTCACAACAGAAGATAGGGTTGCAGGTCTACCTTTCTGTTCTGTTGTGACACAAGCCAGCTTTGTGTTTCTCTTTTGCTTTTCATTTCCTCCCTCTTTTTGTTTTTACAAAAGCTGTTAGCCCTTTTTTCAAATCCTTCAGTGCCATGATAGCTTCAGTGAGCTATCAAAAGCTTCTTCTATCTGTTACAGCAGATGCCTAGAGCTGTAGTGTGAAATCAAAGAAAATAAACTCTGTTGACATGATTGGTAGTATATACTGTTGTGTACTTCATAGCACGTTTCAAACAGTTGTCTTTGTAAAGCTCTGAAAGAAAGGTGTTTTTTTTTGTTGTTGTTGTTGTTTTTTTTTTAATTCTACACTTATAAAAAAAACTCATTCAAAAAAAAAAAAGTTGAAATTAAGTGCAAATGAATATGACAAGCAAAGCAGATTTTCAGATGGTGTAACGTCATAACTTCCTAGAATAATTATGGCAGATTATATTTAGGTGAGAATCTGTTCCCTAACCATTTTACTAACGTACATAATATTAAGGGCAATAATATGTGTTTTCTTCAGAAAGGATGAAAAAACAGTCATGGTTCTTTTTTTATTTTTGCATGAAATTTGCACGAGCCTAGTGCTGTCAAACAGCTGTAAATTTTCTTAATTGAAAATTAGATTGATCCACATTAAAAAAAAAAAAAAAAAAAGACTATGAAAAATGGATTATGATTGATTTCTTCATTTTAGGTATTTGAATTTGATGTACTGTCTGTTGTACCATGCACTAAATCCCTCTACTGTTTAAAGATCTTAGATTCACTATGCTTACTGACTGCTCTAAAGAGGGAAATTAATGCGAAGAACACATTCATCACAGTTATGAGATAACCTAGTGTGATCAGTGACATGCTAACTACAAAATTTTTGATTGCTTTGCAGGAGCAAATCAAAAGTGATTTTTTTTTTTTTTTTAATCTCATTTGGTCAATAAATAAGAAACTCTGCAGGAATAGAAATTTATTGAGAAGGCCATTTCACATTCATCTGAACTGCTATAAAAAGAGCCTGTGAATTGTTAAGAGAAGAACTCAGATAAAGCAGGTCATGAATTTCTGAATAAAATCTATTTAATTGAGATCAGCTTTTGTAAAATCATAAAATTCAATCTCATTTGGTCTAGAAATAGGAAACTGGAAGGAAAAAAAATTTCTTGAGAACACAGTTTCACAGTCACCTGTACTGCTATGAGACTAACTCACATAAAGCAGATCAGGACATTCTGAACAAACTATTTTAAATAGAAAGTATGTTTTGTAAAATCAGAAAACTAGTTGGGAGATTTCATTTTCTCTCAAACCTGTTTCCATTTTAAAAGGAAAGATTTAGAAGTTTTATCCCAAACAGGTTTTCATTGTAAATGGTATCAAAACATTAAGGTTCCAGCCTGGTGTGCTATTATACGTTTTTGTTTGTTTTGTTTGTTTATTGTGTTTTGCTTGGATGTTGCCATAGTCAGATCAAGACACAGGTCACTCTAAAATGTGCTAAATTGTTGTTTATTTAATGAGAAGCACTATCTGGAGTCTAAGAGAAGCTAGGGCTCCCATGTCACAGAAAGGCATTTCCAACAAAAAGCATATCCTATTTTGGTGAAGTTGTAGCATAGACAACTCAAAGCTTCTAAATAGTGTAAGCAAAATTGACTTTTATTGTCCCAAGGATAATGACAAAATTAATTCTGTGTTGTGGAAGAGCCATAAGTATTCCTCCATGTCCTATTTTCCTTCCTGGCTCAAAATGCTGAAACCAAACATGTTCCTAATACCAATTATGGATGGTTGCACCCTGGCTTCCTACATACAGTTACTTGTCCTCTGGCTCTGGCTCCTGTCAGTGTTGAGTGTACATGCTTTTCGTAAAAAAATGTTGTTACTGTTTTTTTTTTTTTTTTTTTTTTTTTTTTAAAAAAAAAAAAAAAAAGATGGTGAGTCATCCCAGTTCTTTTTCTTCCCTTCATTTCCTTTCACACACAGACATACGATCAGATATAGTCACCTATACTACACTATAGGTGATAGTATACTATAGTATAGTCACATACTGCTACAACCATCCTTCTCAGGGAGAACTGCAGCTGCTCTTCTTCCCTACAGCAGCCTGGGCTAAAATGCTAGTTCTGGTCTCCATGGAGCACAGTCATGAACACAGGCTGTGGAGCACCAGTCATAGATTACTGAAGGTGGATATTTTATGTGTATTTAGTGGACAGCTTCCTTTTTATCTAAATTAACCTATCCCAACTTCTAGCACTTGACTGCAGCAACAATATACACAAATATTTTTGAATTACTTTTCCTTCATTTTCAACTTTATGTATACATTTATAAAGCTGAGAAACCACTCATTGAGCTATCCCTTAAAAGTTTTTGTTAAAAATTACACAAAAATGCATTTTTTTCCTAGCAGATCACACACACAAGAAAAATAATTTGTTCTTCACATCAATTAAATAAACTGTTTTTTTTTTGTTGTTGTTGTTTTTGTTTTTTTCAGAAGCAGGAACATAGTACAGTAGCTTGTGTGCCAGTTGTGTTTGTGGGACTGTATTATTCCCTGAGGGAAGAAAGTGGAAAGAGATTAAAAAGTATTTTGTTCCGATAATGTTGTGTGTGTGCATGCTGTAAATTTCTACCACAATTTTTTCCAGATGTTGACTTTGTGTTAGGAAAATCTGCTTTTCATTGTGGTATTCAAATAAGTCAATGTACTGTAATTCACTAAGTTAATGTTCAGAAAAAATGGGACTCACTTTTGAACCTTGACTTCAAAAGCTTTTCCATGCAGTACAAGAAGTAATGTAGGTGTCAGTATCAATGCTAAAGAAAAGCAACTACATTAATATAAAAGGTAAAATTGATACAGCCGTAATTCTCTAACTACTCAGAAACCACTTCAAGCCTAGTTTTGAATACAATATGGCAGAAATTATAGGAAGTATTAATAAAGGTCTAAAGGAAAAGCTGATTTCTCCAGTGCATTTTTTTTACATTGTATTTTGTGTTTAATATATTTTGAGAAACAAAGCTAGCTTTTCAACAGTTCAAAAAGTTAGATATATAGATAATTTAGAATATATTTATATGTACAGTGCTAGTATTCAATAGAAGCTTGTATTGCTCTCACCAAACACCTTAAAAAAAAACTCACTATATAATCACTAAATAAAACTTCAATTCTTTTGCATTGTTCCCTGCTCTCTCTAGGAAGCTCTAGTGTTTATAAAGCTTTCCTGCTTTATTCTACTTCTAATAACCAAGATGATGGTTTTCAAACTCCATGTAAAAAAGTAAAGCATTCCTTTATTATTTCAAATTTATTAAGTATAACAGTACTATTTATTGGAAGACAAAACAATTTTCTTCTACAACTAGCATAAATATTTCATAAATTGTAACTTTTCTACTTCCTTTTGCTGCCTGGTTTTCCTGAGAGAGGAGATGAGCTATCAAACATTGACAAGAAAATCACATGGGTTTGTACTAAGTAATGGGAATAATACAAACAAGTAAAATTTAAATATCAACTTAAAGAAAATATCATAGCTTTTTCTCAGATTTTTTCTCTCCCTTATTGCAGGTGTGTTTTTATTAGAGCTTCTAGTTTCAGTTCCGAGGAGCAAGTAATAATGTCCACTGCACTAAATAATTAATTCTCCATTGGATGAATATTCTTGTTCATATAAGAATATTCTGTAATTCCTTACCTCCTTAGTTTACTGCTTCTTTATATACATTAACTTGTCTAATGTTCAATTGCTGCTTCCCTTCTGAATTCAATTTCGAGATACAATAACATGTAGAGAGATAAAAACTCAGGCAGGATATCATTTTAGTATGATGCACTTCACTGTAGTGTAAAAGGAAGTTGATCAGGTCATAACACCTGCATAACACCTTCCACACCTCAAGAGGAATGTCAACTTTGCTTTTTTCTTACTGTTTCCAAATGCCTGTCAAAGACATCTCTGATACTTTTATACTATATATTTTCCACTGTGAGGGAGGGAAGCAATTTTTTGAGTGTGGTCACAGAAAGGTAATAAAATGTCTGTGGTTTCAAAAGGGATATATAAACTTCTAAAGTCTTTGTTCCGAAGTTTTGATATAAATCTATTTCTGGCTAAGTTCTGGTGATTTGGGATGCCAACAGCATTTGTTAATGTACAAATATTGTACCACTTCAGGAAAATTCTCAGTCTAATAAATCTGATTTTTAAAGGGACTAACTGCTTTAAAATAGCACACCCTACCTAGGATTTGCTCTAGAGTGAATTGATTTGTCTTATCTGTCATCTATTTGAGTCCAAAATCTCTGAGTCAAGTTGTTTGTTTTCTCTTATACTAGGGAATGGGAGCTTAGATTTTGTAATGGTCATAAATATATTCCAAGTTAAACACTTTTGAAGCATCTACATAAAAATAAAATAACGTGTTTTTATATCATCTGAGACTTTCTATTTCCTCTTTAAAATCTTTTTAGAAACTGAAAAAAATATATACTCAGGCCTGGACTTTGGGGTTCAGTATGTCTTTCATTCCAAAACTTGGATAATCAGTAAAGAAAATATGAAGTGATGGGTGGGAAGGAATATAACAACCAATATAACAACCTTTGAATACAAGATCAAAGAGAACTTTAAGAAAAATGCTGAACAGAAGTAAATCATGTTTCTTTATACTTCCACAAACCCCTGGCTAAGAGTGATGTCATGACATCTCACTTTTTTCAGAAATTATTGGGAATAATATGAAGTTCTAGCTAACTGATCACTCTAGCAAGAGATCACTTTCAATATGGTAATAAACATAGTAAAACACTCTATTGCCTGTCACCCTTCTAATATCTTTGGACTTCTTTATGGCATGTAACAGCAAACAACATTATGTGTGCCTGCAAAGTGGTTTAAATTAAAATCAGCATGGAAATAGTACAGGGACAAGCTGCAGAATTCCAGAACATTTTTTTTTACTGTAGTTCAGTTCAGCAAGATTTAGCTTCAGGGCTTCATTCCTTCCCAAGACACATCTAGGAACAATGTAACAGGTGATGCTTTTCTATACTCAGATGCTGGATGTAGATTAAAGAGCTTTTTGTACTTTGCTTTGGCCAATACAAACTAAATCACTCTTGGCCAAAATGCATGGAACTTATGTAGAAGAAAATAGGTTAGCTCTTTTAGTTCATCATATTTTCAGATCGATGTGATTTCACTGGTGTTCTCCACTTTTCAGTATAGCAAGGCTTTGTGGAGTTGTGGCTATTTTGGTAGAACATCTCTGAGGTTTGTCATGGACTCAATGACTAAAACAGAAATCTAAAAAAATATACATACATACATACAAGCATACATACAAAGTAAATAAATTATATGTTCCAGCTGAAATAATGTATTTTAAAGTGGTTTGATTTTGGAAACATATTTGAAAGACTGGTATTCTTTCCATCATGGAATAACATCATGCTTTGTAACCTCACTGTTTGTTTCAGAACAGGGTTTGAATCTCTTTTGTCAGCTTCATTTTCAGCTCTCTATTTAGGTTTGCAGAGCACCCAGGTAATCTGAGATGTGCAAAGTTCCTCAAGCTCCCTTATCCTGTACCTGTGGGCAGTGAAAACTTGGTGGTGGAATTTCACAGAAATTACCCAGAAGCTAAGGGCACAAAAAAAAAAAAAAAAAAAAAAAAAAAAAAAAAAAGTTGGAAGCTTGAGTATATCCTTGCCCAGTGGATCTTTCAACCTCAGCTGCATTTGCTTGATAATCCACTGCTGTTTCAAGTTTGAAGGAGAAAAGTAATGCACTTGGAAATTGTGAAACTGGAAAAATCAGTGAAATGTGAAGCTTTCTTCATTCCATTTTAATATTGGTTCTATATTTTGATGTGTTGAACCACCACAGCCTTTGGGTTTTATTCATCCTGTGATTATTTTGTCAAAAGTATTGCACAACTAGAAAAATGAATGTTGGGAATGGGTAGTGAGTTGGGCAACATATTGAAACTGGATCCCAGACTTCCCAAAGCTCTTTCAAAAACAGTAGGCCAAAAGATAATGAAAGAGAGGGATATCACTGGTCAAATATAAAATACAAGATAGAGAGCTACAACTAATCTCTCTGCTGCAACTCTCATCACACAAGCAAAATTCAGGAGCCCTGTTAACTTGGAAGATAAAATATTTTGTAATAAGCACCTATCTCTGCCTTTTTTTTTTTTTTTTGGCAGGGGCAGGGGTGTGGGGGGGAGAGGAATAGGGGTTGGTTGGTTGGATGGTTGGTTTTGTAGTTGTTGTTTTGTTTTAATGGAAGCCAGGGTAAGAGTTATACTGCTTATAAATTTTGTGCTATGTTCCTTGTCATTGCCTGAAAATTTATGTTGCTGTTGCTATGGCTGCAGCTTCATCCACTGCATATTCTCAGTTCTCTACAGCTAAAGTGCTTCATGCAGTACAAATTTGCACTGCAGTGATACAAGAGAGGCAATATTAGAAAAAAATAAAATCCTGTTTTTCGATCCATGTTTAGATCCATGATCTATGTTTAGACTGTCGTATCTATTTGGAAAATCTTTGTTCTGTCAGCCACCAAAAAAAACAGGTTATTTTTCTGTTAATGCTACAGAACATAATTGCTCCTTCTCATCAGTGTATTCCAGAGGGCAATATGCTTACATACACATACATAGCCTAATTTACTTTAGTAACCTCTGCATTGGTTTGTTTTCTTTTTGTCTGGTTTATAGAGCCTTTTGTTTCTCTGAGTTTAAATGCAATTTTTTCAAACTTTTTTCCAGTACTGTTAAGAGGTAAGTGCCAGGATTTAGCATGTATAACATTGTCTGAGGCATTAGTTCAGCTGTCTGTTGAATCCCCTGAAACTAATGCTCAGTCTCTATTAATGTTTCAGTCCCTGGAAACCAGAGCCCATTCTCTCCTACAATTAATCTTGCAGGTACTGCCTTGACATTATTGGTTCACCAGCAGAGCAGAACTGCTTCAGCCATCAATAATAATTCAACACATTAGGATGAGGCCTATATACACAGCCCACAGATGTAGCTGGATTGTGTGCAGTTTCCAACACTCCTTGCTGACTGAAAAAGGAGGGGAAAAAAAAAAAAAAAAAAAAAAAAAAAAAAAAAAAACCTCTGCAATCGAAACGGTTTTAGTTGCTGGATAATTTTGCAATACAAGGGTCTTGGTGTTACTCATTGCTTTTGCTTTATGGTGTGTTGTTTTTTTTTTTTTCTTTCTTTCTTTCTTTCTTTTTTGTTTTTCCTCCAAATGTAGGCACTATTTGGCACAATGCTTGTGATTGTCTGTTTACTGAATCTTAACACTAAAGCTGTTACAAATTGTCTTTCACAGATGGTGGGAGCTTCTCAGATCAGGAGAGGCAGGGAATTTATTACTCAATATTTCTGTATTACTGATTGGGACGTGAGAAGCATAAGCAATGTGTCCTACTGCAGGGTTTGAGCTCTCCCTCCTCCTTTCCCCACCCCAAAAATTATGGCTAGCTGGAGAAGGATTTTTTTTTCTCATTTTGTGTAGATAGCAGCTGTGCAATTTCAAGCAGAATATTTGCTTTGATCCTCCTTTCTTTAATTGAAATCCACAATTATGAGATTTGTTTCTTTTATGTTTGCTAGTTTATTGGTTTAATCTACAAAATGTGCTGCTTTGCTGTCTTGCACAGTTAAAGGCAACAGCACAGTTGGGACTTAAATGGCAGTCTTGGAGGGGGGTTGTAGTCTCGCAGGTATTGTGGGGGATAAAACTTCTTTCATCTGATTTGAGATATGTACAGGCTGGCAACAAGAACACAAACAATATGTCAACTAATTGTAAAGAATATCCCTAGATATCCAGTTTATGTAAACTAACTACACAAAAGAAAATTTTAATACGGAGGCAAAAAATCCTATTCTGTTATCTTATTTGGGGATTTCCTTTGTTTAGAAACCTTTGTAGTAATAGTGTTCATTAAACAATGTTTTGTTGGCCTCTCTGATACAAACTCCTAATTTCATGAGTTTTGTAAAACGTTTTAGAACATCCAGGGTGTTCACAGTTTGAAGGAGGCATTGCCAAACTGGCAGATGCTGAAGCTGGGATTATATGGCAGACTAATCACCTTTGAACCAGAGAAACTGAGAGCAGCTGGACTCAGATTTACAAAGGATTTTACCTTGTTAGGCCTAATTGGGGTGAAAAAAATTGCAAGACTTAGTTAATCTATTGATTGTTTGATTTCCTTTTTATGTTACAAATGTCAGCAAATCCCTTACAAAAAAATCCTCAGGATGAAAAAAATATATAACTTTTCTCTTAGTGTCTTTGCCAAGATCTGTTTATCTGCCAAGAATTTTGGCCAAAAAAAAACCTAGTAAATATATATTGAAAAAAAAAAAAAATTGTTCTTCAAAATATGTGCAGTTCTGATAACTTTCTTTTCTTGGGAGGCAAATGTCTCAGAATAAACTGGCTCTAGCTCTGTAGTTACGTATACATAGCTGATATCATTATAATATGCTTCCACTAAAGTACAAGATACAGATAAGATCCATCAATATTTTGCAAAATAAAGTCAAAATGTAATCTTGCTTGTAGGGATTGCTTTTCCTTATAACTTCAAATAGGAAATATTGCATAATGTTGAACAAAACTACATCAAGCCTGGGCCTCGCTGATTCCCTGTCCTAAGGCTTGATACAGATCTGATAATGAATAGAATAGCCAAGATAGGTTCCCCTTTATTTATATAAAGCCCACGATGGCTTGGAAGAATCACTAATAATATGAAGAGAAGTTTACCCTTACTAAAATAAAAAGTAGTTATGTGTAGGTATTTTTAAAATGAAGGTGTAGGATGGTGGATGTGGATGTAAGTGTGAAATTTTATTCATTCAGGTAACCCCACAGCCCTGTACTACAGTGTTGCTATTGCTAATAACAGCCTTTGTATTGGTTGTCAGGCTTACTATGCCTGTATTAACATGCCAGTTGTTTTATATGGATTTAGTTTAGCTAGAACAGCATTTTTTTATTCTGTTTTTCTTTTTCTTTTCTTTGCATGACTAAACCATAGTTCTATACAGATAATAGCAACAAGTAGCTCAGGAAAGGGCTAGTTTAATGGCTATTCACAAGAATGAGATGATAGGCCTCCCACAGAATTAAAAAGGACCAGAAATAAAATAACATCTACACTCCCAGTGTTGACCAGAAAGGATTCTTCTCAGACGGCTTCATCCCCGACACCCTGCAAAGCTAGGTGTTATGGAGATTTTCTGCCATACTGGGTGCATGTCATTGACTGGCACAAAAAATATTGGTAAAATATGCTATCTTCTGTATTGTTGCTGTACTTTATCATAATTTTGTCATATTATCATCATGAGAACTCTTTAATTAGAAGCATAGCTGTATCATTGTCAGACCTTTCAGTAGAAATGAAGACTACCTGCAAGAAATTTGTGAACATAGTGAGCATATGAAATACTATGTATATCTTTTACTGTAAAATAAGTTGATACTTTAATGATTGTACTAAAAAGCAGAAAACTTCTGACTATCAAACTATCAGAGTTACTCAACACGACAGCTTGGAAGTCCAATATCAATGGCAGTAAAGAAGTTAACATTAAATCATTTACTTTCTTGACATGAACCCCATACCTTTGCATACAAATATATCACAAAATCACAGAATCATCTAGGTTGGAAGAGACCTCCAAGATCACCAAGTCCAACCTCTGACCTAAAACTAACAAGTTCTCCACTAAACCATATCACTGAGCTCTACATCTAAACGTCTTTTAAAGACCACTGGGGATGGTGACTCAACCACTTCCCTGGGCAGCCCATTCCAATGCCTAACAACCCTTCCAGTAAAGAAGATCTTCCTAAGATCCAACCTAAACCTCCCCTGGCACAACTTTAGCCCATTCCCCCTCATCCTGTCACCAGGCACATGGGAGAATAGACCAACCCCCACCTCGCTACAGCCTCCTTTAAGGTACCTGTGGAGTGCGATAAGGTCACCCCTGGGCCTCCTCTTCTCCAGGCTGAACAATCCCAGCTGCCTGAGCAACAGGAATCTAGATTTTCTGCATTAAAGACTATAGCTACTAAAAAGAGAAAGTCAATTAAACAGACAGATAGAAATCCAAAGATTGTTATAATACAATGTAAGAAATAATATAATATGCATTTAATGCATATAATAAATAATATGCATTCAGTCTTAGCATTTATTATGTTTCTTTGACAAGAAACAAGGAACAGTAATAAGGGGTCTGAATGGCTCAGAAATGTGTGAGTAGCCTCTTAACTTTGGGTCAATTCATCTTCATTTTGAGAATAGTTGATATCACCATGTCATTTCACAATATTGTCAGCATAACCCAACCACAGTGGCATTAAACATTACCATTACAAATTTCAATAGTTGCCATCCTCATTAAATTAGACTGGAGGTACAAAGAACTCATTACTTTGAAGTTCATATGGAAGAAACTAAATTTTAATACTTAACTCCAGCACTTTGCTTCCTATATTAATTCAGATGCTGAAGTTCATATTCTACTACATAAGAACTAATATTAATACTAAATATGAACATAATTTGCTATTTAAATGATGCTAAAATTATAGAACTGAAGAAAAAAAATGCTAGGAAAAAATGTTACTGGATTACTCAACAACTAATGTGTGACAGTGAGGAAAATTGTCACTTAACACAATGCAGAGGATACCTGGATTTAGAAAAGAAATGTCACTACATCAAAGCAGATGCCCTTCATGTGTTTCCGTTTTTTTGGTATCAAAATCACAGATAGTCAAAATTTCACAGTGAAGATATTATAAACACTTTAACCAGACCTGGATAAATATTGCAGTTGGAAAGAATGTACAGATATCTTAAATTAAAAACAGAGTTTCTGTCACCATTTTTCCTTCCCTTTCTGTATAGCTTTTTCCATTTTCCACAACATGATATGATACAGTGAAGGGATATCTGTGGAAAAAGAATACACAATGTCATATCTTCTGCAAGGAAAATCATCAGGTAAGTAGATGTAGGATGAATCCAAAACGTAGTCTCAGAAGTTTTTATTTCTCCTATATGTTCAAGTAAACGCTCTCAGTTTTACCTGCCTGCCAAAATTTCTGTTTGAATAAGTCAACAGCACAAAAAGAAGTGCAATTGAAACCTCTGCAGGTTTTAAAACTAACTTTATCTCTCCTCCTCAGTTTCTATAGCTGTAGACAGGCCTCATATGCTAAGTATGAAAAGACAGTTGCAAAAAAAACCTGATACTTTAAAAAAAAAAAAAAAAATCTTCTCCTAAGGCTTATGAGGCTTCAGGTTCATTGAGCTAGCTTAGCTTTATTAAATAATGTCCTTGCTACTTAGAGTGAATCTGTCCATGATGATGCTATATCTCTGCATTACAATGTAACTCATATGTAAGTTCATGGTCAGGATGGTATAACACATTAAGCTATGAAGTAAAAAATCCTTAAAATTTCCAAGTGAAGATAATATATAAGAAGACAAACTATATGGTAGTGCAGCAATCTGGAGAAATGGACCAAACCAAACTTGTCAGTGTAAGTGAGCTATGAGAAATTATTGGATATGATTCTCTTATTACTTTTTTAAGGGTAGGTTCTGTTTCTTAGCCTTAATGATCAGATACTGATTGCAAACTCTTCAGGATTTTCTCTGACGCTCTTTATATTGTGCTGTACTCCTGCCTTCTGTTGGTTTAGTGAGAGAGAGAAGCTGCCACTTTGTTAGTCCACGATATGGATTCTTACAGGAGCGACCTTGCTGCAGTTCTTTCTGACGTGGGTTACGTTAGTTCAGGTTAGCTCTCTCTTTAGTACACTAAACTCTGCAGTAAAACATACTCTTTCTGAGTATGTTTACTTTTATTATTCCCCTTCAGTTATGGCATTCTGAAAATAGTGCTCAAAAAGTTATAATCCAAATCAGAGAGAAAATGAATAGCTGATACTAAGAAGTACTCACTACCTTATCACCCTCTGGGATAGCTTTTCCTAAAAAGATGCAGTACAGTTTTATAACATGAGGAAGGTAATGTATGCAGGTACTGAATGGATCTGTATCAAGTTCTAGCTCAACTGTAAACTACATTCACTCTAATGGGTAAGGAAAGAAAATATTTTCATTGCAAATTGTAACACCCGTGCCTTTTCTTTACATCACTGAAGGACTTCAGGCATAATTCACAGGCAGTTTTTTGACCCAGACTAAAACCATTTTTATATTAAGTATGCCAGAGGAGAAACAAATAAAGCATAATCCTTCTACCCTCTTTGTTGAATTTTGTGAAAATCACCTCAGATGAGCACAAATTTTATCAATATGAGTGAAAAATACAATTATCAATGATTAAATGAACAGTAATATGTCTTTCAAAGACAGATAGATATCTGTTCTTGCATTACTGTGAAAGTTTCAGAAATCAAGGAGAGAAACAGACAAAAAGCAATACGCAATTAAAGTAAAAGATAAGTAAAATTATCACATTCTCTTTTATCTTGAATTTTACTTTTTTTGTTTGTTTGTTTGTTTAACCTAGAAAAAGGGCAACTTGTCCACAAATTTTAGTGCTTTTTACAACTATATCATTACATAGATGAAAAATATTACCTTTCTTTACAAACATCATTCCTCCTCTAACCACATTTGTACACTGGGGGTTCAACTTCATTAAAAACTGGGTAGCTGTCTTTAAATATTGAGCACTAAATTTAAGTATTTTTGTTAGTCATTCTATGTAATAGAAAAAAAAATGCAATCCCAAAATATTCCCTTAGTATCAAAGGAGCAGTGCATCCATATGCTGATTTGTGATGGAACAAGAAATACTACATTGGTGTTATTTAGAGTATGCTTGTGAACAGCTGAATAGTGCATTTAAATATATGTTCAGGCATTAAGATAATTTGGAATCAGAAAGGTCAGAAAGAATGCTGAACAGGACTTCTTTCCCATGATATCCCTCTAGGTGTTCGAGAATTGTGAAGAAAGGTGGCAGAGACAGCTCATGAAACATCAGTAAAGAAAAGACTGCTGGTTCATGCAGTAAAAAAAGTGCTTTTAAAAACAAGCACAGATATTGAGAAGATAAATTATTTGTTTAAAGTTTTTCATTTGTGGAAATATAATTTATGTCAGCTTTCACAGATATATTCATACTTATGTATATTTCATATGTTTATTAGTTATTCATTGATATTGGGAATATCCTAATATAGCACAACAAGGTTATTTCAATATTACTTATGTTTATAATCCTTCTACCTTTGATCCTATGAGTAAATTTGAGAAATACAAGCAATCCTCTTGTGTTTTTAAACCGTCATATTCAGATGTGAGAAAGAAATAAAACCAAGATAACAAAGCATGAATGGCTAAACTGTTTCTTTAAACCACCAGAATGCCATCAAGCCATTTCTTTAAACAATCAAAACACCTCTCCAGAACTTTTATGAATATATATTATGTTGTAAGTCTTAAAGATCAGATGGGAGAACAATTTGGCTTTTAAGTAGGTTTTGTAGAAACTAGCAGTTAGAAGTAAATCTTTGAATACTAAATGTGCTATTGCTGTGTATTAAAAAAAAAAAAAAAAAGTTACAAAGAGTATATAGAGAATAGCATAGTTTCAGGAAAAAGCAAAGGGCATGAGAGCACAAGTATGAATAAGAATATGAAATAAATATGAAATAATAATAAATAATAAAAATAATAATAAATAATAAATAATAAAAATAATAAATACAAATAAAAATATGAATAAAATATGAATATGAATTTAAAAATAATCCCTCGTTCAATGTTAATTAATAAAATATGCTACCATTAAGTAAAAAGAGTGCTTACTGAGTCATAATTTTGAACACCTTAATCCTTTTTTTTTTTTTTTTTTTTTTTTTAAAGAGTTAACTTACCTTCTAAATTGTGTCCTCCCATTTGTAACACTTGTAGGTTACTGATAAAATAAAAATTTGGAAGTTATTCTGATATTAATGTTAAACTTATTCAGGGGATATCGCTGCCATTTTGCTTCATTTTAACATTCTGTCTTCCCAGTTTTTAATTTCCCAGAAATTAAATGTCTAATTCCCTGGTAGTGATATTAATGGATTTGGCACCAGGTGCATTAGCAACAAACTTGACTGGTCAGATGCAATGAAGAAGGATCTTTATTTACTGAAAAATCATACCAAGTTTACTAAGAAAGGAATAAAGAAAGCATTATGGCACTCGATACATCCTCTACAGCCACTTTTAGAGTTCTGTGTGAAGTCTAGATGTCTCTGTCTCAAAGGAAAAAAATGAAAGCAGAGTATGAAAAATAAAAATAAAAAGATGGATAGAGATATCAAGGTTTCTGTGTAAGGGATATCTAAACAGGAATTTACCATATAGAAAAAGATGAGTAAAGAAAGAATATAGTAGAGTTTTACAGAGTAAAAAGTTGCCTAGAGTGTCATAATGTGGATTTACTGTTTGTTACATCCTTCCAGCATGATAGTATGGGTGAAAACATGAAATTCAAGCTGAAAGGATAGTTCTGAAACAACAAGACATTGCACAGGAGTAAAGATGTGGAACACCTGCAACAACTGCAAGTTGTTGTGGTATCATGTCCATGGATTTAAAAAGTGACTGGACAATTTTGTGAAAAAAAAAAATACCTCTACAACTGTTATGTACACATGCTATAATTCTGGTAATATCACTTTAAAGATGTCAGTTTGTTTGTTATTCTAAAATGTCACATGCTGGAAAACCATTCATAACAGTCTGGAAGCCCAAAAGTTTAAAACTTTTGAAGAATAAACAATTACAATTGCCTATTATTTTAATATTGATATTTCCTAATATGTAAGGAACAGTACAGCTTAATATTTCCACTACCACCATGCAAAACAGTGGCAAATGCCAAAATGGTTTAATGTTCAATCAAGGATAGAACAGTAATGGCATGACAGGTGAGGTGCTACTGTATTTAATTAACAGCTATGATCAATAAAATTTCTAAAAGCTAGTCCACACATCCAGCTAGAAGAAAATATAGTGTTTAATCAAAGTCTGTAGTATATATCCATAATTTTGATTATTCTATGAAGACTTCATCAGAATTATATTAAATTGTCTCTGTATTTTGTGCTCAGTGCAGTTTGGTCCAAATGTATTTCACACAGAACCTTTCAAATAAAAGTTAATTTAAAATTACACTCCAAATAACATCTAAAGGAGGAAAAGGCAGGTGAATGGTCAAATCTATCATTTTAATGTTTATTGCATCATTAGTTAATATAGGCATAAAAAATACAAGAAAAGTGAAGCACTAATTACACTTTTAATTACTCAATCTATTATAGACTTTGCTGGTAAAAGTGGATTTTTACGAAACAAAAGTTAAGAGAAAACAGGACAACTTGACTAGGATGTAACTTAATAACTATTCCTGTAAATGTTCTTTTCCTCACTGGTGACAGAAACACTGTATGAAGTTAACAGATATGCAGCTTCAGGAAGCTTAAAAGCTAGAATTTTTCAAATTATATTTTGAAAACTAAAAATAACTTTGATAAGTATCAATTTTTAGTTCCAAAATTTTATCGCCTGTACATGTCAGAGTTAAAACTGCAATTATTTTTCCACTCTATTATTCACATTGCAAAAGAATGCTTATTATTTGCCAACAACATTAAAGTGAAAAGTGACTTTACTAGTTTTTTTCTTCTTCTACGTTGTGTGGGCTGAAACTATATGATTTTCCTCCATTCATCTTGTGCTAATTGAACCTCTTTTATATGACTTTCATGAATGCTGGTTGCATTTGGTTAATTCTTGCATCCTAGCAACAGTCTGCTTTGCAATATGCAATACCTTTTTAAAGCAAAAATCTTTAATTGTAAAAAAAAAAAAATAAATAAATAAAAGCATGTAGAAGTACATATTATTGATTAGAAATCAGCGGTTAACTGGCCCAGAGAAGTGCTTTTTCCTCCTGTGGTAATTACTTTATACTCTGAACATCCTCAGTCAGAGTGCCTAGGGTGTGGGTTCAACTTGTCCATCTACTAATTTGCAGAGGAGAGTGTTATTTTGAACCAATATGCAAACTATTCCAAATTATTAGACACTTTTGATGTTTAAGGAGCCAGATACAACACAACAAGAATAGTCAATACTCATATTAGCATTAAATAGCTGATCATATGAAGTGTCAATAATCACTTACACATAGTGGGACACGTATGAATTACAGTAGTTAGGCAACAAACCAAAGAACAAAGCTTCCATTCTGTCCTGAGGTGAGTTTTTTACATGCATGAACTTCAGTAATGATAAAAAAAAAATAATTTCCTTTTTAAAAATGTAGTGAAATCTTGTATTTGTTTTTACAGATTTTTTTGCATGAATAAGGGGATTGTTTGCAAGCTTAGAGTTCTTTTCATTTATTTATTCAATTATTCCATATAGTCAGACCATTTAAAGGAAACCCTAGGAAATTGGTCTTCTGCCAGAATGACAATCCCACAAGTATCAGTGAAGATAACACCATACTTACTACCTCCACATGTATTAACTCATATCAACTCAGATTTTGGAATGCAGCTTTTTTGTCTTGTTTAACATACTATAGTGTTGACAGTTTTTTGTTTTTTTTTTTTTAGTGTTGTATTTGGAGATATACAATTTTACATCTGACACTGCTTTTTGTAAAATATTTAGTAGAACCCTTCAATTTAATATTTAGGATTGCAAATCAAGAGACAATGGTAACAAGGTAAGCAAATGAAGAAGGTGGGACCAAAGAAACACACAGTTCTCTTGTTGAAGATGAGTTAGAGATTGGCATGATTTATTCCTTAGACAACATTCATGTCTAAAAAAAAAAAAAAAAAAAAAAAAAAAAAAAAAAGGACTTGATTGCACTCCTTCTTTATTTCTAAAAATGGCCATTTTTTTTGTATCTTGTTAAACTTTAGTGAAATTGTTTTACCCAATGTTCTTCATTTCACACGTGTAAACCTTCACATATAAATATACATATATAAAACCAAGAAACTAATATCCCTGACCCATAAGAGAAACAAATAAATTATTCAAGAATATATATTCTTGATATATATATATTATTCAAGAATTTGAGAAAATATCCTTTATTAAAAACTGACAAATGACTAGAAGTATGTGCACACAGTGCAGAAACAGCTCAATTGTGAGAAAGAATAGGAAGAGTAGCTAAAGCCTGAAAAAGTAAAAGGCCTCAGTAAGAAAGAATGAGTAGAATTTCTTGCAGAAATAAAAACAAGAGGGAAAAGGAGACATATTGAATTTAATTAAGAAAATCTGCATGCTTTTCAGATCTGAGAAATAAACAATAAGAAATAAAATATGTATCTGAGAAACAGCTACCAAGTATTTAAGCAGACTGGAAAGCCCAACTGAAACGTCCCTAGAATGAAAGTTAAGACAAAGTGATTATGTAAAGGGCAAACTACGATACAGTAACTGGAAATGTTTCCATATTGTGAAGAAAGCTAAATACAAAATGGTTAGCTAAGATGTGACTGACAGAATGCATTTTCTCATCCTTGAGCATGTAAGTACCTAAATGCAGAAGGAAATCAGAAAGGCATGAACCATAGTGGCAATAATCCCGCTAGATTTTAAACTGCAAAATAAAATCTGAGTTCTCGGAGAAATATTACCAGTCACCTCTCCTCCATCCCACAAAATAAAAGCTCTTTGAAATAGCAAGCATTAAATGAGAATTTCAGTCTAGTTTGTATAACAAGGAGATTGTGGTTCTTAGAAATTATACTAAACTGAAATAGTTCTTTTTATTCAAAACTGCTGAAAAGCTTATTGCTAGAAAAGTAATGAATCAAACATCCATGAGATCTCAGTCTTACACTGACCTGCGCACAAGTACTGGGCTATCCATATCAATTCACTATGGGGGACAATCATAAGCATTTCCTAAAC
This sequence comes from Oxyura jamaicensis, assembly GCF_011077185.1. Classification (NCBI taxonomy): domain Eukaryota; kingdom Metazoa; phylum Chordata; class Aves; order Anseriformes; family Anatidae; genus Oxyura; species Oxyura jamaicensis. The sequence goes on along the minus strand of NC_048897.1, from coordinate 12,757,667 downwards.
AGGAAAACGAAGGCTCGGTAGCAAAGAATATGTGCAAAGAATATGGAATATGTTATCCAAAAGAACTTGCATGCATTCTTCTCAAAACTTGCCTTCCTGAGTAACCAATAGGAAAATAGCTGGAAGATGGCAGGGATGGACTCCAGAATGATAAAGAAACAACCAAAAGACTTTGCTGCCTGTTGTTCTTTGGTGAATGTTGCAGACAGTTCTTGGATGACAAATTAATTTTCAGTCTTCTAAAAATAAACTACCCACTCCTCATAAAACCACAGTACAAAACCATTTTCTGCACAGTGGGAAGACCTGTGATTGAAGAAGGAATATTTTAAGAAGGTGCATATAAATGTCTTCAAATGGTGAATAGTTGATTCAGTATAAACCATTATTCTCAATCTGCTTGATTTGGAGATTAAAGAAAAGAATTTTAATTAATTTCCAATTAAATAATAGAAAATTATTAAATTGGAGAAAATATGTTTGATAATTGAAATTTAACAATTGAATTTCAAATAATTGAAAGAAAATAAATGATATATTTGCACTGTAAAATATCCTTTCACTCATACTTTTGTTATGAAATAATTAATTTTGGTGATATTTTGGGGGTGAGAATATAGCAAAATGCTACTAATGTGCTTTGGCTTTTCCCTCAGGTGAAGCCTAGCAAACAGTGAATGTTGATAAATGTGATCTGCTTTACAAATTGGGCTTGGGTGTGAGCTAAGGATCCTATAAAAAATATAATTCAACATTGTTTGACAATGAACAATTCTGATTGTATAGAAATACAGAATTTTGCAGTGAAAAAAAAAATAGTTCACGTCTTCTAGAGAGTTAGAAGAAAAAGGATTGTGTTTTTAAGTTAAATTTTCACAGATGAACTCACGTCTTGAATGTTGCTTAGTTAGGCATGCATTTTTTGTCACAGGTTGGTCATCTGAGTCAACAAAAATAATAACAAAACATAAACATAGAAAAACTATATATTTTAAATTAGAGAACTCTATAATTGATTTCCATATCCATATACTGATTATTAAAGCTACTTCTAAAATAAGGCAGTTCAAATTCTGCTGGAGAATTAAGCTCATTTAAAGTCAACTTTGCAATTATCTTTTCCCTAAAGTTTCAGTCTGATTCATCTGACTGCTTGAATGAGAGTGTTCCTTATTTCCACGGGATAACTGACCTGTATCTAATAGCACTGTTATTAGCCACAGTAGCCTACTTGATACAGTAGGCTACTTGATACAGCTTGCTACTTGTTCTACTTTTCTAGTTTGAATCATTTTATTTTTTTCTGTCTCTGTATAGTGCTCCCTTGATCAAGGTGAGCAAGTCTAGAGCAGTATGATATTTAGTGACTATGCATGTGCTTGGAACTGGGAAAAATGAACATCTTTCAGTCTGTTGCAGACCAAAACCACCATGGAGTCAACACATTTTATCCTATTTGGATAACACAGCAGAAATAATTAGTTATGACAAATGTTAAATGGACCACAGCTGAAGCATCTGTAAAAATATCTAAGGTTATAATACTCTGAGGTTATTGGAGAATGTAGACAGCAGGAGCACCTCTCTAACACTATTTGACAAGTAAGTAATGTAGATGGTTTAAAGGAAATTGGTGGCCCCTAAAATTTCACCATTCTAATGGTGATTTTTAACATCCTCTATTCTACAGTGATATTTCCATTTCTATGACTTAGTGCATTTACACACATTTGAATGATAGCTCTCCATTTTGTTTAGAGAACCTCTTAACACAGACATAGGAAATAGGCCACTTTCAGCTCATCATACTCACTACTGCGTTAACACAGCTTGGTAAGCAGTGCAACATATCTCAGCCACTTTTCCTGCTAAATGTGTCATAATTTCTGCTCTTTTCCTTGTAAACTATAATTTATGTAAGCTATTTTCTGAACATACTGAAAGATTCTCCTGATGTCCCTGAAGTTGCCATTGGGCAAATTTCTGTTGTTTTTGTCTAATATATTATTATTTTAAAGAATTAAAGGAAATTGTAAATTTATTTTATAACAAAATGATTAGCAGCCAATAAAATATTTCAGGTCCTTCATGAAAAAACAAAACAAAAGAAAACAAAACAAAACAAAACCAATTATTAAATAGTTACTTTTGGTAAGTATCTAACATTGCAATAATAGAAACAAGTCATAGATAAGATTTTTGCTCATGGAAAATCAAAATATGAAATAATTAATAAAATCAAAGTCCACACTCCAGTTTTTAAACTTGAATGTCCTTCAGTCTTTTGTGAAAAGTTGTGCTTAATTTCATGCCTATTGACATACAATGTGTACATACGGGTTTTCTCTCTTGTTATTTGTATACACAATTACATAAATTTCAGGCAAAATCACACTAAGTGCAAGAGGAAACATGCTTTTGTATATTCAATTGTATATTAAAAACTTGTCAATAACATTTAAAACTTATACTCCTTTTTAAATATATCAACCATGATAGAAATGATAAGTCTATCACATTTAAAAATGTATTTGAAGCCACATTAACAGATCTTGTGATATAAAGAAAAAGAAAAGGAAAGAAGAGTTGTCAAGGTTTTTAAGGCACTGCAGTTTTCACAACTATATATAATATATATATAAAGTATCAAACTGGGAATCCAGATTGGTTACGTAATTTTCTATCCTCATTTTCAGACAAGGTAAAACCGAGTATGCACCTGATCAGAGGACAGATATTTAAGTATCTTCTCTGACAACTAATTTTTGAAATTATTATTGAGATTAATATTGTCTGGCAACCCAGAGACTTAAGTTGGAACTTGAAAGTTCTCTCAATCTCTTCAATGAACCTAATTTTTGTTATTTACCATGCGTTATATATGTTTTTCTATCAGCCATGCAGAAGTAAGATGTGCCAACAAAATAATCTATTCTTTTGAGCTAAAAAGAGAGAGCTCTTACTGTTCAAATTCTAAACATGGGAGAACTATAACAGAAAAGTTTCGTGAAGGGAACAGGTTTTGATTGCTTAGGAATGACTTCTAGATTTGACATCAAGCTGCATATTTTAACATAAGGGTTTAGGAAAGTATCTGTGAGAACTTGAAAGCTCTTGCAAAATTCTTAGTATCTGGCTCAATCAAGATTAATCCAGAGGGAAATAGTGATGATACATAATGTAAATTAAGGTACAAAGTGTGAACTTTCTTTAAGTAACAGACTCCAGATAGTCTTAAGGTGATTCAGTTACAAATGCCAATAAAATAAAATACCTCCACAAGAATGCCTACTCCAGGTCTTCTAATCCTTGATGAATGCAGAAGATTTTGTACCTGACCGTACCACAACGTTATTTAGAAGCAGGGGGATTTTTTTAATTATTATTTTATTAATACAATTTTTTAACAATGTACCTTTGTATTATATCTTGTTATTTAACAATATATCTTGGCAGATATTATACCTGTACATCTATATTGCAATACATAAGATTTTCTGCCTCTATGTAGTTTACTTTTATAGTCTAAATGCTACTTGTCAGGCTTTGCAAATTCTTTTCTGTGGAAGAAAAGGGTAGCAGAACAAATTGTACTATATATGAAGTTTACACTTGTAGTTTAATCCGGCCGGCAACTAAACACCACACAGCCATTCGCTCACCCTCCCCCCTCCCTCTCTGGGATGGGGGAGAGAAATGGGAAAGTGAAGCCTGTGGGTTGAGATAAAGACAGTTTATTAAGATAGGAAATAATAATAATAATAATAATAATAATAATAATGTGTATGAAATGATGCACAAAGCAATTGCTCACCACCTGCTGACCGATGCCCAGCCCATCCCCGAGCAGCCGCCCCCCCACCCCAGCTAGCCACCCCTATATATTGTTTAGCATGCTGTCAGATGGTATGGAATACCCCTTTGGCCAGTTTGGGTCAGCTGTCCTGGGTCTATCCCCTCCCAGCTCTTGCTGCACCCCCAGCCTGCCCACTGGCAGGACAGAGCAAGAAGCTGAAAAGTCCTTGGCTTAGGATAAGCATTGCTCTGCAACAATTAAAACAGCATGTTATCAGCACTCTTCTCATCTTAATCCAAAACATAGCACCCTACCAGCTACTAGGAGGAAAAATAACTGTCCTAACTGAAACCAGGACAACACTTCATCTATATGAAGTGTACATACATGAAGTTTACATTTATAAGTTTATACTTCATATATAAGGGTAAGATGGGTATAGGGTTTGGGGTAAGACATAAGAGTTTAGGGTAAAATGCATTCCAGCTGCCAAATGCAAGTTTTACTTTACTCAACATAGAGCACACATATAAAGTGAATGATTTTAGAGGATAGTGGAGAAAACAGGGCTCTTTCACTGGGATTGCTTTAATTTCCCTTTTGTAATATCTACTTACATAATTAACATTCAACATTTGTAGCACTCTCTACTTCCCACTTCAGCTCAGTTTGCTGGAACAGAAAGATCACAGACCCTGTTTAGCCCTTGTTCAGGAAAAATAGTGCTAAAATTCTGGGGAACTTTGACTCATACTTCAGGAACCACCAGCATTAGAAGCTAAGCCAGAAGAAGGTGCTTAACACCTTTGCTATTTTTTATATCCCCATTCTCTGTGGTCCCCACAGATATAGTCTAGAGTAAAGCAGAAAATAATATCTAAATATTTAGATTTCAGAAGTCATTTCAGTATGTAGTACTTTAGGTTACTATGGTTTTTGAAAACAGGATATTTTATATTTGCTGTTATCTGAGAATTTTAAGAGCACATTTAAAAGAAACACACCAGTCATTACTCCAGATTCATGTAACTACAAAAACTTTACTATATTTGTGTATTTGTTTGTCACTCCTGTCAGCTTGAAAATGACTGAATCATTGAAAAATTTTAAACTGGCAAACGATAAAAATGAGGCAGAAAGTGCAAATCAAATTTAGAATAGGCATAACATACATGCAGAAATGTTATTCTTTCAAGCTTTTCATGTAAGACTTTCTGGAAAAAAATGGATTTTACATTCATGAAATTCCCATCAAGTGAGTCTTACAAACAAGTGACCTCCTGTAGCATCCATAAAACACTTCGGAATCAGAATCCAAAATATAGTCTATAACATACTAGAAACGGAAGAAGCTTTGAAGAGTTCTGAGTGTAGAAACATTTCCCTCATAAAAAGGCTCAGTCAGTTTCTAGGCAACGTAGCTGTCCTAAATCCCTTTCATGCTCTTTACAGTATCCTATCAAGTGACCCTGCTAGAAGAGACTGGTTAGAGCAACCACAGGCATCATAATGATTTCTGCCTGCCAGGCTTGTTTGTTATTCAAGGTTTTTGCAGGATGTCTGCTGTATAACCTAACAAGCCCCCATAGGAGTCAATATCTGAGTTGATTCCCCTGGCAGCCAATCTCTTTGCTACTACTAAAGAAAGTGACTTACTGGCAATGGGCTTGCCCTTCTGCTTCATTCACTGCTTACGTATGTGTGGACACACACAAACCCACACAGCAAAGATATCCATGATATCTTTGCTTTGAACTGGTTCCCTCAGTGTCTAATGCTAGTTTGTTGTCTTACTAGGGGACTCTGCTGATAGTGGTGTCTGGCTATAGCTGTAGGCTAGGATAACAAAACTACAAAGATTAATAAAGAAATTTTGCCCAGATTCATTTCTTATTACAACACGCCAGGCCTGCTGACACCTGTGAAATTGCATTGGTCACTGCAATATCTTTTCAGAAAGTGTTACATTGTAAACACAATCTGTTGCACAACTGAAAACTTGATTTATGGCATGCAGCAATCCTACCTAACAGACTTATATAGTACATTGTACATCTTTGACAAGTAATTAGATGTTTATGAAGACACTTGTTGCTTATAATTATAATCCTGCTAATTTCCTCATTCCCAAAAGCAACATTAGTGTTTGCTAATGAACTGCAGATTAATTCACTTTGAATTAGTCTCTACCCTCCCTTTGCCCCCTGCGCATACTAGATGGCACTAATTTTGCTTTGGGGACTTTAAAAGGATTTGTTGTTATGAGAGTAGATTCAAATGGCCTGTGCTATTATTATTTAAGAATTTGGTTTACCTTAATTTGAATTCAATTATTCTCTAATGTTCTATTTTTGAGCTGAGAGATAATGTGTTAAAAAAGAAAAACAGACAAATTATACAGATTAATATAAATAAATTGTATGTATGATGTGGTAAGAGAAGATCAAACTGGTGCTATTTTCTCTGGGGCATATAAAAATATAAAAATAACATTAAAAATAACATTAAGCTGTTAAACTGAGAAAAACTTGATCGTCTCAGTTCAGTCCATAATGGTTTAATAGACATAGCATATAAGCACTAAATGCAATATATTATGTTTTCTACAATAAGGTAAATCTTACATATGCTAATTCCATACTACTCTGCGATGTCTATTTAAACTAAAATAATGTTAACAACAGTGATCCTCTTTTTGCTTTGAGCATTAAAAACAAACAAACAACAAGAACAAACAGCTGCTAATTTTACACTTTTTCATTTTAGTCTAAATCTATGTAATATCTGAACTGGTTATACGTGACCAGGGTTCACTATCTACATCAACACAGGCAGCTCTTAGAATTGGTTATTTAAAATAACAGATTCTTGCTTTCAAACTTAGTATCAGCTGCCAACCTCACAATATAATACTTGATTCACATTGCATGAAAGCTTTCATTCTCTGCCAGCAGCTGCTTACTGAGCTATGCCTGCCCTCTACTTCTTTCCTTGTCAGATGATGTGTTAAAAAACTACTTACTGGGATATGTTCCTGCTGCAGGTGTACCAAATGGGAGAAGTGAGTGCTTGCAGGAATGAGACAGAATGTGGGGTTACTTTTATATTATGGCAATGTTACATATTGCTTTGTTGAAAGAACTAGGCATGTTTGCACCACCTGTCCTTGTCTGATACTGTCTATTTTTAAAATTAGATATGATATGTTGCTTTGTTTTCTTTTGTTTAACTTGCATTGATTAATTGGATTGTGTTAAAATTATCCAAATACATAAGCTTCAGGCCTGTTGTAAACCTGAGGAGGTTAACATACATTCTACCAAATGAAAATAATTAACTAAAAGTACTCATTTCAATGATTCCTAATTCCAATATTTCTGTGTCATGTCACAGCATAACAGGGACTTTTTTCTTGAGTCATTATTGGGCAAACACTCTGAGATTTTGGCCCACAAGGCCTATATTTTCAAAAAACTCTGCTCTCAGTTATGAGCCAAATGAAGTGGCTCATAACTTTTCAGATGCTCAGTCTGCAGTGGAATTCTCAGTACTGAATACTATTGAATTTCAAACCATTATACAGAGACTGCAAAAAATATACTGAGAATTGAGGGAACAGAAGATTTATATAATTTAAACATTTTCAAAGTTTTCCATTATGATGTATACCATAAAATATCAAAGTTATATTTTCCTAATATCACATTCCTAAAACATTCCTAAGCTCATCACACAAATTCATATAAATATTCAGAACACATAGCCAGTGTGATGGTTATTTTTATGGAATCAGGGAAAAATAAAAATAAAATAAACAAAAAGTTTGATATATGGACACTTTTCTCTGTTTCTGATAGAAATATTACTGATATTTCAAAGCATTGTGTGAGGCATTTTGGATGTAAGCTGAGCTATCTGTCTTTGCACTGTATACTTCTGATGGGGTTGCTTTATCCTCAGTGAGTTTCTTTTAAGTAGTTTTGCCTGCAGGGAGCATAACCACCCTCGCTGTGCAGGAGGTGAAGATTTTACTATGTGCCTGAAATTTGAAAGTGGTGAGTCATCACCCTTCACAGGTTTTTATAGCATAATTGCTCACTGGCAAGTGCATGGAAAGAGTTCAAAGAACAGTATGGAAGTGATACAGATTTTCTGGATTTGCACAGAAAAAAAATACAAAGAGAATGGTATATATATATATTCAAGGTACTTGCAGTTATTTAAAGGGGAAAGTTCCGAACGAGTTCTGCTGAACAAGTTAGTCAAATCACAGAATTCTCCATTCCTAACTGATGTCATCTGGATTATACAAAATTATTTTGAAACTTTAACAGACATATTTTTCTTTCATGAGATTCATGATATTTCGCACTGCCTTTGAAGTAGAAAGTCATACACAAAGTTGTTTTCAGCGCTTTGAACAGTATCAAGCTTCCAACTGATATTTACAATGGTATAAATTTACACTGAAAAAGTAACTAGTAATTCAACTCTCCATTTTACACATGTGCACAGAGACTGCCCTATCTATAGGTAAATATTCAACTGTCTTCCTATTTCACCTGTTTTAATTTAAGAATTTGGGCTAGTTTTGGACTAAAAATGAATGCATTTACTCTGAAAGCAAAACCATGTTGTTCTAGACTCACAGGCTGTTAATAAAATATACTGATTTGGCATATTTGCTTTTATAAATTTTGCTGTTATTCTTTGCTTTATAGTTTATGGCTATTCTTCTTCCAAAAGTTCTATCTGGAAAATTCTTAACCATATTGTATTTAAAGGAATCAATAGGGTTTTTGAAGCTATTCTATACCTCACTTTTCAAGGAGTAGTGAAATCATAAAAGACTTTTCACCGAAGCACAATGGTCAACAATAACTTAGTAAGTGCTTTGAATTCAAAGTAGATTTACCAACCAGAATTTGCAAACACTATTGTAAATGATTTGATATTGCTCAAGAGAGGCAAAGGTTCTTTTATTTTTTTTTAGGGACAAGATAAGTAAATTACACCCATGGGACACCATCATGGTCATCTTTACAAGGGCTTTCAGGTATTTCTGGCTACAGATTTCTCTTGGAAAGAACAAAGTTAGATATCTTTACCACAACAGGTAGGCCTGATGAAATGTAACAATGACAAACTATAATTCAAATTCATAGTTTATAACTACTCAGTTGTGATTCACAAGGCTAAAGTATAGCCACTAAATGCACCAAGTGACTCAGGCATTACAGTGCCTCATATTTAGATATCCTAGCACTTACTAATGTCTGCAAACCCCAAGATGATTTTCAGGTTTCTCCATACAATATATGGAAAACTTAACAGAAGCCAGCAATCTGATGCAAGCTGGTTTACCAGGACATAGGTCTTGACCCTTACAGAATTTTAGATGGTTCTTTGATATATATTTATTGCCATGTCTGTCAATATTAAAGAGGCATCTGGATAATGTCCTCAGTAATATTCTTTACTTTTCGGTTATCCCTGAAGTGGTCAGGTAGTTGGACTAGATCACTGTTGAAGGTCCCTTCCAAATGAACTATTTTATTCTGTTCTGTTCTGTTCTACTCTATTTTCTTCTAATCCAGTCAAGTTACAATTTTCACTTTTGAAAGTTTCAGCAATAAAAAAGTAAATTATGGATTTTGAAAAAACTATATATTTTTAAGTCTATTATCACCTGTTTCTGGAGCTGGATGAAGATTAATTTAATAAAATATAGATTTATTTAACAATTTTTATAATAAATAATGCCAAAATGTGTCAAGTAATGTATTATTTAATTAGATACAAAAAAAATAGATTTAAGAATAAATATTTAGTCAGTTCTACATTCTTTAAAAAATGATAAAAAGACAATTCATGTCCAAGGGGGAGGGAGAAGTGAAAATTTACTAAAAACAAACTTATTCTAGCAAACATCGTAGATGAAATTAATATCTGAGCAAGACTTTTATGCCTCAGACTGACATCGTTTATTTTCAGGACAGTAGACATGTGCAAATCATGTCTTAAAGCAGGTTATATAGTTATAGCAATACAATTAAAATCAAAGCTTTGAGTGAAAATACATTTGAATTATCAAAGCATCTAAGGAGTTTTATTCATAAGACAGTATTCTAGGGAATAAATAAAACAGAATCTAGGTACTGTGGGAAAGCCACTGTTGTTTCAAGGCTATTCTATTATCTTGTAAGAAATTTTCATTATTTTAACATTTTGCATTCAATGAATAATAGATTCAAGAAACTTATAAATAATGGACATTTACATTTTGAAAGTAAGAAATGTGATATTAACAAAATGTAAAATATTCATTCTAAAGAAAAATTTAAAACGCAAATGCCAAGATTACATTAAGATTACACTCATAGTAATGACTAGCCGTCTAGAGGAAATTAGAATGAAATATTAGAACTGTTTTCTGGGACGAACTTTCATTGCTAGCTGAATCTGTATTAAATCCCTAATTAAGATGAAAAGATGAAATATTGAAAAAATATAAATAGTTCATAACTAAAGATTTTTATTATTATTATTATTACTCTCTCTTATATAGTATACAATTAATAATCTGCATAATAAAGTGTTCCAAACAAGAAGCGCAACATCACAGAACACAACATTTAGTTAGGTAATTCAACTTTAATTGAGAGAGTAGAAACTTTAATCTAAATTTTTCTTTCTGTACCAGAGTGAGCTAATTAGCTATTTTAAACCATTTGCTGTATTCCCTTTTAATCTTTATCAGCACTTGTTTTAAAACAAACAAACAAAACAGAATTGCATGGTCAGATCACTTTGTCTCATTTATTCAGATAGAAGTCTTTATCTAAACTCCAAAGTCATTGCTATGCTCAATGACTTTTGCTCAAAGACTATGTGGAAGACTTTTCATATCAGCAGGAACTTCTCCCAGGGACTAGGGACTAGGAGTCACAGGAGGCCCTCATGAAGGCCATCAGGTCAGGGCTTCCCTAGCTAGTGGCCCATCCTGACCAGGAGACAGGACAGGCTGGACATCAGCCAGGATGTCAGCCAGGACATCCAGATAAATCTAAGGTCAATGAGGGAGGTCAAGTCAAGATCAGATAGAGGTAAAAATATGCAAGGTCTGAAAAAGTCCAGGAAGTCCACAGTAATGCAACACGTGGGATGAAGGCAGTCTGTGAGTCTTGGACAAGGCTGGGGGGATTCATGAGCAGCACTAGCATGGGTGCAATACTACTGCAGTATAGGCATAGTTGGTAGTTAACTGTGAGAACTCCACTCAAAAGCAGTGTTATGCTCAGATTCTTGGTAATGGGCAAAGGATGCACATATATAAATACATATACAACTTAAGCATGCAAAACAAAGCATTTATTATTACTATAATGGGGATCTTAACAATGTAATTCAAAGGTAATCACTACTGTAGACCTAATTTTACAAATAAAACAAGCATTATTAAAGAAAAACAATAATACTGCAGCTGGAGTACTTATAGCAATAGCAGTAACACAATTACATAACAGTTAGTTTCTACCCCTTTTCCTTATGTTACTCTCATATTTCCACTGCTTTTCTGGGTCCTAAGGCTGTTTTTTTCACTCTGGTCTTGATTTGTCTATGGGGGCATTATCAGAAGTTGACAACATTTGGAGTCTTTCACTGTCAAAAAAAATGTTCGATTTGATGCTTTCTTCTTCCTTTCCTTTTTTCCCCTTACAAACACATATACACACATACACACACTTTCTATTTACATCTTTTCTCTGTTTTGGTATGCTGATCCAAGTTACACCCAGAATTAGTATATCTGATGCTCTTTATATATATTAGATACTATTTCACTGTTCTCTTTGTTACTCCTAAAACAGTTATGAGGAGCTTTACTTTTTTTTTTTTTTTTTTTTTTTTTTTTTAACTGACCATTAGTGAGTAGTTTATAGCTACAGGGTCTCTAGTAATAAGTCTGTACACCCACTCCCCACCCACACCCATCATCCCAGGCCTGTTCTCTCACCACATTTTGTGTCTCCACTTCTCAAGGAGTATCATACCAGGCCTGTGCCTCTACTGTGTGTGCTAGGGTCATAAATACCCCATTGACTAGAACAATTGTTACTGTTATCTATATAAGATTATAGTTATACCACATAAAGACAAACAAAGATAAAACAAATTAGATATAGAAAAGTTAAGGCAGTGCAAGCCCAATAAGCCTCAGTCCCAGGGCCTCACAAACTCATATAAGCCTTATTGTTTCTAGCAATTCTAGCAGTACAAAGTTACAGAAGCTCCCAATTTAAAAAAAAAAAAAAAAAAAAAAAAAAAAAAAAAAAAAAAAAGACAAGCTTTGGGAGGGTTATTCTTGCTTTATATAAGGTCAACAGGTACTCTTAGCCCAGGCAGACAGACTACCAGGATAGGGAGGAAGGGGATTTGTTCAGGGCCCTGAAATGGATGGTTTGGTTTCTGGTTTTAGCTGTACTGGATCTTATGGGAATGTTTATTCTGAAGAGTTCAGGCAATGGGAAAACATGAGAATGCAGAGTTATTTACTATCAGCCCAGTTTGGGGGTGGAAGGATTATTGCTGTGGTAGCAAGATACTATGGGTGCTATTTTTTGTGTAGAGTGCCTGCTCTCTACACCCCCCCCCCCAAAAAAAAAAAATATAGAGAGAGAGAGAGAGAAAATATTGTATAACATTTCCACAAGGAAAATTAAGAAAAATGGTGGAATGAAGCCATAGTTGGCTGAGCTCTTAGCTGACTGAAAAAGCGAGGTTCTATCATGATCTCTCCTGGGCTTGAGTCTTACAAATCAGATAATGGAGTAAATATTTAATAAAACTTAATTTTGACACTGTAATAGTAAGGTTACAGAGCTCTTTTGGAATGGATCACATTCCACATAGGGAATATTTTGTATTTAAGAAAACGCTTTGACTTTGGAAAGTTACAATGACCCATGAAGTCAGGAAACAATGTGAATTTTGAAAAAGGTTCATATGAAAAGGTAAAAGCATTTTTGAAAGTAAGTAATACATATTTGTGAAATAGTTCATTCTGGTTAGCACTGGTAGATCTCAACTGGAATATTTTGGGATGACACATTTTAAGAAAAAATAATGAATGAAGTCTAAAGGATAGTAACAAACCATAAACAATAAGAAAATACAATGCATTTTTAGTAAGAAAGTGTAGGGTTTGTAGTAGGTACAAATCTATGATGGGCTTTAATTGATTAAACATTAATGTCTAGAGTTGATTTAAATGGCCCATATGTCTTTCTTACCTTCCAGCAACTGTTTCAAAAGGACATGCATATCCTGTAGGTTCAACACCTTAACTGTCAGCATTTTAAGGAAATCCTAAATGCTTTAGAACATTTGGAAAGACACAGATGCCTGTAATTTGATCAACTGAATCTCTATCTTCTTGTTCAAACATACATGAAGAATACCAAAAAATGCAGTAGTTGGCAGCCATACAGTCAGTGACAAAGACAACAAAGATAAAGCAAAGGAAGTCAATGATTTTGCAATTCCATTTGACAAAGGTCTGTGGAGAAAAAGAAAAAAAAAAAAGAAAAAAAAAAAAGAAAGAAAAGGAAAAGGAAAAGAGCCCTGAAACAAACAACTTTTTGTAATCCAAGTACACTCAGTTCTCCAAGCACTCTCAATCCTACCTAGAATAGGACAACAAATTCGATGAAATCTTGCAGTTTCTTTTCTATCCTGCTACTTTGTGATTTCCACCTGGAAATTAATCTTCCATAACTGACTGAATCAATTAAAGTTTAATAATATTTTCACTTCCATCTCATGACAATGACTGTTGAGCTTCCAATAGTTCCTGGCTTTAAAATTGGAGTGAGGCATCTCCTTCAAAAATTTATTGTAAAATTAAATAGGAAGTAGTATGGAGTAGACACCTGACAAGCATCGTGCATGATAATGCTACCCTGCTGAGAACAAAAATAAATAAATAAATCACATTTTAAAATACATATTGCAGATTGTTTAGCAAGTGTAGGATTTAAGTACTAAGCTTTCTAAGTTTTCTTGCATACAAGTACAATTATACTGAGAATGGAAGGGAATCAGTTGTTCCATAAATAAATACACTTAAAGAGAGAGGAATATAAAGGGGGCAAAAAATCAAAACAAAATAAATGGAGCTTCCTGTGGTTTCAGGTAATCATTCTTCTTCCAGTGCTTTTCATGGTTCTTATCAGGGAGCATAGCTTCAAATCTTACTGCAACAGCTTTTGTTCAGATGGTAATTTAGTCTTCACTTCAAATTAATGGTATCTGGTCACAATGACTCTTCTTGTAAGTTTTCTAGGTACTTCTTTTATTGCTGCAGATGCGATGGTATAGAGTGTATGTGTTATATATTTGTAAATTAAAGCTAGTTTAAAATTTAATTTCAATGATTTCACTAAATATGAAATTTCCTTAGTGGTAGAAACTTCCTTAGTGGTAGATTTTCCCTTGATCTACTAGCTCTGTTTAGTATAAGTCTATAAGTATAAGTCTATAGACTTATACTAATATAGACTTATACTTATAGACTTATACTAAACAGAGCTAGTAGATCAAGGGAAAATCTGATTGAAATTCCACTATTTTTTGCTCTGCATTAGTGTAAATATTCTCCCTTACTTATGGATTAGGGAACTGAATGCTGAAATTGATCTGTGTGTGGCTTTCAACCACACTTAGGAAAATGTTGACTCAACTGGAAGTCTATTGTCTCCAGAGGTCTTATGTGCAAAGGAGAGCAATGCTCATATGTAGATTTTTTTTTTCTTCTGACTTTATCAGAGTTATTCCAATATATATAAGAAAATGATCTGTTATTGGTGTATAGTGCACATCTAATAACTATCTTATTAGTATAATAAGTTCCAAAGAGGTCCTAAGGAACCAAACACCTGTTTGTGCTCTGGGAACCACAGCTGTTTCTTTTCTCAACAATCTGAATCAGATTTTTATCTGACATGGAGCCTTTTATAGAGAAAAGTCCAAATGCCTTGCACAAAGTGCAAGATTTGACTTTAGAATGCAGAAGAATTGTTGAATTCATTTACACTTCTCATAAGTTCTTTACCCATTCTGAAATCACTGGGAAAATTGGAGTTATATAAAAAGATGACTGTACCTGGAACAAAAGGTTCCCAGAAACTGCTCATCAACTAGTCTCTCAGCTTCAGAACTAAAGTTGTTCTCAAAAACAATTTTTCCAAAATTCATCCAGCACCAAATTGAACCCGACTATAACTGAACTAAATATATAAATATGTAGATACATAGAAATATGGAAATTATTGGTATGCAATTAAACAGTCCTCACATACCAGGGAAAATTAAAAAAAAAAAAAAAAAAAAAAAAACTTGAATATAAAATGGGCTATTCATCACAAGAGAACACCTCCAAAAAAACCCACCCACCCCCGATAAAACAAACAACAACAAGTCACAACTGTTGTCTGTTTTCTCAGTATTGCTCCTTAAAATAAATCTTTAAAAAAATGAATAAATTTATATATATATACAAATCAAAGCAAAAACAAACAAACAAAAATATTGAAAAGATTAGACTGGAAAATAAAATATCATTAGTTCTCCAAAACAGTAAATTCTAGAGATAATTGTTTCATGGATGGCCATAATCATCTCATCTTTCTCCTTTAATAGATTTTTGGTATCAAATCTTTTTTCTTTCAGACAGTCTGATTAAGGTATCTTATGCATTCACTGCATTTTTTCAAAAACTAGTACTCAGATTTGAAAATTGCTCCTTCAGTTTCTGATAGTTGAAGAGCTTATAGATCCAAAAGCTTGTCTCTTTTCTCAAGCTATGCCAATTGATCTAAAAAAAGATACTATATCTTCCCACAAGCTTTACCTTATTTATATACTTACACTGTCACAGCTACAATCAATATAATTGACTTAACTCCTAAGTTATGGTAACATTAAGTGAATGATCATAATGTCTTTTTAATGCATTTAGTTAAAGTTTAAACATTCTTTGTTTTCCTGAATATATCTGCCTCCACTATTTCTAAGAAACCTATTCCTGTTATATTCTCTATATTAGTCACTGTTTTTAATATATTAATCTTCTCAAGAACTTGTGCTGCTTTTTCGGGTTTGAATCAATCATACATTAAACACTGGTGATTTCTCAAGTTCACCTAGAAAGCCTGTATGGAAAAAAACAAACAAACAAACAAACAACAACAACAAAAAAATGCAGGGGTACTAAAACCTAGATTATTCTTCTAACCTGTACAAATAAAACTTTACTCTCTCATAAATGTAGGTAAAAAAGAAAAAAAAAATCCACCTTATGTTCAATCAGTATGATTTTCTAGCATAGAAAAATGTTATGAGTCAAAACTACAGCTCATTTTAAACTGTTAATGATACTCAGATCTCACGTTTACTGTAGTGTGGCATAGTTGAATGACACAGTTATGGCAGTAACTGCTCAAGGATACTTGATCATGATTCTTTCTAGTAGAAGTACATAAGAAGAACTGAAAAAAATATTCAGTTTTTCTCACGGTATTTCAGTTACTTTGTCTAAATTTCTGCCAAAATTTGGAAGAAAGACATAGGCAAATCGTCCAACTTTACTCCTATATAGAAATGTGAATTTCACATTCCTCAGCTAGAAAAGAAAATCTTTTGAAATCTAAAACTATATTAAAGAGGTTTCCATTTCTGCATATAAATGGACTGGGCCTGTCTATGAGGAGTATATCTATTCTGCAATCACAAAAAATCCTAATAAAATAATGATAATAATAATAATTAATAAAAACATAGTAAGCTAGTGAATTTAGTTTAATAAGGAAAACACAAAGGGAAAAAATGCATTTTCCAAGTTTCATATCCCACACTGATATTTCAAGTAATGTTTCTGCACATATTAAAGATAGTAAGTACCCCAGAAAGAATAATTCTTTGACAGGGTTACCTGTCTAGTTAGATCTTTTTATTTAACCTTCTAGGCTTCTAGTTGGTTCATAAATCTGGATGAGGTTTGTGAGTGTTTTTCTCATATTTTCTTTAACTGTGACCACAGCGACAGCAAATTATCCGTCATGATGAGTAGACAACTATGCATCAATACAGTGTAAGAATAATGCAAAACAAAGAAGCTGGAAAAAAAATATGTATACATAACTAATTAATGTAAAAATCTGATTCATAGCTCTTAAGTAGGTAAAGAGGTAACTTTTTTTTTTTTTTTTTTTTCCCCCAGTAGAATTGCAGTCAGCTAATGAAATAGAAATGAAGCTCTGCAATTTATTTCTTAGGTTAAGTCATAACATATCCTGAATTATTTGACTGACTGAGAAATAATAACTGTTTGATTTGCTAATTGACCCTTTTTTTTTGTTGTTGTTGTTTTTTTTGTACATGATGTGCTGCCCAGCACTTTCTTACTTTGTGAAGTTTTGAAGTTCAGTGGCTGATGCTTTATATCAGATTGACAGGAATACTTTTAACATTTTTTAAAGTGACAGTTAAGAATTACTGCTGAAAGATGCAAATTAAAAAAAAAAAAAATCTAAAAATTACAAGCAAAATTGATTTTTCAGTCCTTCCTCTCCTACAGCAGGGGCCTGTAGGGGTGGCCTGTGTGAGAAAAGTCCAGAAGCTGCCCAAGGTTAGATAAGAGCCAGTTTCAGCTGGCTCCAAAGGGGGCCCACTTCTTGCCAGAGCTGAGCCATTAAGTGATGTTTGCCCCTCTGTGAGAGCAGACTTAAGAAAGACATTTAAGAGGAGTGAGAAATAGCCCTGCAGACCCCAAGGTCAGTGCAGAAAGAGGGCAGGAGGTGCTCCAGGTACATGAGCAGAAGTTCCCCTGAGGCCTGTGGAGAGGCCCCTGGTGGAGCAGGCTGTCCCCCTGCAGCCCATGGGTCCCACATGGAGCAGATCTCCACGCTGCAGCCCGTGGAGGAGCCCCCAGTGGAGCAGGTGGATGTGGCCTGGAGGAGGCTGCGGCCCATGGAGAGCCCCTGCAGGAACAGGCCCCGGGCCAGAGTTGCATCCCTTGGTGAGGAGCCTACACAGCAGCAGGCGGTCTGGGGGGAGCTGCTGCCCATGGGGGATCAATGTTTGAGCAGTTTGCTCCTGATGATACGGAGCCATGTGGATGCAGTTCTTGAAGAGCTGCTGCCTGTGGGAAGCTCACAGAGGATCAGTTAGGAAGGACTACATCCCATGGGAGTGACACCATGTTGGAGTAGGGGCAGAGAGTGACTGGGAAGGAGTGGCAGAGGGGAGGATGTAGAAGAGGGTGGATGGCGGGAAGGTGATTTTATTTTTTATTATTATTATTATTTTTAGTTTCTCACTGCCCTAGCTTGTTAGTAATAGGTAATAAATTACATTAATCTTCCTATGCTGAAACTGTTTTTCCTCTGACAATAACTCGAGTGATCTTCCTATCCTTATCTCAACCCTTGAGCCCTTTCCATTGTATTTTCTCCCCTTTACATCTGAGAAGGGGGAGTGAGATAGTGGTTATGATGGAGCTCAGCTGCCCAGCAAGGCTGTGTCACTACATTTCTACACATTAAAATCCAGTGCTGCAAACCTCTGGGCATCTCTTTACCACTTGTATAAGCAGAAGTAAAGTTGCCAGCCTAGTTGTATACATTTTTCCTACTTCAACATTCCTGAAGTACAAAGTAAAAACTCTGTTCCATGGGAAACATAGCTTAAGGGGATAAAGCATTGGGTCATTGTAGTGAGGATTTCTGTCTGCAGCTCGAAATTGTTTATCTTCCATTTTCAGTAAAATTCTAACTTCTTTATTCCAAACGGTCAGTTACAGAACTTCATTTACAAAAACAGCTATACTGCCATGTTAATTAAGCATATGAAGGTAATCTTTAAAAGTGCAATTTGTGCTGTTTTTCCTCCTCTCCTACAGTTTTGAACCCTATGTAGTGTGGCTTAAAAAAATAAATTTGAAGCCAGTGAAATTGTTTCCATTGCAATCAATGAGTTTTTGAACCACGGCCACTTATGCAAATGAAATAAAACTGAGTGAGCCATTTGCAATGCATAATTTAGCTAAAAATGTTAACCTCTCCTTCTGTTCAAGGCTTATCCACAAGCAGATCACACATTCTTTGAATTTATTTCTATTTAGGCATGCTTTCTGGAAAAAAATATATATATTAGTGTAGCTTTATAATCACAAATACTCATGAGTATTTGGTAACATTTATTTATAGTTGTGTCTGGTAGTGAGTACAAAATTATTTATTATTTCAATTTCTATTTCAAATGACGCAATTTAAAATATTTTCAGCTAAAAATCTAAAAATCTTTTTTTTTCTTTTTTTTCTTTTTTTCTTTATTTTTCTTTTTTTCTTTTTTTCTTTTTTTTTTTTAGAGAGAGAGTGACCTGTTTATCCTATTCTTAATATTCTAAAATACTGTATAGAGCTTTTAGAAGGAAGATTTTCCAGACTACCTGTACTTTAAGTCTTCCTATTTCCACAAAAGCTGGAATGTATAATAATGCTGTTTGAAATGGTGTGCCTTTGTGAGAGGTCACAAAGATTAAGACAGAGTTGTAAACACACTGATATCTATAAGTTATTTCCATACAGAGGAAAATTTGTTTGCTGACCATGCACAGACCTCACTGGGAGACCTGTGACCATACTAGCACACTGTAAATGTTAGTATCATAGAGCCCATCTCTTAGCTTTGATTTCCAACAGACTGGACAGCATGGTGATGCAGCCTCCTGTTGTTTTGGCTTATAAGACTCAGTGAGCTTGCATCTGTTCATGTCATGAAGAAAGTGTAGCTAATCTGCAAAAAAAGTGCCAGATCCTTTCTCTTTCTTTTTCTTTCTTTCTTTCTTTCTTTCTTTCTTTTTCTTTCTTTCTTTCTTTCTTTCTTTCTTTCTTTCTTTCTCTTTCTTTCTTTCTTTCCTTCTTTCCTTCTTTCTTTCTTTCTTTCTTTCTTTCTTTCTTTCTTTCTTTCTTTCTTTCTTTCTTTCTTTCTTTCTTTCTTTCTTTCTCTTTCTTTCTTTCTTTCTTTCTTTCTTTCTTTCTTTCTTTCTTTCTTTCTTTCTTTCTTTCTTTCTTTCTTTCTTTCTTCCTTCCTTCCTTCCTTCCTTCCTTCTTTCTTTCTTTCTTTCTTTCTTTCTTTCTTTCTTTCTTTC
>NC_048897.1:12736115-12737561 GCF_011077185.1 Oxyura jamaicensis | reverse complement strand
TCTTTCTTTCTTTCTTTCTTTCTTTCTGTCTTTCTTTCTTTCTTTCTTTCTTTCTTTCTTTCTTTCTTTCTTTCTTTCTTTCTTTCTTTCTTTCTTTCTTTCTTTCTTTCTTTCTTTCTTTCTTTCTCCCCCCCCTTGTTTTTTTAATAAATGCAAGAAATAGGAAGTACAATTCAGTAGGTAGGATTTGGGCCTGATTTACATAGTAATACTTTACTATCGTAATAATAGCTGATGAAGATTGAAGAAAAACAATTATTCTTAGTAAGCTGTAAACATATTCAGCCATAAAATGTTTGTAATTAGCTGATCCCGTGATTTTGAATAAGCAATGTCTTAAACTTATGAGTATTTAACTACAAGGAATAAAAACAGATATTTGAACATGTTTATTGGCAAGAAAATTGTAGTGCTAATAAAGCTAACAGTTTATAAAAGAAATAATACAGCATAATAGAAACACCAATTATAGCAACATAATTATGTAAATTATTCTCAACACAATTAACTAAACAGCATAAGACATTGATTGGGTGTTACCCATAAGCAAGAAAGAAATGATCATATAGAGTTTAAAACAGAAAAAAAAAAAAAAAATAGAACTGTGTTATAAACACCCACTTAGATTTGCTTCCTATAAAGGGACATAATTTCCACTGCAGCTTACTCAGCATCCCCTTTCTCAACTGGTATTCCTTTGGGTTCACGCTGACAAGGCTTAAATGAATGTGTATATACTAAAATCAAAAAGATCTCAAATCCAGCTTATTTTATGTCTTAGATGATGATGACTTTTAGATTTACTGTATTTCATTAAAATACTTTTTCAGTATGCAAAACTTATTCTATATTCCTCCCAAATGGAATTAAGCATCTGACTGAGGCCTACTTCAGTCACGGCCAAATTATTATTATTATTATTATTATTATTATTATTATTATTATTATGTAATTGATTAGTTTACTTGCATAAACATGTTCTCCTGCTCTCTGAGGCAGGAACAGGAAAGTTTTGAAGTAAGAGTAACAAACACTTTATCATCAAAGGAAGCATAAACTTTGTCTTGTCTTGCTTCTGAGCTACAATGCAAATTCTAATAGCATGTGCTTTGAAATGCCACAAAGCATAAAGATTTTAGACCTTGCTTCCTCTTTTCTTATATCTGATATTTTCTTTAATATACAAACATGCATTTATTCAGGCTTTGTACCCATAGGGAATTATCCACATCCCTTGAGAGTGGATTGAGTATTATTCCCTAGCTCTAGGAAGCTAAAGGAGTTCTACTTGGTAAACCATAGCAGAACATTTAAAATTTAAACATTTAAATTTCAACATTTTTGTGAACTGTCAAAGAACCTGGCTTACTGATGTACAAAAAAAAATGAAAATTAAATATTTAAATTTTAAATGTTCTGCTATGGTTTACCAAGTAGAACTCCTTT
>NC_048897.1:12683972-12736015 GCF_011077185.1 Oxyura jamaicensis | reverse complement strand
CTGTTTAATCCAACAAACTCAGATTGAATGGGGGGGGGGGGGAAAGCAGGTGGCAAGGAGGGGTTCACCTGCACAGAGAGGCTATTTTTGGGGGGAAAAAATCTCAGACTTACCTCAGGACTGAATGGTAAATGAGTTGGAAGGTAACTTCTGCTTAGAGTAAGGAACAGAACAGCCTAATTCAATTCCTGTGGTAAGACTCATAAGAATTGATTGCATTATATATTAACTTGATTATTTCATTTCTGAATTAATTTGTTGGCCTGTGATTTAATTCAGTCCCACTTTTGAGTTTGATTTTCTAATTATAATATCTAATTTCTTGGACTAGTATTTGATAGTGATTTAGACTTAAAGTGACTGATTTGCTTTTTTATTTGTTTCTTTTATGGTTTTTCATAAAACTTGTAAATATATATAAAAACAGATTATACAGGAAACTACCAACTCATACTGGCAGTCTTGAAGTTAGTTGAGTACATCCTTTTATCTAACCAAGTAATTGATTCTCTTTCTCAAACTCAGAAACTGATTCCCAGGCAGAAAGACAAGAGTGGAAGAAATGCTATAGTTGGCCAAGTTATCCATGACTCTAGGCTGTATGTTTCCCTGTATATATTTATTATATGATCTCTTATAATTCCTGTGTAGACTTCGGTGTAAGAATACCCCATGAACAACTAAATGTAAAGATGGTGGTCATAAATGATTTTAAAAACAATAGCTTTAAAAACCTTGTAACTGAGTTCTCATGAACAGGAAAAAAAAAAAAATCTTTTATAATCTGTAAGCATAATAGCATTATGACATAGTAGAAGCAAATTTTAAAGTAGTTAATAGTTTTTAGCTACTTGCCTGTTGCAACTTGCAAGAAAATAATGTAAAAATAAGGAACAAAAATCATAAAATTTCATCTCTGCTCTGTAAACATACTTTATTCTTAAATAGTATACGTATACACCTTCAGATTTTCCCGGTTTTTATTTATTTATTTATTTATTGAATCTTCTATGGCAATACGATATGTCAGAGCTAAAGACATAGTTAAAAGCTTCACACTTGAATTGTCAATTTATTCTTTTGTGCAGAATTGAATGCAAGAGTCCACACTTTTAGTCAGTGATGTTGAGAAAACTGACACATAAATGAAAGGACTTAGAGTTGAGATTGTGTGTGCATTTGACAAGCTATAATGGAATTGTTTGCAAAGTTTTATTAAAATCCCTGCTTTCATTTATCTTTGTTAGCACAGCTACAGAAATCTGTGATATTATATTCCCGTATAAATTAAGCTAATTTTAACAGAATTAGACAAGGAAAAGAACAGAGAGTAGCATATTTTATTCTTGAAGAAAGATATTTTTGCAATAAAATATTTATACCTTATTACTTTGATTTTTATAACAATTAGTTTTTAAGAATGCCTAAAACTTGTGAGAAGCTATAATCAAGATTGTGAAATAAAGTCCTTACTCTCTTTGGCAGAAGGAGAATTTGACTACACTAATGAACTTTAATTCAAATGTTTCTTCCTAACCACTGAAAGGGTAGAATACAATTTCTTTAAGTGCTTTTTTCTCTTCTGTGTTCTCTCTCTATGTGATGCAAGGCAAAAATGTCCAAGCCACTCTTATTTGTGTGTGCTGAGTAAGGGACTAAGTCTGTACAAGCATTAATTCTGAGTCCACCAAAATATTTAACTCATGCATAAAAATAAGCATTCAATAGGCCTCCAAATTCAATTGAATTCAAATGCTTCTATCTTCAGGTCCTCAACAAAAAGACTAACTGGAAAAGAAAGCCATATCTTGAATTCAAATATATTTTCTCATCATTCTATACATATTTAGACTATGATATCATTTAGACTACAATCTTCAGGACAGATGAGCTCCCAAATCCAATTGAAAAACAATGAAAATTAACATATTAAGGGAATTCAGATTCAATTTTTTATTTCTACATTTCATACTTTTAGTATGTAACATTCATAAAATTAGTGAAAATATCTAAGAAGTTGTTTAATCAAGCAACTACAGTTCCAATGGTATATTCAATATATATATATATATATATATATATATATGTTATTGCAAGTTACCATCCTGGGGAAAAGGTAAATATGAAAATAATAGTACTATCCGGACTTCCCACATGTAAAGTGAAGAGAAAAAAATGCAATGAATATTTTATATTGGCTTGCATGAGCCTCCAAAAATTCCTGTGACATTGCAGTTTGTGACCAAATTAAAAAATATTGGAAAACAGAAAGGGCATAGTAATGATGATGCAATTTTTAAGTATAGAAGAAGCAGCTAGAAGGAAACACAAGACAAAGTCTTTGAGAGTTTATGCTAGTTTTCAGAGAAATAGGAAACAAAATGTTTCTGCTCATTTAAAGGATAACTACAAGAATATTTTTGTACCTGCCTTTCACAATGATGCAAACTAAATGATACAAGAAATCAAAATATCTGAACCACTCTAGGATATATCAAAGTAAACTATTCCATAATTCAGCAGAAGTACTTAATAAATGTAGAATTTTATGATAAGTATAAGGAATACATTGTAACTATGAATTGAACATTGTTTTCAAGAGAAAACAGCCTATTATCAGCTAGTCTTTTCTAACCCATTACTGCCTGCTGTCTATTACCCTACTCCATCCTC
This sequence comes from Oxyura jamaicensis, assembly GCF_011077185.1. Taxonomy (NCBI): domain Eukaryota; kingdom Metazoa; phylum Chordata; class Aves; order Anseriformes; family Anatidae; genus Oxyura; species Oxyura jamaicensis. Next base: position 12,733,342 of record NC_048897.1, on the reverse strand, counting down.
TCCCCAGACCACTGCAATCCTGGAGAAAATAAGTGATGCCTTGATTCTAGAAATTAGTCTAAATTATTTAATTATATAAAATATGTAATTATTATTAACTGGCTCATTTAAATGTTATTTAATACTTAAATTTTCATTACTTTTCAGAAAATTATGTCTGTATGCTTATGTGGAAATCATGCAGAGGTGTAAGATATTCATCACAAAATAGTGGTGCGGATTGCTAGAAAAAAAAAAAAGGAAAGAAAATTCTCAAGATTAAAGTTTTAATGATCCGTTTTACTCTGCTAAAGTCAAACCAGATAAAAAATGTCAATGCTAAAAGAAAGCAAAATGTATATTGGCATCTTTTTAAGAAAAAAAAAAAAAAAAATTTAAGGATTATTTTAACCATGCTGTTTACTAAACACATCTGATAGTTTGGTAATATATAGGAACAAATTATATTTTATTATTTAATTTTAAAAAACATTAAATGCAATTGCTTCTAATTTAAGTCAGCAGATCCATTCATGCAAATAAAAAGTATCTGCCAAATCCTAAATCCTATCAACCATTGTGGATAGTAGGCTGCTTAATATTTTCCCCTAGGCATTTTCTGTCCAATCTTGCCTCACAGGGCCATGCTTCATAACAAAAGGTTCTGTATAAGTAAAACAACAGCACCCTCAAGAAAGGAGGAGGTATTTAAGAGGAAAGATGTATGCAGGAGTCCTTTTATTTAAGAGTTCTAAATACAGATCTGTTCTTCTGAGTTTGGGTGAGAAGTTTCCATTGAGTAGGTGAAGAATGATTTTTTTTTTTTTTTTAACTTTTAAAAAATATTTTCTTATATGGTCCTGGACAAATGAAGGGAAAATAAAAATACAGAAGCCTGAAATTAAAGCAAAAATGTCAGAATTTTTTATAAACATAGTTTTTCTCTACATTCCTTCAGTTCTGCATTCTTCAGTTCTGCAATCTGCAATGTTGGCTACATTACTGATAGCACAGAGAAGAATTTTCAGAAAGTAAACGTGTACTCACCATTTTATCTTACTTTAAATACAACAGAAACAAAAATGCATTTTCCTTCACTATGTTTTGATTTTCCCTATAGCCCCTGCTTAGAGATAAAGGTTGCAATGAAATCACCGCTGAAAATTCTTCTGGTAACTGTACTAAACATCCCCTGTACATGGAATCCTAGCCAGCTCCCATTCTCCATACAAACCTGCCAGGTGCTGAAATGATCATCATCATTGGAAATCCAGCTACTTTGTAATCAAAAGAGCTTCCTCACAGGCTTTGCAAAAAAAAAAAAAAAAAAAAAAAAAAAAAAAAAAAAGATTTCACCGTATAAATTAAGTCAAATATTTAGAAATTTTGACTCTTCCACATGCATTTGGGAACCTGAAAATCCCAAATTCTACATAGCAGGAATTCAGTTCACTTTGTTAGAAATAATTCATCTGTTTACTTTTGCAAAATGCCAGATACAACTCAATTTTCTTCTAGGTATTTGATTCTTCTGGCTAGCTACTGCAATTGTATTACACCTTTCTCTAGAAGACAGTTACTAGTGATTAACTTAAGTATTTCAGTATCAGCTTGACTTGAGCTTTACATTTTTTATGAGCTTTACATTTTTTATTATAGGCATGCTTTCTATAATACTTATGAGTATGTTCATCAAGAAAGCAGTGCTCCATTACAGCAGATCACTCATTATTATGCTCAAAAACTAATGCTGAAGAAATGTATAAAAGAGTTATCCCTGGTTTGATACATTCAGTCTGGAGTCTGGAGAAACAAAATTTCTCTTGCTGTGAGATGAGACTAGGGTAATTTAAACACTGTATGTGATTTGAAATGCCTTACCATGCTGGTTGTCTGCTCAGCTTAAATGAACTATAAGAGTGATTATGCTGCTGTGGGTGCATTTCATACATTAATAGATGATGCAGAAGGGCAAAAAAAATGCTTCAAGCTTCTTTAATATGATAGACCCAACTCTTAATTTAGTATACTTTCCCATGCCACTGTGCCTCCACTTACTACTCTACTCTATTTCAGACTGCAGCAAAGAATACACTTTCTACCTAGTCCTTCCACTCAAAGCTTGTCCACATTTATAAGCAACTATGAAAATTATTTTAAATGATTATCAGGTTTCTGTTACAGTTAATATCAAATGACCACTATCACATACCAAACCCTTATTTTCACTTCAAATACCTCTATTCAAAAAATGCTATGTTATATAGTGTACGCTGGAAAGTTTTAGAAATGATAGTTACAATGCCATCAAAATTATGCTTATAAAGATGATATCTGAGTGTCATCTAGCCCATGTGTCATTGTTAAAAATATAACTCATGCTTCAACTGTCTCCAAATGTCTATTATTATGTAGCAAAGCTTAAATCCAACTCAGTAGTGGAATGTTTTTTTTTTTTCTACTTGCTTCAGCAGGAATAGGATTTTCACTCATTATATTTTTCATAAATCCAAGCAGAGCATTGAAAAGCTGTATTATGACACAATAATTCTTATTACTTAAAGATCAATTAGTAATTTTCTTGCTAGTCTATATATAATTTTATTAAAAGTTGTTTTTAAGTGGAATATTTGTTAATGAATTAAATATAGGTTGTAATAGGCTTTACATTAACAGTTAAATTATTATTATTATTATTATTATTTTATGAAGAGTGACTGTGTAACAGTTGGTGTAATTGATAACAAACCAAAAAGCTACTTTGAGGAAAATGATCCTGGTTTTCATCTAAAATAGATCTCTTGTCCAGCACGTTTCTAAAGCTATTATCCTCTGAGTTATTTAAAATGTAGGCTGCTAAATTTATGATTCATTAGTCAACAGACTGTTACTTAAACCTTAGACTCCACATTACTAAAAGCAATATCTAATCTCTTTCCTTTTTTTTTACAGGATTTTAGCTAACTAATGTGGAATTACATAATACCACTCCCAACCTTGGCAATGTAGTGAGGAATCTAGTCCGACTTAGGAGAGATTTAGCCTTTAAAACCTGTGACTTCCTATTATCTTGTTTTCATTGGTATTAGGCAAAAGGTGTTCCTCAGTGAAACTAATTGAAGAAGTTGAGAATTGAACTTTCATCAGTATTTTGTTTCAATTTACATTCTCTGGTACAAGCCATTGTGGTAGAGATATCACTTTCTTTCCAAAAATTTTAATTACATCTTCTTCACCTTTTTGCATTAATACAGGCAAATTAATTTTACAATGGGGTGCAAGAAAGTATGAAAGATGAAAATAATTATGAAGGACAATTTTTACAGTTGTCTGAAACATTAAAATTTCATTAAAAATTGAGGAACATTTATTGGGAAAGAAATATAAACAAACAACAACAAAAACAACAACAAAAAAACTTTTTTAGATATCTTTTTGGGATTCCTTATACTTGAAGGTCTTCTTAACCTAAACAAAGCCATCAGACAATTTTTTTGGTGAGATGATATATTCCTCTAACAGAAAAGGCCAGTTTTGGAAATGAGGGATCCCGTGAGAAATTTTAACAGGTTAGAGATTTCTGGCAGGACTAACACATGAACAAATTCAGTATAGCAGAGTATCTGATTGGCACATAAAGTTCAGAGAGATCTTTGGCAATATTGTATCCTTCTCCCAACATCTTCATTTATCAGTTTTCTTGGCTTTCTCCAAAAATAGCTTGAGTCATGTATGAACCTGCTATATAAATAAAAAGTACCAAAAATCCAAAGTAAAACTGTATAAATCAGGCATATTTTCAAATGCAGATATCTGTGATATCAAGCAGGTATCTTGAAGGGCACTGGGCAAGAAAGTTTACACACCTTTGTCTGCAAAATTTTTATCCAAAATTTAGGGCCAAGGTGCTTTACAATTTCATGTACTTTTCTTAGTCTTTGGCAAGTTCTTTCTCTGTATAATGTCTGTTAGTTATGTGCCTATTCTGAGACAGCACAGGTGTTGCTGTCACTGAGTCGGATTGCCCTTCTGCAACAAGGTGACCACATGTATTTTTATGATGATTGTGTAGGGAAAACCACTATAAACGCTGAATAAACTCATACAGAAACAGGCAAAAAGCTTTATGAATTAGCATAGCAAAAAAAAAAAAAAAAAAAAAAAAAAAAACACTAGAAAAATGCAAGGTTGGTCATTTGGGACATAGAAAGACAAAAGTCTCCTAACTGTTCAGAAATGAGGTCAATAATTTAGAAAGAAAAAGCTCATGACAACCTTTTTTCAACATGAACTGAATTCCAGTTATCAGCTTGAATTGGTACTTTAGGAGGAGATTGAACTAACAAGATGAGGTCAAAGCAAAAATCATTCTTATTTCCTGGAGAAAATAAAAAGTAGCATTTCATTAAAATTAAAATCCCTCTTGTGAAAGCCACAGAATATAATGAAATATTTTGGATTTCATATTTAATTCTTCTAAATTGCAAAAGCTTGGCAAGGCTTCAGTGGTGAATTAGGGTATTTCTTTTGAAGGAACAGAATACAAATAACTGACCACATGAAATATTGTCCTAAAGATATATTTTGTTTTTTTTCCACTTGAAATTCAAGATTTGTTCCATTGGTAAAAAATGGCATCCAGGTGTTCGAATCTGTATTACCTTTTAAGTGACATTTAAACAGCTCTCAGGCCTTTTTTGAAAAACCCAGACAGTGATAATTATAATTCCACAGTAACTTCAGTATATACTGTTTAAGTTAGTTAAGACGTTTTAAAGATTGAAAAAAAAAATATTTAAAAGCTTGAGAAAAAAAAAAAAAAAAAATGTGTTCAAAGGTAGATCATTCCTACCCTTGTGAGGGGAATGTAAAGAAGAAGAAAGTTCACCTAGTTATACTTTCCTTATAAATTAACAGTGAAGGGATGAGAATATTTAAAAATGCACTTAATTTTCAAGCTTGCTTTTATTTCTATTTTTCCCCTATTGTCTACACTATGTCATATTCATGATAATGGCACTTAAAAATAAAAATAAACATGAGCTATTTTCTACAGATTTTATTCCACAGTAACAAAGTATCATGCATGTCCCCTCTGATTAATTTGAGATTTTGAGTATGAACATAAAAGCTTTTAAGCCTCAAGGTAATGAATATTGGCAATATTTCCATTTTAAGATATTTTTTCTTCCTGAATCTGCCTTAACTGACTAGATCCTTGCCTGTGAAAGAACTGCATATTGCACAAGTCTAAATGGTAAAGACAGAGTGTGTTTCTGATCTGAAAATGTGGAAACCAGGGGGGAAGGTTCATTATTAAAACAGTATTGTACACATATTTGACAAAGGAATAACTAAATGAAATCTAAGCCACTCAAATCTTTTTGAAAAACTCAAAAGCCCTTTTATGAAGTGTTTATTTCCAAATATTTTTGCTTAATATCCTTACCTATCATCTCTTGTGAAGTTTCAGCTGTGACCTCATTTACTTTGTTAGAGATCAAAAATTATTGTACAGTAATGCATTCAGGTGCAAAAATGTGGCGAAATCTAATAAGGGCCAATTCATTTTAAAATGCATGTAGAAATGGATGTAGTTCAGCCTGCCATAAGCAAACTTTCCTTTTATGCCTTTAAGACCATCTTCTCTGTTTTGTCCTTTTCTCCGTAACTTAGTTATTCTGTTCTATAGTAAAAATAATGAACAATTGGAGTTTAGTTTGTGTTAGTGAGAGAGGTTTTCAATCTGCCATGGGGTAAATTCTGCAAAGTGTCAAAGGCATCACTAAAGGCAGAGAATAAACTCATTTTATGTTCCAGTTCCATGAAAAAATATATATATAAAAAAATCAAAGTTATTTGGTAGTGAATAACTTTTCTACCCAAATATCCTATTAATTAAAGAACTGTACTCTACTCTTTTCCTCCAGGACCCCAAACCTCATAAATTTTGGTTCTCTGGGAAAATTAAAGTGTGTTCAAAGTGATCTCAAATTCATTTTTCCCTAATCGGTTAGCTCATTAAGCAACTTCAACCACCTTATGTAAAAGCTTTTATATTAAATAAATTATAATAAAGAATCAATAGTAAAGCTAGCCCGATCAGGGAGATGATCAAAGCTTTATATACAGATTATTGGCTGAATGTCCTTGGAATGTAATACCTATGAAATTAAATGCAGATGTTTAAATTAGTCTACAGAGTGAATTTTTATATTGCAAGTGCGCAGATAAATGCCCAGTCCTGCATGTCTACAAGTTTTCAAACAGATGCAAGTACAGGTCAAAACTTATAAATGCATGTGTTCTTCATACATTAAGCTAATTAAATTCCTTGGCATGTTCATATTTTTAATGAATATGTTAACAATACCATAAACAAAACACTACTAAACTGGCTTTCTAAAAATAGCTCGCTTTTTGATGTTAAATTAACTGTCACGTCGTCTTTCCTTCACCATTTGCAATAATATATGTTTAGATAATTTTAAGTAAAGTTTCTAATTTTCCAGTAATACAAAATGTAGGGTTTCTTTTCAGGAAATTTAATGATGTTAGGATTGTTATCTAACACTTAATGCATGTTATAAATGTGCAGATTCATTACTTCCTGTGTTCATGAAGGGGAAGAAAATGGGGGAAAAAAAATAATTTAAAGTTCTTTTGTAGAAAAAAATCATCCAGGACAGGAACAGTCTTTGATTGAAGGTTTGCTCTAGAGTGCAACTTTGTAAAACAACAGTGTGGGGGCTCAGTTTTGTTTCAATAATTTGCAGGTAATATCTGTTTGTGTACTAGTAGAAGGACTATTTATTCTAATAGCCAGCTCAGATCAATGTATGACCTAAAAGACAAGAAAGTTTGGTATGGTTTGGTTTGGTTTGGTTTGGTTTGGTTTTACTTTTCTTGTGTTTTGGTTTGTTTTTAATCCTTACTCAGGTATATTCATTAATAAAGTTTCTGTAACTACAATTTGGCTTCTGAATTTGTGAATGACATGGGAGGCAGAATAGAATAAGCCATTCTTTTATTTTACAGACTTCTTTAAAGGAAATAAATCTATTGCAAGCTTTCTTGCTAAAAGCATCAGATTGATTCTGAATGCCATGGAGTGTTTCCTCAGAAAGGACCTGATTCTATCAGGTTTCAAGAAACATTAAGCCTCACAAATCCCAGACTTAGTCACCCTTGCTTCCTTGAACCACTTGATATTACTCCTTTCTGTTCTCAAAATGAGAAAATAGCTCATGGGAATTGTTTCTTTGCTGTACCCAAGTAATCAAGCTTCAGAAACAAATGAAAACAACAGAACAAGTGGAAACAGAACAGCTCACTTTCCTGTAAGTTTGTATTTTATTGCTCCTTCACAGCAAACAGCAAACCCTTGTCTCATCACCTGCTATTTTCAATCATCTAGTGGGAAAGGGCACTTCCCACTCAGACCCTCCAGAGTGAACAGGGATTGGAGAATAACTATTAGTTTGCTTTCTTACTGCTGGAAAAGCTCATTCACTGTTAGTGATGGTGTTATTTTCATTCTCAGTCCAATTGCTTTCTATTTTTGGCTGATTCAGACCCATTTTCTAAGATCAGAATGCTTAATCATTCTTTCATGTATTTAGTGGTTTACACATCGGCAGTTTAACTTTAGAATCAGAAGATTAAATAATGCACTCTTAACTGAGCGCTGTGGCTAGCCATCTTGATTTTGTCTTGCACCTTCTGCATTTATTTGAGTTGTTAGTACACTATTTAGTTACTGAGAAGTGCAAGTTATGTTTATAGATCTCAGCCGCTCGAGGCCTCTTTCCAAAGACTGTTCATATATATAAAATGCCTTTGCTCCATGCATGATGCCAGGAAAACCAACAAGATTTTCAAATACTATGATAAAGATGATTCTTTTTAACAGATGTGAAAACACTGTTTCCAAGTGACTAATCTAGCATGTCCAGATCAGTCTTATTCAACTTTTAAATTATCATCTATACCATAAAAATAGTCAGCCCTGAGGCTGATCTGCAATCTTAATTAAACCATTGTGAAGTCAGTTCTCAGTAATGAATTAATTATTTGTGGTAGTGTTCCTAAACTTCAGAGAAAGATACCCACTCCACAGCTGGAGTAGACTCAACAGGTGTATGTGGATGGTTACTATGGCTGAGCTGACAACTAAATTTTTTTTTTATCCCACATATATGTAGTCAGGTCTAGTTGTTGGTGCTCCTCCATGTCAGTCATGCCAAACTTCTTTTATCCTCTTTCTAAACTGAATTTACAGAGTGAGTCTATTTCTCTACATAAGACACCAGGTGTTAATGGTTCTTTTAAAAGCTCTAGATAATACACACAAGATTCACGTTGGAACTAAACCTGTTTTTTGACCTTCTGCATACCTTTAAATAGTGTGCAGGTTTGCTGTTATAGTTGGAGACTTTAAAAAATATTTCTATTTTGTTTCTTAGAGCTTTATTTCACTGAGTGTTACTGGATAATAGCAGGGAAAAAATGTCTAAATATAACATGTACTAAGGTCTGAATACCAGTTTTCAGATCAACATTTGTAGAAAGAGAGAAATGATCAACAAATACGAAACTGTTTTCTCCTCCAAATAGCTCAGAAAACAAACAAACAAACAAACAACAAAACAATAGACACCTTTTAGTTGCTGTTAATTAAAAATATTGGTCATAGGAATATTTCCAAAATGCTGCCACCAGCATAACGTTATGTATCACCACATCTCTTTCCATATTTATAGCTTCTTCAGTTACCCTGACTCAAAAGTAGTTGCACAACAAGGATTTATATAGTTTCATAAGACAAATAGAAAACAAAAAAACTGCTGTAATTCTTTCTGTCCTGATCTGAATTGGATTAACTTCCCCCTGGACAGATGGCAAAATTAAATCCTGTCAAGCTGTGAGATACAAGTTTCCTTTACAGTGCAGTCTCATGAAGAGTTTTATCTATACATCACGAACAAGAAATATATCCGTATCACTGTATTTAGCCTAAGGTAGACTAGGCTCATGAGAGACTCACTACATGAATACGTTGCCCTAGTCCAGTGTGGGTCAGGATATCTCTTTCAACCAGACTGTTTTGTTTAGGATAGCTACACTGATCTATGCTGAAAACAACTTGTCCAATCTTCATTTTACTGTTCTATATTTCTTCACCTCCCATATTTTATGAGGCAAAATATACTTCTATTTACTTCAAGCCTTTCACCATGTAATTATCTTTTTTTCTCATGTTGTAGAACTGGAACAGGAGATGCTTCTTCATCCATGTTATTTTGATCATTCATTATTTTACATATATCAAACAAACAAACAAAAACATTCTTTTCATTTATTATTTTTCCATGCCCTTGAGCATTCTTGTTTTCTCTGAATTCTCTGTATTTCTCCCTTTATTTGTTACAAAGATTAGCAAAGTGATTTGGCATTTAACAAATTATTTATCCTTATTTTCAACCTCTATATTCTCAACTGAAAACTTTCTTTCCTCCTTTTTATTATTATTACACTGAGAATATAATTTTTCTGAAACTGCATAACTGATTTATAAATCATTTATATTTTGATATTTGTCATTATAGTTCTCATAAAATTGCAGTCAAACAGATGAAGAGCAGATCTCCTGTGTGAATAGATCAAATACATCCTATGAATAATATTACAGCCAAATTATAACTTTCAATGGGACAGACTACTCAAAGATGGACACATTTTTGAAAAAAAAGATTCTGTAACTTAAGTAATTTAAAATTTTATCAACATTCAGATTTTTAAATTCTTAGATTATAGAAAGGGATAGATCTCAGCCATTTATTACAATATATTTAATAGTTGTAGAAATCCAGGATGAAAGACTGAACAGAACATTCATAATGTACATCCATATTTGATGCTTATGTTAGACTTAATTCTTGTTGAAGACTGAGGGCAGCATATGAGTGTGTATCTGTGTCTGTGCATGTATGTGTGCAGGGGATGAAAGAGAGGAGGTAAGTTTGAAAATTACATGGGCATCTAAGCCCAGGGATTTTAGAAAAAGCCTGACAGGTTTCTAGTGTCTTTCAAATGAGATGTTATACCTAAGTCATTTGAACCTCTCCAGAAATTTTTCCTTTAAATGAATGGCCTGTGATGGAAAAATGCAGCTCCTTCTACTGATATTGAAAACATGGGTTTAGGATTGTAATTTTAAACAGTAATTTAAAAGATGAAATGTTAATAATCAATAATTCAACCTGAGTTAGCCACAAAATAACCTTTCTTACCTCCTTTTACCTCCTGCTTTTTGTTCATCCAATATTTCTTTATAAAAGTGTAAGTCTCTTCAAAAAACAAAATGGAGCAGTAGATGTTCAGAGGTATTATTAATGTGCCTGTCACAGCAGTTTCTTGTCCACTGGGAAATTGTTCATTTATGGTGAACCAGACCTCGACTATAAATGGAGCTTTGCAAGCTAAAAATATTTCCCTTCTCAATAATAAAGAAAGAAGTTTGAAATAATATGTTAAAAATGTCATTGAGGGCACTGTAGATGACTAATGAGTGACTTGAAAAGAATGAGTGCAATGTTTAGCCTTATAAGATTATTTATTGACTGGATTTTTACCATATCTATTTTTGATTGACCTTTTCTGAAATATAAGAATTACTCTGTGTCTATCACCATATTTATGAGGTTTTTGCTCTAGTGATAAATGGTTAAAGAAAATAGATATACCACTGAAGGTTTGTTCTCCTTTCTTATTATTTTTAAAGGGGATATAAGTCAGTACTACCAATACTACATCTATGCTAATGCCAGTCTGCAGACTCTTGCAGGTTTTAGTCTTGCTTGTTTTATCACAAAATTCATATCTGTTAATTTGTTTTTAAACATAAAAGCCAGTAACTTGAATGAAGAAAGTCTCATATGCTTAAAAAAAAAAAAAAAAAAAAAAAAAAAAAAATTTATAAATTGGTTAAAATTCTAGGCTAATTTTACTCAGATCAGAATCCAGTTTATTTAGCAAAACAATTCATAATAAGTCCTTCATAAGAAAGAAAGAAATAAGTTAGAACAGTTAGAAATGACATGAACATTTGAGAGGAAAACCAAAACAAAAACGTATTTTTTTCCTCCCTTGATAGAAGCAAGGATAGGAATTTTAACTTTTATTACAATTTCCTGGGAATAAAGCATATTTGATCACTTAGCAGCACTCAGAGTCTTTATATTTAAATGAAAGTAGAGAACACTGAGCAGGAACTGATATGATTATGCCTCTACTGATGAGTCACAACTAATGACACAGTTTAATACTCATGAAGCAAAGCACGTGATGTAAGTGAGAAAGATGCAAATGGCAAGATTAAAAAGTCAGTGGAGGAGAATATGCATCTATATACCTGTGAGGTTTAGGTAAAGAAAAATAACATTTTTCTAGAAGAAAATGTTTCTGATAACTTTTTGGACAAATATGCTTACTGTGTAAGAAATTCCAGGAGGAACCTCTGCCAACGTGTAAACTATGACAGAAACTTTCATATCTAACATTTAGAAGAAAATTATTGAAAATAAAAAAAAAATTGTTACATTTTACAAAGAGTGAGATGATAAAAAGACAGAATCATAGATTCATGGACTGTGTTGGAAGGGTTTAAGATGACCGTAAAGACCATCCAGTTCTGAATCCCCTGCCATGAGCTGGGTCACCTCCCACTAGACCAGGTAGTTCAAAACCCCATCCAGCCTGGCCTTGAACACTTCCAGGAGTGGGGCAGCCACTTCACTGAGCAACCTGCTCCAGTGCTCAACCACCCACACAGTAAATAATTTCTTCCTTATGTTTAATCTAAAACTGCCCCCTTTCAGTTTAAAGCCACTGGTGGATGACTTCAGTTGCTCATTTAGAAACAAATTCCATACTGTTTTTCAGTGAGTTTATACAACTTATAATGTAGAATTCACCTTACTGAATTCTTTTCTACCTTTCTTCTTCTGTTTAGTGTTTTTCACACTTTTGTGAGTACCAATTTTTTGATTCCAGAAACTGTGATTTTATACCTGACATTTTTCTCATTTAGGCTGTTTTTAGATGCCTCTTGGTGAATTGTTCTTTTAATGAAAGTACTCAAAACATTCCATGACACTAAGATGTCAAAGTTCATCTCCAGCAGTGAATTTATGCCCGACTGGATAATTCTTATGCTGTTCCCCTAATGTTAAAACATCTTCTGACTTCCTTTATTTAAGTTAAATCCTATGAAATGCTCTCCTTTCCATCATAATTCATAGACACTTTATGTTTGTATGATAGGGTTCAAAGACAAATAATCAAGTTATTTACTCTTTGCCCAGAGAGGTTGTGGAGCCTCCCTCCTCTCTGTCTGCCTGTTTCCATTATGAGTGTTTAATTTGTCTTCCTTTTAAGGGACATCGACAAAGCTACCTAACTATCATAACCACTGCTATACCTCAAAACACACAAAATATAATTCCTAAAATAGACAACTCCTTCCCCTCTTGGCAGCAGTGCTGAGCTGCATATGTCTGCTCAGCTACTCAGTCTAGGTGCCTGGATGCCACCACAAGCCTTGTGTGAGACCAGGCTCAGTGGCTTGTGCAGCAAGAGGAATCTGAGTCCTGGTGTCCCAAATGCTAACCTGTCTTATGAGGTGAATGATTCTCAAAGATATACCTTACTTTATTGTATAAAAGAATATCAGTGTGTGAGAGAGGAAGAAAAAGACTAACTCTATATTTTACTCTCATCACACTTTGTCAGGGGTATGAAACAGAAACAATTCAGGGAGATTCTAGTCACAGTATACATGGTATACATATAGAAAAGTGATACAATTTTCAGCAGTCACTGGGAAGAAGACTTACTTCAGGATGCTCCATGACACCTGGGATTTGCATATGCACAGCAAAATGGAATTCAAGTTTTGGCTCCAAATCTCTTCCATGTGGCAAGTAAATATTTTTCCTTGTGAGTAGGTGCAGTTGCAGTTTGCTCTTATTTTTCGTGGATAGAGGGAGACAAAGTGAAAAAGTCTCTGTGTAAGAAAATTCAAACCCTAAAAGTAGGTTTTGTGGCAGGCAAGAGGCACCTACCCCTGCTTAGAACAGAAGTTTAGGAGCATAAATTGTACTCTTCTGTTTTATACCCAGAACATCTGCGACTCTTTTCACAGCCTCTTAGTTCTTATTCTGAGATCTAATCCTGTGTGAGAAGTTTGGCTTGCCAGATGTCCCCTTAAATCTGGCTATTCAGTGCTGATTTTACCCCACTTTACTACTTTTTTTTTTTTTTTTTTTTTTTTTTTTTTAAGGAAATAAGGAAATATATATTAGCACAGTCTGAGGTACTTTCAGAAAAAAAAAAAAAAAAAAAAAAAAAAAAAACACTCAACTCTTCATCTATACTCCTCTAGTACTCAGTAAATACAATGTAATTAAACATACCTACGTCAGAAAATAAAGAGTAAGGACTGTTCTGCATTTGATTTTTCCCAAAGGCACCCTTGGGGACTGTTATCATGGCTCAGCTGGTACACAGTAATTAAACTGTAAGAGTTTTATTGTATGCAAATCCTTAAAATGCATCCTAAATCTGACAGAAAGATCCTGAAAGAATGGTTTGTGTCAATATTTCTATACTACTTTCCTGCCTTCTCAATAATTCCACAATTAGAACCCGTTTTCTTCCTCAGTTCAGTACTGGTCTTATCACTCGCATTCTCCTTCACAGCTACAATATGTGATCTGAATTCTCCTCCTATTGTGAGACATGTCAGAATACGTGCCTGTCTGATTAACAATATCAGGTTTGTGTCTTCTTACAATTGAACATACTTGATTTTGAGGATGTAAGGGAATTCAGTTAGAGATGTCTTGTATAACCCTGTGAAGATTAATGTACACTTCTGAATCCCTGACTATTGGAGTTCCCAGTGGACAACAGGATGAGAAAAGTAGGATATTTTGACATGACATTATGTCCTAGTTTCACACTCCATGGTACATAGCAGTCATTCAGCTCTGAGAGAAGTTACTTGCAGGGATGATGAATATAGAATATCAGAAAACTAAATAAATAAATAAATAAAATATTAGAATGAAGTATCCCCAAGCTCTTACTAAAAAGTGCTATAGCTTGTCAATTGCATTATTTAGTCTCATGATTCTGTGTGATTCTGTGTGAAGGAGACTAGCACCTTGCATATATTTACTACCCTGCATGATTTGGAATGCCAAGTGTTTTCACCAAGTAGTTTTCACCTCCACCTAGTATGTAGACCTCCTGTAGGCAGTTGTATCCAGACCTCCTTCTTAACGTAGTTGTGCAATATGTCTCTTCTGTAATTCCTGACTTGCTTCATGATCACACATGGAGCTTGATTTGGAAGTAGTAAATGCAATGCTTACTTGTGTTATTTCTCTCAGATATCAGACTGTCTCTTTCACAATGTTCTGCTCCTTGTTTTCCTGGGCTTAAAGACTTTCAAAGTGGCTCTACTTCACTGCTGTTCTATATTGTCATAGTTTGTTTAACATCTTGGTTTGAGGTTCTCTCATTTCCATATCTAGAGCAGGCAGGAGAGGTTCCTTCTCAAAGTTGCTTTAATGATAAAAGGAATACCTTTGTAACAAATGAGGGGCATCTTCAGAAGGCAACAGAAATTCCAAAAATAACGAACTGTTGTGCAAGTTGTGTCAGATTTTGGGTCCACTCCTCTCAGCTTTCACCATTATATATTGGGGTCAGGATGTATTACATTATTTTAAGTGAAATTTCAGTATTGTAGAATAAACAGCATTTTTTGTGATAAGAAAGCTTTTTTTGAAAATATTAGAGAGGAGAGGATGAGATGAATGAAGAGGATTATGTTTCCAAAAAAGCCCTAAAAACACAATTTTTATGTGGTAGCACACTGGGGAGAAAAAAAAAAAAAAAAAAAAAAAAAAAAGAGAACCTTGGTTACAGAACAGAGAGCTCTGGAGTCTCTATCACACTACCAATATTGAGTTGTCAGAAAGCTGCTCTATTTTTTTCTTTCTTTACTTATTTATTTTTTCTTTCTGTAACACTTTTTAGCCTCCTGCAAAAAGAGAATAAAAGGAAGCAGCTCTGTCTAGACTTGGAAAAGTTCTTTAGTTTGCATATTGTGGAAATGCCTTCCCCAGTTAGTTACTGCCGTTTTATAACACTGCAGCATATGGGATCAAAGACTAGAACTGCCACCTCCTGTTTACAGTGGGCTGGAGCAGTCACAGAAGTGTCACAGCTGCTTTCTGCCTCAGTATGACTGGGAATAGGACTGATAATGGTAGGTTGCTACCAACAGGTTATTTATTTATTTATTTGCTTGTTTATTTGTTTGTTTCCTCTGCAATGTCAATGCATGTGTTGCTAAAATTTCGTATTCAGAAGGGAAAGTACATCTTTGCCTAATGTCAAATATTCTTGAATACACCTGAAATACCACTCACAAATATACATGAAATTCTATTGTTTCAGAGAGAATTTCAAAAGCTAAATCATAGTAAAACAGGAAATAAAAATTAAAAATAAACATTTATGTGTATTCGAGGTTTGCAATGTATGTTATGATGAGACAAGAACTGCAGTTAAACTTCACTGACACTATATTCCAGGGCTTGCATTTAGAAAGGGTACTTTTATAACTCTGCCATTATCAAATCTCTGTGAAAACAGTGAGTGGTCTTCATTTTGCAGTGACAGTATGGTGTTTAATATGGTGTTTCATCTGGCTGAAAATAATAATTTCTTTTAAGGTTGATTATTACTTTTTAAGGTGAAGTTACAAGGGGTCCAAAGGGTGTAAATTTGGGACGTTATTAAGAAAATTGGCATTTGGCAGCCCAAATTATAGTTTATGCTTCTTATTTCTCTTTCCAGCTCTGAGCAATTATTTTTATTATTATATTCACCAAATGGAGAAACAGAACAGAGAGACAAGAGAATGCAAACTTTAAGATTCCCTTCACTGAATGTGCCTGTAAATTCAGGTTCCACAGCAGGAAGATATGCATGGGCATTTAAAGATGTATTTCCAAAAGGAGAAAGAAACACAGAAGAGAAACTTGGGCACTCATCATGTTCTGATAACATGAACTCAGGTGAGTTTGTGTTATCAGAACTCAATAACAGAACTTTTTTCTGTGCCACTTCTGCATATACCCTAAACAATGCTATTCCCGGTCCTGCATGTGCACTATGCAAGAGCTAGGAATTACATCACTGCATGCACTCCATGTTTTTAGTTGGCTATCCAGGGGTTGATATCCATTACATGTTAAAAACAAAAGGATAAAGATGAAGCTGCCTGCTGCTTTCTTTCTTGCAGCGGCCTTGGAGGTAGGATAAGCTCAGAGAGCAAGATGCACATGGCATCATAGCACCAATAATTTTTTGACCTACATCACTGTAAAAGGTCCAGATCTGTTGGTGCATGCTTTCTGATTGCCATACTGAAAGGCTGACTTGCATGCTCAGGCATCAGTTTGAGGGCTCTGAGACTATAAGAACTTATGCTTGGAGACTTTGAAGATTTCTACATTCTGTACAAGTGCCTTTTATTTCTTTCATGGTCTTCTACATCCAAACAGTTCTGCTTATATTTTCAGTTCTGGAAGTTTCTGATTTAGTTATGATGGTGATTGTGCATCTATTTCTGCCCCAGAGCTTGAATATTAGGTGCAAAATAATTAATGTGCTTAAATTTTGATAAGATTTTTTTCCTTGGGTCTCACAGCACTTTATGATAAAATAAAGGAATGTGAACTATTAGGTATATTGCATAGTTTGGAACATTAAAAACAATGTATATTATTTTCAATACACTGATAAATACAGTTTCCGTAGAAATTTTACCAAATTTTAAATGTGTAGGTAGAAGTTTTTCCTTCTTACAGGTGAGGACCTGATCCACAAATCAGAGCAACTTATACAGTTCTTAGCAATTAAAAATCCCCAAATATTTCACGATAAGGATAAAATTAACATATAAGCTTTAAAATTATGCTGGATCAAAAGTTACATTTGAACTTCCTTTCTTTATATTTTTGTGTAAGAAAATGTACCTTACCTGTGTAAAACATTTGAGACTAAAAAGCACACATTTTCTTAAATGTTTTTTCTTTGTCTACATTGAGAGATCAGCAAGTAACTCAAATATCATCAATTTTCTCTCTGACCTTCTCTACAAAAAATGGAGAAAAGATTTTATATTTTAGATCTGCTAATATAATCAAGAAATGATGTCAGTAGAGAAAGGCAAGTAGAGTAATTCAAGAAAAAAATGGTATTTGACATCTCAGAACACGAATGGAACTCTGAAATGTGTCTCATACTTAAGTCCTAAAACTCTCAGCCCCATCCAGCTGAACTGTCATAACAAAAAGAAGTGATATAATAACTGCTACCCAGTTATACCTGTATCTTCTAATTAATACTTTTTTCTCACAGACACTGGCACTCACATTCATCTATTAAAATTCATCCATTAATATTCAGGCAGTACTTTTTAATCTTCTTCTTCAAACCTTAGTGTCCTTGTCTGTATTTGCTCAAAATAGAGGCCAAGAGGAACCATTTACTTCCTCTGTATTTACCAAAAGTTGTTATTAAGTCAAGTGTTCAAAGAACAATTGCTTCAAATCTTGCATCTGGCCTACTTCAAACAATTTCCTTGCACTTTTCTAACTACTACTTCTTGCCTTGTATATTGATTTTAAATATCTCCATCTAGTTCTTCTCTATGTGTAATTCTGTTTAATAGGGTGCTGTGTAGAAAGCAAAACACTCTGATAATTACAGGAGCACTCTAGAGTAAGGTTTTCTGCCTCAGGTCCCCATCTGGAAAAATTATTTGTCTTGGTAGCGACTCATCTTTCATTAAATCTTGAAAGCATTTTGCCATGGAACTGAAAAGCCCTAGTTTTTGAGGAAGGCAAGAATGTGTTCTTGCTGTGTAGTAGATTGATGATTACATTGCCATTTCTTTCCTCTTCTCTTCTAGCTGTAACCTGCAAAAAATGTATTTTAATAATGCTATCACTGAGGGGAAAGATATCCATGGAAATGTTAATAATGCATAAAAGCATTATTAATAAAATAAAATAAAATAAATTTTAATATTGTTCCTTAGGCAACACTCAGACATTCACCATAGGTTACCACCTACTAAGAAGGAAAATGTCTGCAAGTGCATGTAAATCTAGTTTGTGACATTTCTTTATACTCATGGAAAATAACCAGTTAATCTATCAGACTGTCTGGTAAAGTGTGCTCTTGTTTATACACCTAACTACTCACCTTCACATCTGACAAAAATAAACAAAAGAGAAAAAATAATTTCTAGCTTGGTTGCTTTCCTTATTCATAAATATGAATAAAGAAGTTACGCAATTTTTAACTGGTTCACCTGTGTTTTGGATTTCATTTTTCCTATCATAGAACAGAATTGTGAGGATGATGACTCTAAAATCCTTTCCCTTTGTTGATATTTATAAAGCACGGAGGGTGGGGGTTAAGCCCTGATGATTTTCAAAGGATTTTCTCATCAGCCAAGGGCAGGAGCTGAGCTCCAGAGGGACCTTGGGTTCATAGCTGTATTACCAATGAGTAATGCCTTGAAACCGCATCTAACTCTGCTGCACTTCAGATGTTTATGTGGTGCTGGTTTTAGTATCTTGATTAAAACTTAGCAGTTAACATAAAGTAACTCTCTTGTCACTATATATTTTCGACACTTTTACTATTTTTTTACCACTCCTCTTTATGATCAGAATAATAAATGCACCTCTATAGGCTTTTCCCTGCCATTTTATGCATCTGACTCCATCAATAAAACCTGCTGCGGCAAGACTAAAGCAATGTCTCAGGCAGTTAAATAAGCTGAATGACCATATTAAATCGATGTTTTTCAATATTTAAAACTAAAAGGTACATGTTAGACAAAACACAAGCAGTTGGCCTTTTTTTCTTTTAATTCAGTAAAAGACAAACAAGAAGGATTCTTCATTCCTCCACCTACAGCTAAATGTGGAATAAAGCAACTTAGGCAAACTTACTTTCAACAGAACATAATTATGATTATAATTACACCTAGATTTATTTAAGATTAGCCCTATTCATTCCTGGCATTTTCTTAGAGATTTGCAGACCTGTTAGCTTTTCCTCTTCTCTATTTTTTTTTCTTTTTTTTTTTTTTTTCCCACAGTGTAAAGTGATGATCAGGTTCAGTGTCTAATGAGGCAGCCACACTGAACATGTCGAGACAAAGAAATGGTTTCCCTAGCAACGAGGCCCATGCCAAAGCTCTCAGAACAGTTATTTCCCTGCATTAGGGTTCCTTTCTGTTTAGGAAGCCAGTTAGTTTGAGTATGCAGGCAATGCCTGGCAAGATTCACAGAGATTATAACTTTTTAATATACATAATAAAATACATCTAACACTATGCCTTCTGATTAAACTAAAATGTGGGGAGCTGGCATGTTTTGTCATTTTTATGTCTTGATTTACACAAGTTTAAAACAGCTACTACAAGATCATTACATGTGTCTAAGGTTATTAAATATACTACCTGTATCTCTTTAAAACTGAACAGATCTCAACAAAATTTGTTGGAGTTTACTCAATTCTGAGCTATATTCCTGCTGTCTTTAGAATAAGTACCGGCCTAGGTCTTAGTTCTGAAATACAAATGAATTTCAGTGCATAGAGGTGTGACTAAAGATTTTGAATCATATAGAATATAATTTGGGTTTAAATCTGTGTTTAAATTCAGAGAAATACTACTGCAATCAAGTATTGAAATATTAACCATTTTTTGCTATTTTGAGTAAAAAGTAATTAAAGTAATGCTTATTTTAATTAATTTAAATCTTTGTTTCCTTGGAACGATTTGAAATCTATGAACTTTCTATGAGAAAATCTTGTAGGGTCAGATCAAGAGACGAGCACGTCCACATCCTTACGCTTTCCAGAGCAGGCTAGTACATCATCCATGCTGACCAGTCCCAAGTTTGGTCAGCATCCTGAAGTTGTTCATGCAGCTATTCAGCTCAGCTGAGACCTGCTCTGGGAAGTGTTTCCAAAGTGCACCTAATCACATACGTTAAAAATATACCTGCAATTTTCATTTTAGGACAGAGATATTAATCTCATGTCCAAGACACTCACTAGGGATTTTAAAAGTGTATATTTAATTGCATGTTCTTCAAGAGAGAATTCAAATCAGCTACCCTCCTTTCTATCTCCCCCCTTCATCCCTTCTTCTCTTCTGTCCTTCTTCCCTACTAACCGCAATTCATTGTATACAGCATTGTATGGAGGGATGGTCAGCATGTGTCTGAATATTTTAAGGCAATAACAAGGATTGTTTCTGGATAAGTACTGCAGCCAATAGATTTTTACTGCAGTCATCAGCTACTATCAGTAGCTGAACTTTTAAATCATTAATCCAGTTCATTTTTTTGAAAGAAAGATCCTGAGCATTTTAAAGCTCTTCAAGTGAAAATTCAGGCATTAGGTTCCCAAGAGGACAAAACCTCCTTGCAGCCTCGAGTAAAGAATTTAAAAGGCAGAATTTAATATCAGTCTCTTCATTATTCACTATTGATGATCTGTAGGAAGCTATGTAAAGAGTGTCTATGCATACTGAGTAGAGTCCTGCACGTTTAGAGAGGACCCTAGGCAGGTGCTTCCACTGGGATCTTAAACTGATGGCGTACTAACTCCCCCTGTGTGCAAGATAGGAAACAAGGTTTTCTGATTGCCTATAATTATTAGGAGCCTAAAAAACAGACTTTGCAGAGTACCTTGGATATGGTTTGTACATGCTAACTAAATCACTTGTCACAAGTTCAGTTGGGACTGATAGGGCCAGGAAGATATTGCAACTCTCCTTTATATCCTATCTCAAATTCAATTTCACTGTTATATGTAAAGCCAAGCTAGTTGCAAAATAGTAAGGATCTGAGGAAGAGAAATAAAAATGAGAACTAGGAAATAAATAAAAAAGTGAAATTTTGCTTTGAACTAGTAACGATGATATTCTCATTTTCCCCCCCATGAAAATTGCAAAGGAAAATCATTTCGGCTTTGTAAGACCACAATGATTGCTTCAGACACAAAATGAATCAGGCCTCTTGTTGGATTATGTGGGTGGTATTTCTACTCTTCCCTAGTGTGATAATTCACAGCCTGCAGCTGTGGCATGCAAACTTAAATATTTTCTTTTTCTGTTTGGCTTTAAAAGAAAGGACCTGCATTCATTTGCTGTTTTTTTAAGAAAAGATAGAAAAAGTTGGAGGCCCATTAAAGACTGGTAGTTTGAAACAGAGAAGTCATAAAACAAAACAGTGTAAACTCAAAGTGAATTTGTTTGTCTTGACAACAGAATATTTCTATTGTAGTCATAGTCTACTATGGGACACTGAAGAAAAATATGTGTGCTTGCTCAGATTTATAAATAATAAGATAATGGTTGTAAACAACACGAAGTCCCTTTTGCACTGTCATAAAGAACACTTTTTTCTTTTTTTTAAAAAAAAATCTATTTACTTACCTGTTTTTAAATACTCAAATTTTCTCTCTGTACAGAGAATTTTTTGATATTATTAATACCTATTAAAACATATTTCTAGGATTCTGTGTGCAATTTGAATGAATCAGATAAAATATAAACCTTAAACTTGCTATTCTGTATCATTACAATCACTTTACAAATTCCCAGCTGAACTTTACTTCCAAATACATTTTTATTAGTCTAGAAGTGTCTTTTCACAATTAAAAACAACAACAAAAACCCTCTTGAATTAAATGTTTCTTTGCTTGCTGCTACAACATAAAGTTGATCTTCCATGGCATGTTTCTTAAAAGCTGCTCTAAAAAGTTTTTCCATACCCTGTAAATTATTTTCTTTCCCTAATGGCTTGTTGTATTGTTTGCCAGTACAATGACTAGTACAGCACTATTAACACTTAAGCTAATTAAGGTTTTAAGAAAACACTGGTTACGTTGTTCTCATTAAGAGACTTTAAAAAAAAAAAAAAATGCTATTCAGATGTATGAAGAAATAAGAAGATTGCTTTTAAATCTCAAGAAATGAATGTAAGTGTTCATATTCTGGTACATTAACAGTTTGTTCCAGTACATTGATATTTTATGTGGAAATCCTACTCTGCAATTAATATGCCTGATGCAAATTGAAAAACCCATAATCCATCCTTTGTTGGAATGTAAGAGCATATTATTATTGAGGAGCTACAGGATACCAGAACCATTTTTTAAAGTTGAATGCTCATTACCTTAAATCTGCCTATAAAATGGTTTTCTTCAGACTAGGTAATACATAACTGAATATATCATGATACACATGAAATTGTAATAAATAATAATAATAACAACAACAATAACAATACTAGCGTGTTTCACCTCTACAGAGCTATTTATGTATTCTAGCATTAGAAATGAAAATTAGCTAGAAAGTAAACATGAAATAGTAATGAAATACTTGACTATTCCGGCTCTCAGGAGATATCAGGGTAGTCAATTCAGTTAACTCTGAAAATCAGGTGATTGTTATTACCTTGCTAGTAGTTTACCAACTCTACTGAAGAAAACAAACCCAGTTTTGTAAATATCAGTTAATAATTTTGTAAGTGTAAATTAAGTATGTCACAGGTAGTTACTGCCTTCTGGAGACATTTTTAGCTGCGGTGATTTTTTGGGCAATCATTGATAGTGAAGTACCTTTTCCTGATAAGATGTGAAATGTTTATTATGAAGGAGCAGAGTTCTGTGGCTGTTAAAGACACAACTCTCCTATGGGTAAAAGCAAGAAAGATTTGTACATTTTAGTGGTTTGTCATTTTATTGATCTTCTGGGTCAAGTCCTCTCAAAGGGCTTATCAGAGCCAAAATAGATGGATATCATTGGAGATGTCATTTCCTGACCCTTTTTTCAGAAAACTTTTTCTTTCATGCTGACAATAATGTGAAGAAAAAGGTTTTCAGGAGACTTTCAAATATTAGATGCAGATCTGAATGTAAAATTGCTTTCTGATTCAGGTAAAAAAAAAGAAAATATCATTGAAAAGTTTGAGTTATTTAACTGAATAGTTAGATATGTTAGACTTGTGCAGAGCTTTTTCACAAACTCTGGCATACACAGTTGGAAATTTCATTTACCTTTGAAGTTTTCTCTCTCTCTCTCTCTCTCTTTTTTTTTTTTTTTTTTTTTTTTTTTTTTTTCCCAGTTGCAGTCTGTCTGCACATTAGAAAGAGTCATGTTGCAAGAGTCAGGTTGTCATATCTGGCCATAGTGCGAAGTTCTGAGTCTCAATGCACTCTATGTGAGTTTGGAAAGAGACTCTGACTTTCTAAAATATTTTTCCTTCTGAAGTCTGCAAGCTGCAACTTTTCCTTAGGAAAAATGCATCTATGGGAAGTATATGAACTGCAGGCTTGTTATTAACTACAGTATTTTCTCTGACCCGGCTTAGTCTTCCCATTTGTTGTTATTTTTTCTCTGAGTAAGGAATGGGTTGCTGCTCTAGCAATTTTCTTATTAACAGTGATGACAACATCTCATTGTATTTTACTCTTTCAGAAATTGAGACAAATCCCCACAAGGTTTACTAAATGAAGGTATTAATTGTCTATCACATTGATTTGCACAAAGTGAAGGTGTAGTCCAGAAAATCTGAGGATATTTTTTGTTTGTTTTTCAATTCTCTTCAGATTCATTGTAAGAGGTAGAAGTAGAGGAATTGTTTTTGAATGAAGAATCACTTATGTTCTGCAAAAGCTTGCTCTTGTGTATCACTTAAAGACCAGTTGCTACATTGAAAATAGTAGAAATTGCTCTGTTTATTGAACTTACATTTTATCAAGTTGGTTCTTTGTTAATAAAATATTTGTGTGGTTTATTGTTCCATGTGCATTTGTTACTTATTCTTTGAATGAGGGGCAAAAATAAATTGAATTTAGTAAAGGCACAATTTGTAGTGACGTGGAAATTGGGAAGGAAAATATAGTTACAAACAGAATATTACTCCTCCCTATAAATAATCACAAGGTAAACTCTGAATAAAACCAGCAAACTGGATTCCACAAAGGTTTTAATAAGGTTGATTTTTAAAGGTCTAGATTTGTTCTTGCTTATAGATGTGTTTTTTTCCTAATATGCAATGAAGATAGTAATAATAATAATAACTAAACCTTAAAGAAAAATCCATTGATATATTATCACATTTTTAAAGCTTACTGATTTTGAAGTTGTCATAAGGCCTTCAAAGATTTCTTGGTTTCACAAAATATGTTCTCTTGATTCTTGCTCAGGAAAAAGAAGTCACTGACTTTTGTATCCAAGAAGAAACAAATCCACAGCTAAATATGCATTGTTGTCACTCAGCAATACTATTTCACAACTAGTGTTAAGTTTTCTATTCAAGTTTTCATCTCCTTAGTTTTTACTCTTTCTCTATAAATGTTGCTGACGAATTTTGATTCATCCTTAATCTCTTAACTTTCCTTCTTTGATAGGTTCATTACATTTCTTTTCTGTCAAGAAAACAATAAAGTTACATTAAAAGAAGCACTTCCTTCTGTTACAGCTAGACAAGAAGGTTTTTGTTTGTTTGTTTATATTTGATATTTGCAAAAACATATAAAAAGGAAAAAAATCCATAGAAAATCTTATCTTTCCCCATTTACTGTTATATATATATACATTTAAAAAAATCTAGCAAGAAATCTATTATTTTTTTTCCTAATTGTCATAGTGTAATCAAACTACTGCCCCTTGATGTCTTAATCTCTCTGTAACAACTTCAGGACCATAAATCACCTCTGCTGCTTCTTGCCTTGCAGGTTTTCTCTTTACTTGTTCGAACTGTTTATTGCTGAGGCAAATGAAGGGAGACAGGTTTTGGACATAGAGCATGGTCTAATGATTGACATCAGTACTACTGCATGCATATTTCTATGAAATACATACTGCAGTAGAATGTCAGAATGCAACTCTGCTACTTTTTCTTTGATGTTGCGGCAACAAGTTTACACTATATATCAAATCAGCGTTTTGTACAGAACGCAGAGACCATATTTTGAAAATGTTTATCCTATCACCACTTACTCAATTTCAAGTGAATATCTCAAGTAACGTAGCTTTTCAGAAAGATTCTGATTACCATAATATTATTTAAACCTTTAGCAAGCAAATAGAGTAGTTTAGAAACTTCTGCGATTCTTCAAAGATCAGTAAATGTCTATGATGCCCTGGTGCATGCCTAAAGGCTTCTGGCTTGAAGTCCTCAATAGAAGATGTCACCTTGAAGGTAACATTTTGCGTTACCAGTTCCTAAGCATGTTATCTCAATGGACAAACAGCACCTTCCCGATCTTGTACTGGAATGCTGAATACTGCACAGTTCATACTGTGATTTTAGGTATTTCCACAGATGTGGGAAATTAACACCTAAAATATTACACACCCTGAAAAATTCTTTAAAGCCAGACAAAGATTTAGGTATCAGAAAATAAATAGTACATAGTGATACCTCTACACAATCTAGAGACACCATGTTTCTGCTTGCACTTTAGAGCCCAAAGAGATTTTGCTTTCTGATTCGTGCAGCAAAAACAGCTGGGATACTGCCTGAGCTCATGAAAGCAAAGTCTTCCTTCAGAGGATTGCTCTCTGAGCAGTTCTCCCTTTCTGGGGATACATGCAGCTTTCAGAAACCAGAATCTTACTGAGACCCTAGTCAGACTTCAGTCTATCTTTCTTAAGGATGTCAGGAGGTAGCTTTTAATCTTCTTCTTTCTATAGAAATGTAAAATGGCTGACAAGAAATATTACTGCCATTTGGATATTGCAGTGCTATCATAAGCCTTATCTGTAAGCAGAACATGCAAACCATTGCTCCAGTACTTGCCTATAAACAAATAGTTCATCCTCCCCTGCTTGATTGCTTTATACTTTGAAATCAGTATTTTTTATAAACAACCAAAAATAACATCATCTTACAGGAAAACATAGTTCATGCCTAGCTTTTGGTCAAAATAAGACATCACAAGAGCAAAACTTTGAGGTCATAAAGGAGGTGACTTTGAAGGGTCCTGTTGCAGTCACCTACAAAAAGATGCTAAAATTCTATGAAAATTTTGTCAAATATATTTGAACTTTTAAGACTATATTTTAAAACTCATGATATTGATTTCTATAGCAATTCCTTTCTTACTCTGTTGGAGCTGGAATTGCATTAGATTATGGAGTTTTTCCATTATTCCTGTATCTCAAGCTATGTAGGTGCATGAACTTTAAGTATATATATATATTAAGAATAGCCAATGCCAATCTAAGAGAAAGCTTTCCTTTTCCCTGACTGCTACATTCTGCTGCTTTTGGCATGAGTTCTACTGGAGAATATTGCCATCTTGAGCTTAGAATGGAAAAGTCTCACCCCCACATCCTCTTGGGGACATGCTCATGACTGAGCAATGTCTAACAGGTACAACTTTCCTTTTTATTTAGTTTGAATTTAGAAGAATACAAATCAATTTGGGAAAAAATAGATTTTACAGTCTTTATTATCCTCCCCCCAGATGACTTTATTGAGTAGCATTTTCTTGTCGGGTTCTATAATTTGACATAGCATGGAACACTACCATTGCTTACACACTGGCATCAACTGCAGTCCCTATGAGAGATATCAGGTTGTCACAGACAAAGCAGCTAGAGAGACAAAGTGATCAGCACACTGTAAGACAGACAGCCACATACTTAAGGATGAACACCACTGGTGGCAACAGGTTAATAATATTTGGAGTGGCTGTGACAGCTGACAGAATGGCACCTATGAATTTTTTTTCACACTAAATAAATTCTCAAAGAATGAACCTGAGTACTAGCAGTAGTCATAGCAAAAATGAGGACACAACTTGAAAGAATGAGATATAATTTTAAATTAGAGTTTTATATGCAATTTAGCCTTCTTTGAAGGTAACTATATGCTATTTGTAATTTGGACTCTTCTTTTTAACAGCTTTATTCCTTCTCTTTTCACTCCCTACCAGGTCGATCTCTCTCTCTCTTTATCTCCTCCCCCCCTTCACTCTCTCCAATCATTTCACTTTCTCCCTCCCCCCCTTCATTCTCTCTCTCTTCCTCTCTTCACTTTCTCTCTCCCCCTTTCAGTCTCTCCCCAGCACCTTTACTCTCTCTCGCTCACCTTCACTCTCTCTCTCCTTTTCACTCTCTCTCCCTCCTTCTCTCTTTCCCCCTTTCCCTACCTCTCTCTCTCTTTATTCTCTCCACTCTCACTGCACATGCTCCACTTTCTTCCTTTTTCACCATCCCACTTCAAAGTTGCCTGTTAGACAAAGTTATTAAAATAAGTTAGCACTTTCCTTCACAGAATTGCAAAATTCTTTGGGCAGAAGCAGTCTAGGTATTGTTGCATTTTTTTTATTTTATTTTTTTTTCTTTAAGATACCCTATGCCTGTTACTGCTGGAAATGCCTGATATAAAGGCAGTGACCCACAGTTGTCAAGGGAGGCCACATGATTTATTGTCCCCAAACCACAGAGGGATTCTCAGTCTTAGTCTGAAGTCTATTAATCTATTACATGATTTTACATCTATGGTCCCAAGTGAAATCAGCTCATTTAAATGAAAGAAAATTCCTTACTTTACACAGTCATGTTTTCTGATGATTTATTTTAATAATTCCTTAGTTTTAAAACTCCATGTAACTCCAAACATTTTTGGGGGTGGTGGTGTGGACTTGAAGTATTTTTTATTTAACTATGAAGAGCAAGCCATTTTCAAGTCTCTGAATTCTGAATTTATATCATATTTGTTTGATAGTTGAACTGATTTTCTTTGCTTTCTTTTGTGTGTGTGTGTGTTTGTTCTTTGCTGTAGTCCTGCGATCTACAGAAGTTAGTGAAAGAGAGGACTTGAGGCCAGATATTTAATTTCAGCTGAGCAGTGCTTGGGTGTCTGTCAATCACTGGGGAAGCTGTGAAGCAAGAATTATGATGAAGACTGGCTCAGACCAGCTTAGTCTTACCTCATAAGACAGATACTCTGATCCCTCAATCATCTTTGTGGCTCTACACTGGACCCCCTCTAGAAGTTCTGCATCCCTCTTGCACTGGGGAGCCAAGAACTGCACACAGTATTCCAGCTGTGGCATCTGAGTAGAGGGGGAGAATCACTTCTCTTGACCTGCTGTCCACACTCCTCCTGATGCAGGCTAGGATCCCATTGGCCTTCTTGGCTGCAAGGGCACACTGCTGGCTCATGGTTAACTTGTTGTCCACCATGACCCCAGGTCCCTCTCCACAGAGCTGCCCTTCAGCAGGTCAGCCCCCAACCTGTACTGGTGCCTGGGGTTGTTCCTCCCCAGGTGCACTTGCCCTTGTTGAACCTCATGAGGTTCCTCTCTGCCCGACTCTCCAGAATGTCCAGGTCCCTCTGAATAGCCACACAGGCCTCTGGTGTGTCAGCCACTTTGCCAAGCTTTTTACCGTCCGCAAACTTGTTGAGGGTGCACTCTGTCCCTTCATCCAGGTCACTGATGAATAAACTGGACCCAGTACAAACCCCTAGGGGACACCACTAGCCACAGGTCTCCAGCTAGATGGCACCATTGAGTAAAACCCTCTGAAACCACCTGTTTTCTCGATTATATGAAGGTTTTAAACATTACTGATTTGCCAGGAATTTTGGACTACCTATTGGGCTGAATAGCTTTTATTTGTAAAAGATGATATTATTAATAACATTTTAAAAATAATTTCTATATATATCACATATTTTTTTATAAATTTAGACAAAGATAATTTACATAAGGACATCTGTGTACGTATTGACTTTGAAGAGTCAAAAAAAGTTATGTCACACTTCCATTAGGAAACTGCAGTTGTGACATATAGCAAAAGGCTTTATGATTGTGATGTTGGTTTCAATGAAGGAAATCAAACCACAGAATCATAGAATCATAAAATATCCCGTGTTGGAAGGGACCTATGAGGATCATCGCGTCCAACTCCTCGCACCACACAGATCTACCGAGAAATTCAGACCTTATGACTAAGTACACAGTCAAAATGCTTCTTAAACTCTGACAGGCTTGGTGCCATGACTATGTCCCTGGGGAGCCCGTTCCAGTGTGCGACCACCCTCTCAGTGAAGAACCTCTTCCTGATATCCAGCCCAAACCTCCCCTGTCACAGCTTAGGTTCTTGCTATCATTGGTAGGACATTCCGAAGACTAGAAGGATAATTGTGAATTTAAAAAAAAAAAAAAAAAAAAGTGAAATATCAAAAAGTGAAATATAAATTCTTCTGATCTAAACCAAGAACTATTACACAGATATCCACAGAAGACTTCCAGTAGGTAAATGTTAGTTTCTTCAGTCTTTCTAGCTGCACACAGTTTCTCTTCCTTTAAAATTAATTTTACAGCAGAGTACAATGCCTAAAAATTCCCTGGGGATTTCAGCTAACTGAAAAAGGAGAGCTGTTGAAGTACTGTGTACAAGATGTACTTTTCACTATTCAGATACAAGCATCTGAGAGACACTACCCAATCATTTCAGTGATTGGTATGTGTTCTTTATGGTAGAGAATGGGCTGAACTACACTTTAACCCAAACACTCTTTAAACTGGCACTGTGCAAAATCTACTGCTAAACCAAAGACTTATACTTGACAATTAGGTTCACCTTTAACCTCTGTGTGTTTGCAGAGGGATTGTCTGATGGTCAAAATGTCCTCATGTTTCCTATCTGAACTATTCAGATCGTTGTAATGTAAATCTCTTATCTAAAAATATTATGTTTTATGCTTTTACTTGTTGATTCCTTTTGAGTTTTGGGAAGTGTGTTTAAGGAGTTTCATCTATGTTTAATTTGCTTCATATATGATACCCTCCTGGTCCTCCCCACACTGTGCATTCTCCAACAGGTCATATATAACAGGATACATAAAGGGATTATGATTGTGAAAGCTTCACTAAACCAGAATAAGCATAGTCTTCTGACAAAAAAAAAAAAAAAAAAAAAAAAATGCTGAAGGGAGATAACTTTTCAGGCTTTTGCTAGTTTGGGGGATTCTTATAATTCTTATAATGACAATAATTCCAAGCCAACCCTGATGTACAAACATGCTTATTCTGATGGAAGACTTTGTAATGGATAAGTTGTCTTTTCAGATATATTTTTCATGCTACCACCCCTATGACAACATGCAGCTTCAATGTAGATTAAGTGTGTGCCAGCTGCTTTTTTTTTTTTTTCTCTCAGCTCTCCATTACATAATCTCTGCTTTATTAACAAGACCACATTACTCACAACAGTAAAAACAAAACCAAACAAAAACATTTCCTTGCATATTTAAATAGGATTGTTTTTATTTTGTTGACATCAAATCCTTAGCCTCTTACAAATTTTCATACTATTGTATTTATCATGATTTTACAGAATTCTGAATGTTTCCTGTATAACTGTATGACAATTACTAACAAATATGGAAACATAAAGCAACATACAAACACAGACTGTTATTTCTGGTTTTGACTTATTTACAACAAACCTGCAGTAAACACACATCTTCATAATTCACGGAATGTTAAGCCAAAGTCATCAATATGAGTGAACAAATCCATGTTTTGAAGCCTATGTTTTGTCTGATACTCTAAGGTGGATATGCAGAAGATCATTATGTATTCTTCACCACAGGTCAGTTGCTTAGCTACCGGAGAAGTAGAGAACTACTAATTGAAAGTATTCAGTATTGCTGGCAATATTTGCTGCAGGACAGAGGTCTTGAAAACAGTCAGGTATAAATGATGTAGAAGGAGAGAAGAAAGAAAAGCCTGTACAACTCCATGTTGCTAAAATAACAAATGTCTTTCTTCAGTACTGATGTACAGATTCTCATCAGTAAAATGCTATTGATTCTGATGATCAGTCATTAAATGATCCTGTGATTAATTTAGTAGATGTAGAGATTAGTTATTTCCAGCAAATTAATATACTGTGTTTATATTTTAAATGTAATTATTGTTCAAACTGCTGGAGTAATAGCTAATATAGCTCCAACACATTTCCAAGTGTTTAATTATCATCGGGAATCTCTAGATAATAGGTACACCTATTAAAAGGAAAAAAAAAAAAAAAAAAAAAAAAGGACTGGACAGAATATCATCCTCTCACAAGATTCCTAAAACTCTTGCATAAAAATGAGAATTCTTTTTTTTTTTTTTTTTTTTTTTACTTTTTCCTTTTAATCTAATTATTCTTTATTATATCTTAGGTGTGTGATTGAATCAAATGTAAGTAAGTCACTATTTCTAATCGCATCATTCATGGTACATTTGAAAAACAAACAAACAAATAAAAATACTTTTTGTTTAAGTTATACAGTTATCCATTACAGAGTAAGTCTAGGACTGACTGTCTCTTTGATGTCTTTGTAAAATGTCCCAAAACCTGTTTACCAGGGAAAGTAACAAGTGCAGCTTGTTGTAGACAATTTCAGCTCACAAAACTGTATATTCTAAATAAGACACTCAGATGGATATGCATATATTTATGACTGCATTGTCTTGCAGTGAAGAATAGGACAGTAAGGCAGTTTGCTTTGCCTTTTGTAGAACTAAAACATGATCTGCAGGGAACATGGCACAAAAGATCACCTGAAATACAGACATGTTCAGTATATCAGGGCCTCCTTAATTCTTACCTATGAATTCAACCTTGTACTAAATTTCCTCAGACAAAAGAAATGTTCTCCTTCTGTAAAAGTTATAGTTCTACAAATGCTAAGACATCACTAGGTAGTCTCAGCTGACAGATGACTTCCCAAGGCCTAGTATTGCTGTCAATGTTACTGCTTGTTTTTTATCCCATGGGATGCAGTTTCTGTTGTATTTAAGCCCTGCCCATTAAGCCCGGGTTTTCTTTTCTCTGTTTTACACCTTCAACTCCAAATTACCTGTTCCTCAGAGAGATTAGATTTAACTTCATAGATGTAGCTAGAAATGTTAACATTGTAGTTCTTATAGAAAAAAATTATTGTCTATTTCATCTGTCTTATATTTAGTACAGGTTCAGAAATCCTTATCTGGTCTGTAGGACTCATCTTCCTCCAGAACAGAAAGTGGGATGGAAAATATTTGTTCATCCCAGCACTGTTGCCTGCCTCCTGACACTTTCCTGCCCGCTATCCCTGCCACGATGACCACTGTTCCTTTGTAGCCTCCCTCCCTCAAAGGAGGGGGGAGAAGAGAGGAAGGCTCTGAAAGAGACATCCTATCTGTCACTGTCACAATCCACTTGGCAAGAAGCTGTGCCTTGCATTCCAGAATGCTATGCCATACAGAAAGTAAAGAGAAGACAGCAATCATTAATATGTCCCTGTCTAAGATCAAATCTAACACCTCTCTAAACTGACTTTTTAAGGCTAATATCCGAAATAACTCTCTTACCTCCCTAGCGATAGCAAAATTTCCTTATAACACATTATGTCTTCACTGCTCCTTTTGGGTAAAATTCATCCTCTTTCCTTTGACAGGTGCTATTCTTGCCTTGTCGTCTGTTTGAAATGCCCTGAAATATATATTGACAATTCAGGGGTCAATGAAGATTTGGTCACATTTTTTTGTGTTCCTCTTTGATGTAAATAATAAAACTCCTAACATAGAAAATATGAGTGTTTCTGTAAATAATGTTCTATGTTTGGGAAATAATCAGGTGATGACTGAAGGAAAAATACTTTTCATTCCATCAGCTATTAAGCAGGATGTTAGACAACAACTAATAAAGTTGCACATTTAAAATCAGAAAGTATAGATGATTTGTAAACAATAATTGGAAAAGGCTAAGCTGATGAAGTCTCTCATTAATATTCAATTTCAACAATTCTGAATGTTACCAAAGACTGTTAAGAAACTGTCACTGCACACTTGGTTTAACAGAGTAAAAACAATGGCCCAAATAATTATAGATTTTTCAGTCTGACCATTCTCACAGATTAAATAGCAAAAATACTGATGCAAGATTAATTGAAGAGATTTAAAGAAAGCTAAAGTAATTAATGACAGTTAACAACTTTTTAGCAAACAGAGCTCTTTGAATGCTTGGATGTATGAACAAGAATGGGGTAATACAGTATCTGTATATGTCACTGGACTACTGTGTCCTCTTGACAACTCAAGCTGCACAGTGATAAATTTAAAGGCAAAACAAAACAAAACACAAGTATACAAACAACAACAACAACAAACAGTAGAGTTCAGTTGGTGAGGTTCCAGATAGCTGAAAAGGAAATGACTGTTAGGTGGAAAAAAATATAGTAATAGAGTGACTTAAGTCTGGTTGTGGAATTTCAAAAATAGAACTAGAAATAAAACATGCATTTTAAATGTCAGGATTTCAATGTATATAGTTGGCTTTAAAATCAAAAATAAGATCAGACCATTTGATCAGGTTCTACTTTTACAAATTACAAAACTAAATCTGCCCCTTTCATTCTCACAAGTAAAACTGCAGTAAGAGCCAGAAATGAACCCATACAGCAAAGTCCAATAGCACCCTGGAGTGCATTATCAAGGGAATCACCAGCAAACAAGTTATGGGAGGTTATCCTTCCTCTTCTACTCATCGCTGCTGAGATACATCTGGAGTACTATGTCTAGTGCTGGATTCCACAGTATGAGAGACACAAACATATGCAAGTGAGTCCAGCAAATGACCACTAACATAAATCAAGGCTTGGGGCATCCAACAAACTAGGAGAAGCTGAGGGAGCTTGGACTTTTTAGCATGGGAAGAGAATAGTCGGGGGGGGGGGGGGGGTTCTTATCAAGGTGTGTAAATACCCAGTGGGAGGGAATAGGGAAGAAAGAGACAGATTATTCCTAGTAGTGTTTACTGAAAAGAGACGGTGTACATAAACTAAAATATAGTGAATGTCATTTAAACAGGAAAAGTTGTGATCACTGTAAGATGATTGAACACTGAACAACATTGAATGTTGCACAGTTTGTGGAATCTCCATCCTTGGAGACAGTGCCCAACTGGACACATTCCTGAATAACCTGCTCTGGTTACTTTTACTTTGAGCAGAGGGATTAGACAAGATAGCCTCTATCTAGATGTCCCTTCCAATCTTAAATATTCTTTGATTCTATGATACAATAGCTTTTGTTCATAACCAAAAGAGGAGACAGTTTTGTTTCTGATGTTTACTAAAAGAAACTGTGACCAGAGGTTTGAGATGACGCTTCCCACAATTCTTTGTTATTAGATATTGAAATACTTTTAGATGTTGAAGTTAACCTATAAATTGTTAAAATAAGTTATGGACAATTATGAACTTTCCCTTTTTTCCCTTTCATTGTCCAGCTCCTTTGTACATATTACCAATACATTTTACTCTCTCTCTTTATACAAACAGACTTATCATACAATAACAGAAAATTTGAGGTACTCTCAAATTTGCTGTGAGTTTTACTGATATTTTTCTTTGTCAGTTTTCATGGTATGATCCCTGTTTTTGACAAATAGGTACAAAAATGAGATGCCTAAATGGTATGCACTAAATCATACATCTCAAGGTTTCAGTATCCTACATGCTCAACAATATATCAGAGCTGGGAGGTATTTCTCTAACTTCACATTTAGAGAATGTTGAAGAATGTTTAGAGAAATTGAAGTTTTACAGTAAAAAAAAAAAAAAAAAAAAAAAAAAAAAATAAATTATTGTAAAATAATTTATAATGAAAATATTTTCAGTGTTTTCCTTTCCAGGAATTTTCAGACTTTTACCTTTTTTCAGTTCCTTCCTCCACCAATTTTCAGAATTTTCTAAGGACTGTAAAATTCTCACCAGGTCTATTATCAAATACTTTCTCTATATTATTTTTGTACTTGGAAATTAAAATAAAAGCAAGCACTTTTTCCACAAGTGATATTTTTCTTGAACAGGAAAAAAAAAAAAAAAAAAAAAAAAAGAACAACAAAACAACAACAACAGAAAAGCAGCATTCAGAACAAGAAAAAGTTCACTGAGAGTCCCATTATCTCTTGCTTCTTAAGCCAGCATCTAATTTCCTCTCCATTCATATATCACTTACTCTGACATATAGAAATATACAGTACCATGCTATTAAACTGGTGGCTTATACAAAGGAATGGTTTCCCACTCATTTTCTGACTCTAAGCTAGTCTTTGAAAATGTCATTTCTGGGTAATTACCTCCCATCAAAAAAAAAAAAAAAAAAAAAAAAGATATTTGTTTATGCCCAAGTTTATTCATAACTTTTATGGCATGTGCAGAAACTAGGCTCTTAAACTGAACTTGCAGTTATAAATCAGGCATGCTGGTCTCTGAAAAATTATTGTTATTACATTGCTTTTGACTTCTGGATATAGTTTCTGATTGTGTAAACAAAACCAGTCTGCATGGTCTCAATGATAGCTGTGGTTTGTTAGCTGCAGAATTAATATTGTCACAGAGATGGTAGTAAGCTCTTTCCACCTTGTCCTCATGACTGTTCTTCATACCAGAAGAAGAAGCTAGTCAAAATAGTTTATGTTAGGAACAGTACTACAACAGTATATTAAAATCTGTAAATTAATTTGTTAAACTGTCACATTGTTTTAGAATCCTGGAAATTTGCAAAAAAATAAAAAATAAAAATGAATAGGGGACCTCTCATACTCACAATGAAGCTGTAATCAAATCTCAATCTCTGTTGCAAATTTATTTATTGGCAGCATTACCAAGAAAGATGGCTTCAACAAGCAGTTTGATTAATAGCTTAGACCAAAAAATAATCTTTTATTTGAATAAAGGAGGTGTTTACCTTACTCAACTCACGCTGTTTTTTATTACCTATTGTTTCATTCCAACTACTCTTATTGTGTTTTCTTATTTTTTTATTCTGATCATTAACTTTATTTTTAGTTATTTACAGACAGCAAGAAGTCTGACACCATGCCAGGAGTATCTGCATCTCCTTTAGGGGTGCTCTACTCTGAATTACAAATGCACTATGCCCACTTTACTCCAGTAGATACCCTGATCATCAAAAACTAACAACGTACCTTTTGCCCCTCCAATCCTGATTTCTACACCATCCTACTTAAAATACTGGGTGTCTTTTCAGATTTGCTCCATAGGCTGAAATGAGGGAGGAGCAGGCAAGTTTATGTCCAGTAAAGTTTTAAAGCAAGAGAATAATATACATAGAAATCCAGAAAAAGAATAATCCTCTAAATTCCTACTGGTTCTGTTATTTTAATCACCCAGGATGACAACATATACTGAATTTTGACTTAAGAGTAAGTGTGTATTCTTTAGCTCAAAAATATATGAAGTGTTAATTTCCTTTTCCATATGGATTCAGCTTATGCTCAATTTGTATTCAAAGCAAATAATTTGCTCATACTTGTAAAAGATATGCATTATCAGAACACAACACCTGCAGGACAAAAGAGAGGTTAATTTCATTGTTGCTATGAAGCAAAGGAGATCATTATAGAGCCTGCAGTAACCAAGCTCTGTGAAATAGCTGCATTAGTCATTAACTTTCCAGCACTAAATTTCATATCAGACTCAATTAACTACTACATAGCTTTTAATGACAATATTTTTCAGATGCAGCTCTTGTTTACTAATAAGATTTCCCATCACAGCCATCTTTGCCATTACTTTACTGGTGTTAATATTCAAGTCTTTAGTTTCTCCATAGAAAATGGGGCAATGAAAATCACATTTGCTGAAAGTACTCCTTGAATTATGCTTCAAAAATGTAAAGTATTTAAATTACACTTTTCGATAAAAG
This sequence comes from Oxyura jamaicensis, assembly GCF_011077185.1. Classification (NCBI taxonomy): domain Eukaryota; kingdom Metazoa; phylum Chordata; class Aves; order Anseriformes; family Anatidae; genus Oxyura; species Oxyura jamaicensis. The sequence goes on along the minus strand of NC_048897.1, from coordinate 12,696,454 downwards.
GCAATGAGAGTATACAAGATGAATGTCATTTGAGCATTATAACCACAGATTGGAGTTGCCAAAGAACTTCTACATATGTGATCAGAAAATTTCTGTTGCTTGAGATTTTCATGATCAAAGCCCTTTAAATAAGAAGTGACCTTTAAGTTTGTTATTATCTTATTATACTGAAAGCCAAAGCTCAGAATAAAAGTCACAAAGTAAATATAACCATGAAATAATTTACATAAGTAATTAGCATATTATATCAATAGCAGCTGGATTAAGAGATCAGATTGCCCACAGCCTACAGAAAAATATTATAGTCTTTATATCTCTGATGTCCACCCGCAAATTTGCTCTTTTGGAGGGATGAAGGAGAGCCTTAGATTCAGATAACACCATCTGTACCTTTACCTTATTTGGTTGATTGGTCTGATGCCTTAATGCCCTTTGTATTGCTGCTAGTTTGTTTGTTTGTGTTTTGTTTGTTTTGATTTGTTTTGTTTTTTGTCTGTGCCGTGGGAGAAATTACAAATGGAAATGGCCAACTTATAAATCAGAGTTATATTTTAGATCTGAAAAATACCCAGGTACTCACAGCTTACCTGTGAGAAAACCTAGTTTTGAAAACACTTGTGAAAGCACTTCTCTCTAGTTTGGAAAGAACTGCAACTGATATACTTAATATCTGTAGTCAATGTTTTTTGCTTTCACAGCCTCAGAACGCCTGAGTAACAAGGCTGTACAACAAAGAAAGAACTATTAAACAGTTGTAAGTTTTGTGGACATAGTGTGGAAAAATAATTAGTGAAGTTATCCAGTGGGGGAAAATAAAAAAAAAAAAAAAATAGAGTTTTGCTGTTTTTATTTGATTTTATAACTTATATTTATTTATTGTTTTTTTTTAAGGAAGTTAGGTAGCTTTGTGACAATCATCAGGAAACAAACAAAAACCTCTCCCAGTTACTGTCTAGAACAAAGAACTTATCAATCACAAAGCATTGGTAACAACTACCATCAGTAAATTTTGTACTACTTGTAAAGATCATGTCTTATTGATAATTCTGGAGTAAGATCTATTCATGTTTTCTCACAGGTCCTGTATGCAGCATTCACTATCCTTCTCCTTGTGCTGGGACCAGTTGGGATTACTGCTTTATTTGTGCCATTGGGCATTTTCTTCAGGTATTCCTCATCTGATCTCATTTTGATTAGAAAACCTATAGGACCAATATCTAAATGGTATGGAAAATCAAAAGAATGTTTAAGGCAACTCTCCAGTAAGGAGTGGGATTGCTGCCAAGAGCAATATTTATCTGAAAGAGCATATTTATGAGCTTTGCTGAGGTTCTGTGTAGTAATATGACGTGACATAGAGATGATGCATTGAATCTCATGCTGAATCCTGATGGTATAAAAGCATAATGAGGGAGCCCTTGCCATTGTGTTCCTGGAAGCAAAAACTATTTTAGCATAGGGCTGCCCTCAGTGACCTACATGCAAGGTTGCAGAAGAGAGATAGCAACAAAAGGCACAGTAAACAAGCACAATTATACTAGAATAAAGAACATACTCTTACCACAAAGTACATAGAGTGGGGTGTATGTCCATGTGTGTGTGATTATTTTTCATTCTAAAGCTCCCACCTTAGATAAAGATATATGGTTTTCAGGTAGATCACTGTCAAAGAAAAATGTGTTGTTAAGGAAATGATGAGCAAACAATCTGAGAAAAATATGGTGGATTTGAAAACTGTTTTGATGAAAGCTGTTAAGAGTTTTTCTTCCCCACCTCATCTTATACAAATAGAAGAATCCCACTAAACAACAAAAGAAACTAATTTCATTTGTCTTCCAAACAGTGTGGTGGAATAATACTTCTCAGGTAGACTTAATTAACAAAACAGAGTTCACACCTCCTATCCCTTTTCTCCAGTATTCTTTGCAGGGCAATTGTATGGGGTATTTCTCATGTTATATTGGGACCAATTCTTTATTTACTAAAGGGGATAATCTGTATTAATAAGGCAAAAAGGTCTCATGTGTGAAAACTTTGTTGTCTAGTCTAATTTTATGTGGTGATCTCATAGAGGGAGATCTCCAAGGTTATACAAATTTAATACAAATTCAAAACATAATTTGGTGTAGGTTACTTCTCAAAGTTTACACAGTTTTAATTTGAATTGTGGCCTCAGGGGTGAAAGGCCATTAAATAACCTAGTGATCCATGAAGACAATTTCAAAATGTACAGTAGGTAAAATAATATGAGATTGTTTCTGTATTTGCATTTTTAATTTGTTGCTGCTAAAGAACATTATTAAAAATCTTCATCGCTGGTATATGTTTTTTCTCTCTAATGAACTAGTTGAGCTTTTCAGTACTGACCATTACACATTTCGTGTGAGACCTCTCATCCTTCTAAACAAGTGTGTAATGATCAGCTCTCTGGATGCTTTCTGTACTGACTTCTATCTCCCACATGTATCCTGTCAGATAAGTTTATAAGTCAGAAGGAGCAAACTTCTCCCTTCCTCCCATCCAAAAAAAAAAAAAGTTGTAAGCAATCATAATGCTCTTCACATGCATACCTGTAGTAAACAAAATCACTTCCTTCTGAGTATCTCACCTAGTTTTTTGCTTCCTTTGGTGAAACTTGACAGTAAATTAATTGAAAACATGTCATTACTAAGAGGATGTAACATCCTGAGAAGAAATGATAAACCTCTTTTCACATGACATGAAGTGTTTAATGGCAGGTAAATATTCTAAAGGATATCCTTTGTTCTTTGCATCTTTAAGTGGATGATTGGTTACTGCAGAAGTTAATTGCAAATTGAAAATGTATATTTCCAGGAAGAGACTAGCCTTTGATATTTTGATTTTAATATTTTCAAAAGAAAATGTTGTATTCCTTTACTGTTTTTAAAATAATAGATTCATTGATAAATCTAGATTTAAACAGAACCTTGGAAGGGCATCTTGTCTAACCTGGTTTTGAAAGCAGGGCCTCAGATTAGGTTTTCCAGGTCCCTGTCAGTCCAAGTCTTGAATATTTCCAGTGAGGGAGATTCTACAAGTCCTGTGGGGTAACCTATTTAAAAACATCTATTGTTCTCATATTGAAGATTTATTTCCTAAAGGGGTGCACTGCCATTTTCTCAATGTGTTGTTCAGCAGAACCTCCATGTTTCTACTTGGGATTATTTTTACAATTAGAGTTTGAATAATTTCAAATGGTCTTCCTGTAAACGATGAATAAAATACTATTGTCTGCAAGATTAACAATTTTTTCAGTTTGCCTTTTTTTTTTTTTGCCTTTAGTTTGTAAAAGATATGGAATTTGATAAATTATAAAAAGGATTAGATAAAAATGGCAGAGCTACTGCAGTTAGAAATTAAAACATTATCTTAGTATTGTCCTGAAGTATATTGTATTTTTCAAGGTTGGTTGTGACTTCAATATAGCTTGTTGGGAATTGATCTGTAACCTGGATTTGTAAGGTAATAAAAAGCATGGTATAAAGTAATACAGTGTACAGAAGTGTGCAGGGTAGCAATTCATGCTTTCCCATGACTGAAGGGATAGACTCCGTGACTCCAAGTTTTATAATTCATATACATCAGATGCCAAAGGACTTCTGAAGTGAATACGTATTAACAGTCAAAATATTTCTCATTACAAGTGTGAACTGCTTGGGAGTTCAGAAATAATAAGCAATTGCGTAATCTAGATTGTTCTCTCAACTTCAGTGTTAAGCCATTATATGTATTTCAGCACTTTAAGTTGTATCTCTATTTTTTTGTGAACATGACTCTCTAATTTTACCTCTCTTCATCATTTTTACAGTTTTCAGCCTAAAATTTACTTATGTTCTTTCTGGGTATATATGTTTATTGAGATTAGACAAATAATATTCCCTCTCTCATTGGTGTTTTAACCGCAGATATGCAAATAAGGATATATGTAAAGGAAAAAATCCTCTAAATAATTGTGAGAATATAAAGCTGCTTATATATATAACAAATAAAAGGGTTGTTGACATGATCCCATACCAATGAATATTCACTCCAATTTCATACAAATGTTTGCAAGCATCACCATCACAAAAATTACCTGGCTGCCAGCTGAGTGGAAGATGACAATTGAAACATTACAAAGGACCACACTGTTGCAATGGAAATAGTCAAACAATAGGTGCAATAGAGCAAGTGAGGTACAGTATCAAGCGGGAGAAAATGAGGAAATAAAAAAATAAAATAAATAAATAATAATAAAAAAAAAAAACTTCAGCTAAATAAGAGGTGCAGGAGACATGGGAAGATGAGGGCAAAATAATAATGCTTTTGAAAGAAACTGGCATTCACATCAGTATAGCACTTTTTGGTACTAAGCATGGACCAGGGATAAATTATGCTAAATTCTCCAGAAAAGCAAAACAAAAAGTAAGATTCTCTATCCCCCAAATTAAGAAAACACATTAACCAACAAGAAAATCAAACCAAATTTCCAAATTAGTGTTCTATTTAGATAAAATTTCATAAACTTTCAAAGTAAAAGAACTTTACCCTTTATTGAAAACTCAGTCTTTTAACAATAATTTTTAAAAGGGCAAATTAAAAATAGAGATTTATTAGAGTTGAACTTACTAACTAGAGAAAACATTAGAAAACTTTCTGAAGTGGCTAGATCAGAGAGAATATATACACATATTTAAAAGCATACATATATATATATATATGTATATATATATGTAAATGAATAGTAGCCTCCTAGCCACTGAGTCTTTGCCAGGCAGGTTTGCATTTCTGATCCTGCAATCTCTAGAACCCTCCAGAGTGCTCAGGTGTTCTACAGGGAAAAAAAGAAGCTCCAGCTCCTCCCAGAGTTTCATCTACTACAATATCCTCTCCTTAAAGCATAGCTTAGAACTAAGACCTCACAAATTGAACAAATGTTATCCATTGAAAAGCTCCAAATACTTTATTGAAGAACAGCTACCTAAACAAATGTTTCCTGTCCTGATTTTGCATGTTTTTCTTTTCTCTTTTTATATTTATTAAATGCATACGCATTTACATGCTTTTATATATATGCTTGAACACCATCTAAAGGATAGCCTATCAACCTTTCAAAATCTGTTTAATTCTCACACTGTCAGCATCAGTGGTCAGAACTCTCCTTCCCTCCCCAGAAAATAATCCACCAATTTACAATTTAATATTTTCATTCCACTGTTTACTAGTAAAAATATTAACCAGAAAGAGATTCATTTGAAATACCATTCTTGTTATTTTAATACAATTTTGTCACCAGAATAAATTTAGATTGGTTTATAAATTCCTTAAATTAAATCTACACCTTCATCATAATGATCACTTAAATTGTCTTATGGTTTTAGGTTTACCATATTTCCATACAGGTATCCTTTTACTCTGACAGTCAGTCAGCCAGGCAAAGTAAGAAAAAGAGAATGTTTAGGAACAATGTTGCCTTTTTGTTTCCCCAGTAAATTTTGTTCAGTATTATACTGATTAACTACAATATTCTTTTTATTAAAAATAAGGTATTTTCCTAATCCTACTGACAGACAAGCCAAAAATAGCTGCAATTTAAAGATCTCTCTATATTACCAGAAACTGATAGCTTCTTGGGAAGTGGGTTCCAAAACACATCAGCTATTCCTGTTTCAGTCTACAAACATTGATGTTGATATTTCCAAGCTTCAAACTTGCATTTTTATGCGTTTCATATAAACAATAAGAAAGTTCCCAAAGTTAAGCAGAATGTCTATAAAATGAATGTAATACATTTAGTAACATCAGCAGTGCCCTTTGTCTTTATATTTTTGAAAACAAACAAAAAAAAAAACCTATTTGAAGTAAAAAAAAAAAAAAAAAAAATCAATTTCCCATATTTTGTAGAACAATGTCGTAAGAGAGGAAAGCTTTAGCTCTTCCTGGCCATATGATTGTACTTGAAAATAGTTACTGTATATTTTTGCAATAGAACAAAGTAAGCTAAATCTTAGCATTTCTTTTAAACTTCCTTCCCCCATGCTATTACCATGTTTATCTTCAGCCTGCATAAAGCTGCACTACATTTTATATACCTTGTAATTTCTAACCATGTCATCTGAGCTTATTGAAATAATCAGCCCCACCAACACCAATCAGCCCCCTATTCATTCACCTGCTCCTGGATTTTATCATCTCTCCAGTGTTGTTTTAGCTTCTTTACCAGTTTCTGCCTTTTACTAGCTCTTTTCAAATTTTATAGACATAAGCAAGATTTCTTTTATAAACAAATACAGTATTGTTCTGTTTTTCATTTACATTCAGGAGTTTTTCAAGTAATTCTTCATTGGTTTTCTAATATTCTACTGGATTCCTCTATTAAAGAAGGAAATTCTCTTTTTGAACCCTGGAAAAGTATGGAATTTATTAGTGGAAGGTATGGAAACAGTCATGTACCAGCTTGATTCAAAGCTAAAGAAGTCCTTTCTCCTAGTTTGAGCATTCAGATTATGTCTATAAACCAAAAGCATGCTTATCGCTGTAATTACACATCTTTCACATGAATAAATCAGCCTGTTAGGAGAATAACAATGTTTATGTTATTGTTGTTTTTGTCTTTTTTGTTATTGTTATTGTGGTTGTTAATCCTTTAATAGCAAGCAAGCATGAATACATCTTACAGAATACTCTGATTGGTGACCTTAGAGGTTAAAATCACCCCAAGAAAGGTGCTCACAATATGCAGAAAACTAGTTTTCCACTAATATAGCCATATAACTCATAACAATCCCTCATGTGGTGAAAACCTCCCAATAACAGCTCTTCATATCGACATAAGGATGGTATTAATATGTAAATTCCAGGATTCAGAAAGTAGGTTTTCTTCAGTCAACCATGCTGCAACAAAAAAATACTTAAAGACCCACACAAACCTTAAAATAAATTTTGAAATTATCTCATAAAAAGTAACACTCATACAGTGTTCTCATAAATGAACCTAAGCAAACTTGAAGACTATTAGAAAGGAGTGGAAACTCAATGAGAAGTCACACATTCCACTTCTTGAGAAGACACATTCACAGTGGGTAACCATACAGTAATGGCTTGTACAATCAGGATTCTTAAGTCTGAATTTTAATCTCCCTTGAGTTTTCAAAAAGAACCCTCATTTATATCTTAAAACTTTAGTCATTCTCTAGCCTTTCTTTAGAGAAGATCCGTCCTTTTGGACTTACATGCAACAGTATCTTTACAGTTAGTTTCTTATAAAACACTGTGATTACTTTAGGTTCAAATGCAGAGCTTTCAGAAGAACAGTGAAATTTTTTATCATTTTGATCAGAAGAACAGTGAAATCATTGATCATTTATGACTGAAAAGCAAAGAGCTATTTAGTTGGAGTAAGACCTTTTGAAATACAAGATTTTTGTTTTGAAAAGACACTTACAGGGATGCTGAATTTACCAGACTGTCATGCAGGATTGTTGATATGAAACCAGCTCATCTTATCCATCCACAAATTTTTTGACTCATTCATTTTGAACTATATCAAGCCACTCAATGTTCTGCAGACTCTGAAATATCAAAATACATTTCCATTAGATTTGCTTGGCTTTCTTATCTTCCTCAGCCTTTTTTATTTCCTGCAATAAATCTCTCTTAAAGAAAGCTTTTCAAATAAACAACTCATCACTAATGAAGTAAATATATTGTTTATAAAGTTAATATTAGATTCAATACCTGTTTCATAGTCATAGTTTCTTCTAGTTCTTATAGTTTCATACTATAAGAGAGTTCTTAGATTTATCTAGTTTACACCTACCTCACTTTTGATTTATTAATAAAAACAACTAGCTTTAAGAGCTTTAGGATGGAAGGAGGGGAATCCCCAAATCTGCTATGGGAAAAGGACAGTTCAGAGACTGAAAAATTAAAGTGTCAAGCTTTTATCACTGTTTATGAAAAGAAGTTAGATTTTTCTTACTATTCTACTTGACAGCAGCATCTTCTGAACAGCTGCCAGTTATTACTACAAAGATGTGGTTTATTAAAACTGGGAAAATTAAGAACTACCAAAAAATAATAATAAAAAAAAAATGTTAGTTTCATAAGTGATTTTTTACAACTGAATACATTACATCTTACATGCATGCAATTTTCTGTTTTATTCTGAACATTTGCAATATTTGCAATTAATAAATTTGGATCCATAAAAATTATTAAGCTTCATTTACTATAACTGCAATGTAAAATATATTCTAGTTATATAATATTATATTGCAAACTAATCTGTCTTAGGAAAAAAAGTATTTATGTATATGTCTGACAGCTAACATAAGAAAACAAGGAAGAAACAGTTAAACTGGTAAAATGACCAAGCAGTTGAAAAACATTGTTTGTATATTTTCAAACACATATTCTATATCATGCATTTAGCAATGATTCTCCTCAGTTCTCATTTCTCCCAAGTTTGTTATCAATCCATTAATAATCTGCTTACCTCAGTGTGTCAAACTTCACGGAATGATTCCCAAGTCCTTTCAAACTCTGCTAGCCTTGACTGAAGAGGTCAGCTCATTTTGTTCAGATTACAGAATCAGAGAATCACAGAATCACACAGAATCATCTAGGTTGGAAGAGACCTCCAAGATCACTGAGTCCAACCTCTGACCTAACACTAACAAGTCCTCCACTAAACCATATCCCTAAGCTCTACATCTAAATGTCTTTTAAATACCTCCAGGGATGGTGACTCAACCACTTCCCTGGGCAGCCCATTCCAATGCCTAACAACCCTTTGAGTAGAGAAGTTTTTCCTAATATCCAACCTAAACCTCCCCTGGTGCAACTTTAGCCCATTCCCCCTTGTCCTATCACTGGGCACATGGAAAAATAGACCAATCCCCACCTCGCTACATCCTCCATTAAGGTACCTATAGAGAGTGATAAAGTCACCCCTGAGCCTCCTCTTCTCCAGTTATACAACCCCAGCTCCCACAGCTGCTCCTTGTAAGACTTATTCTCCAGACCCCTCACCAGCTTCGCTGGCCTTCTCTGGACACACTCGAGCACCTCAATGTTCTTCCTGTAGTGAGGGGCCCAAAACTGAACACAGTACTCGAGGTGCAGCCTCACCAGAGCCAAGTATAGGGGGACAATAACTTCCCTAGCCCTGCTGGCCACAGTGTTTCTTATGCAAGCCAGGATGCTGTTGGCCTTCTTGGCCACCTGAGCACACTGCTGGCTCATATTCAGCTGACTATCAACCAATACTCCCAGGTCCTTCAATGTGAAGAAGCTCTCCAACCACTCATCTCCCAACCTGTAGCACTGCTTGGGGTTAAATGTAATTTATTTGAAAAACAAAACAAAACAAAAACTATGGATATGTTCCAACATGTCTTAAAGTTATCTGAAAAGGAAGTTAAAATCATTACCATTTCATTTTATTCTTAATATACGGGTTATTGACAATTAGCTTAAGAGCTAAGCTCTGTCTTATCTGTGATGACAAGTCAATATATTAGTGTGTATTTCAGTCCTGTCCTCCTCTCTAAATTGGATGTTTTAGTGTTTGGATTACTCTCCAATCAATTCAGAGTATCATACCTTTATTTACGAGAACATTTGAACATTTAAGTTTGTCTGTGAGAAATCATGCATAGTAGCATCTTTTTTAAAAATATATATAATTATTATTATTATTATTTGTTTAGTTAGTTAGAAGTAGCACAAATCAAGTGTTTTTAAAAGTTTTTTTGTGATACTTAAAAATACATGCTGGCAGATGCAAGCAGTTTTGAAATTGGATGCACTTTTTGTTTATTTTTACAGTATGAATTAATATATTATGGAAACTGTGTTTAATAATAAAACCAAATTTCAGAAATGAAAAGAGAATCTTCTGTGATGCCAGGTGTTTAATTCAGGTGTTAAATTTCTATAATTAACATTAACACTGAAAGCCCTTGTTTATTAGCAATTCATGGGCTCACTGCAAAAAAAAAAAAACTCATATTCTCTTCACAGGTGATGTTAATTCTGTTCCTTGTTTATAGGATATGCTGCTCAAACCAGCATATTAAATATTTCATAAAGTTGTTATCAATTATTTTATTTCATATTGATAACAATGGACAGAAAACAAGCCAGTCAGCTCATTCCCTACAAATTTCTAGCTTTCTTCCATCCAGGTCAGTCAAGGGAAAGGCTTTGGATCATAGATTTACTATTAAATTTTGCTGACAGGAGGAAAAATTAAAAAATAATAAGTCAAACATGAATTAAGATAAATAAATTCTTACTAAAACAAATTAACAACTATGACAAAACAATGAAATCATATTCCATATCTTGAAAATAAACTGGAAACTTCCAAAATAGTCTTGACAATATTGTCTTGTCTTGACATAGAAGTCCAGGCGTATTAATCAGCAACACTCCAAAAAAATCTTAAATATTGTTTTCATGATACTTTCATGATTTTATCTTTTTTATTACTGACTGTGTATCCAGATGTTCATGAAACACCTTTAAAATTAGCTACAAATTTTAAACCAAATTTAAAATTACATTGAATTTATCTAACTGAAGGTGAAATTTCACTATGATGCAGTCGGATTGTTTTTTATAAAAGTGCATGTTCTTATGAAAGGATATAAATGTTCTAAGTATTGAAAGATAGACATAATGTTCCTAACATCTGATGGTGAATAGTCCCTTTAACATTTATTTAGTTTTAGGACATTCATCTTCATTTCTGCTATTTATGTTCTACTGAAATTACAGATGTATTACAAAGAACATGCTAAATATAAACTATATGAACTATTTTAACCTCTTAGTTAAAAAAAAAAAAAAAAAAAAAAAGCATTAAATGTGTTCATATTCAAAAAATACAATTGAAATTAAAAGCAGATTCCTGGATTGATGAGTTGGTTTCTTTGTTTTTGTTTGTTTGCTTGTTTTGTTTTATTTTGTTTCCTGAGACCTAAAATGGTCTTAAGAGTTGACAGGTTTACCTGAACTGTTACTAAGGCACCTCCTCTTGTGGAATTTGTTTCCCAAAGACCATATATTCTTCAAGAACAGATAACATTCAAGAGTTATCTTATATTTAACCAAGATCATGTGCAAAAGCCTTGGAAAATTTCAGAATCTGAAAATCAGTTTCAGTCCGATCTTAAAGTAAAATTTCAACTAATCATGATTCTTATTCAAATAGTACCTCTAACAGAAACAGAAGACTTGTGCCTTTTCAACCCTAAATCAAACTTTTTTTTTTGAATGAATGAATGAATGAACAATAATATATTAAATACTGCACAACCAATTCAAGGTTTTCACTAAAGTGTTGTAATTATAGCTTCAACCATTACTTTTACTACTGTAATCTAAACCAGTGTTAGGTTGCTTAGTACTCCCAGTTTTACCCAATTAAGATTACTGATACCTCAGCTTTATACCTGAGCTATTATATGCTTCCCAGAGATTTCTATAAAACAATGTTAGAAATTACAGCAATGGCCTATATTCAAATCCAAGGTTGTAATGATATTGTAATGCTTAGAGTAATTTCAGGCATGGAGTTAAAAGAAGGCTTCCATCAGAGCAGAGACATTGCTGAGACAATGTCATGAGATCACACACCTTTTCTTTGCTTGCTTGTACAACAAATCTATACATAATAGACCTCATACTCTTAAGTAAAGATAGAATGGGTATCTGGGGTGCGGGTGGGGAGGGAATAACCAGTGACACTCCCCACCTCCCCCCCAAAAAAACATAAAAGAACAACAAAAACTTTCAAAAGTTAAATCAAAAAAATCAAAGGGGTAGGCACAAACATAAGGTTTCAAATTTCTCTGTATGCAAATAGCAAAGTAAGACATATTCCTGATAATTCTAGAACCACAGTTTAATGTAATACTTATGTGACATGAGCTTACCATTTTCACCAGAGAAAGCAGGTCTTCCTTTCCCATAGACCAACAAAATTTTCCTGCTCATGAAATGCTTTACTGAACTACCCTGAGAACCTGATCCAAGTCAAAATTAATCTGGAGGAAAAAAAATATGAGGTTTTCCTCTCATTAGTTCCTTGATCCAGTACAATTAGCAGTAGCACAAACATTTCTGTTAGCCCAAGAGAGGAAGCAACGCAGAGTAAGAATAAGCTATCAGGCAGAGAAGGAGGTCAAGACTGCTACTTATGCATTGCTATCTGACAGCATATTTGAAACTATATTTTGAAGTGTTATGGATTTACATTTTTCATCAAAAGTACGTGTTCATGTTCTAGTCATGATTAAATGTGATATTTCTTGTGAAAAGACTACAATATGAACCTATACTTCTGAATAGCCAGATGTTCTACTTTCTTGAAATGAGGAACAACATTTATTAATGAAAATAAAACAGGGGTCAGTGTCTGCACTGGGGAAGGGAAGGGAAGGGAAGGGAAGGGAAGGGAAGGGAAGGGAAGG
>NC_048897.1:12671933-12683962 GCF_011077185.1 Oxyura jamaicensis | reverse complement strand
GGGAAGGGAAGGGAAGGGAAGGGAAGGGAAGGGAAGGGAAGGGAAGGGAAGGGAAGGGAAGGGAAGGGAAGGGAAGGGAAGGGAAGGGAAGGGAGAATCTAAATAAAATGATGGAGTTCCATCAGTACAGAACAACAATCTTTATTAATCTTTGAGCAGCTTCTGTAATTGAATGTAATGGAAAATTACTTCTCATGAAGTACACTATTTTTAAAGATATTAATGTGATATTTGAATGATTTTGCAGGCCAATGCACATGCAGCTATTAGCCATGAAAGCTAGATTGTAGGAGTGAACTGAAGTTTTGATTTGCACTGTTTACAACTTGTAAAGCAATGATGCTTCCATATAAATCCAAAATTCAATTTATATAAATATAAAGGTGAAAGACCAACCTTCTCTTGGAATACCCATCAGTTGAATTGGATTCATAATATGACTGCACTGCAGATCTGCAGATTACATTAATTTAGAGCAGAAAATCAGTAGGTATACAGCAAATATTATACACTTCATATATACAGTGCAGTGAAACAGCAGTTGAAATGAGGTAAGGATGTAGCAACGTCATCTAACCATATTTGCTATCACAGAAATCATTTACTTTTTCACACATTCATGGATCATAGACTCCAATTAAATACAAATAGCTTCAAATATTTGACAGGTAAGCAGATTTCACAGAATATCAATTCCACATGTCCAACTGATTGTTCTTATTGTTTTAAGTGAGTAGCAATATTAAGAGGAAATAGTATTTGCTTAACTATACATCAGCAGAGAGCATTTCAGAGTCCTGAGCTTCCAAGGCAGCAGGATGTGATGCTTTGTTATAGCTGTCAACAATTTGCTGCATTGCAGGCTAATGGCAGTAGCTTAGGACAGCAGTGTTAATGCTAATGTTAAAAGACTGTCATTAACCAGTACACTCATTCTAAAATAAGGCATTAATTGACCCCATAGGAGTGTTAAAATGTAAAAAATATTGTCTGCTAATTCTGGACATTAGTCAATTTGTGCTAGATTTCTACCTCTCCTACTGCAGCAACATAACAAAACCAGAAACAAACTTTTCATATAGAAACCTCCTCAGAGAATTGCTTATACACTTGGATAGAAGAATATAACAAAGAAACAGAGCTCTATTTCTGCTCTCTCTTTTACACAAATATACATAAAATACCCATACATAAACATACACATGCATTTTTTTTTTAATTTCCCCAAATATCTCTGCTGCCTGATATCTACTTGCAACTTGTTTTTCAATGTTTCATGTTTTATTATATCAGAAAAAAAAAAAAAAAATGAAAAATTAATAGATACTGCAAAATTACATAAAAAGATATAAATCATCAGATTTTGTTTTCTAACTGAAAACGTCATCTATTTGATGGTCCCAAACATTGATATTCAATGAGATATTGTGTCTTTACCATGTCTAGTTTTTGGTAGCTATCCAGAAGAGATTTCAAGAAGCATACACACTTGCAATGAAAATTACAGCATAGCTTTATATGATATGCTTTCTGCTTAAAAGATTTCTCCTTTGTATTCCTTAGAATCTTCATTTCCATAGAAATTTCCATGAAACTTCTTTCCTCACTGGGATTTTACGTGATTTCTGAAGCCTTAAATTTCCCCAAATCACACCCAAAAAAATCTATAAACCCAACAGGTTCTTTCAGAACTTGTAGTGTTCTAGGAACCCAAACTGTATTCTAATGGTACCATCACTAACCTCAATCACTTCTATTTTCTACAGCTAGTGCACTATGCCTATTACCTTCAGGGCACCAACTTGTAATTGCTGTTCATGTAAGGCTTTTATCTCTAGAACAGTTGTGGTGTTTTTACTTGGGTGGGCGGCCAAGCTCCACCACAACTGCTCTCTCACTCCCCCTCCTCAAAGTGGAGCCAGGAGAAAATTCAATGAAAGGGGCTCAAGGGTTGAGATAAGGACGAGGAGATCATGCAGTAATTATCGTGATGGGCAAAACAGACTCAGCATAAGGAGATATTAAGATCTATTGCCTATTACTAACAAGCTACAGAAGTGAGAAACAAAGGAAATAAACCAAAAGCACCTTCCCCCCCATCCACCCTCTTCCACCTCCTCCCCCCGAGTGGTGCAGGGGAACGGGGGAATGGGGGTTATGGTCAGTCTATAGCGCTTCTTCTCCACCGCTCCTTCTCAGTCACTCTCGTCCCCTGTGCTGTGGGGTCCCTCCCACAGGATACAGTCCTTGCCAAACTGATCTGGCGTGGGCTTCCCACAGGCAGCAGCTCTTCAAGAACTGCTCCAGATATGGGTCCGTACCACGGGGGTCCATCCCTCAGGAGCAAACTGCTCCGACCCGGATCCCCCACAGGCAGCAGCTCCTTCCAGGTAACCTGCTCCTGCATGTTCTCCTCTCCATGGGCTGCAGGTCTGTCCCCGAATCTTCTCCAGCAGGGGTCTTCCACAGGCTGCAGTCTCCATCACTGCAGGTCCACGTGCTCCACCGTGGTCTCCTCCACGGGCTGCAGCGTGGAACCCTGCTCCACCATGGTACTCCATGGGCTGCAGGGGGACATCCTGCTTCACCATGGTCCTCACCACAGGCTGCAGGGGACTTCTGCTCCAGTGCCTGGAGCACCTCTCCCTCTCCTTCTTTGCTGACCTTGGCCCCTGCAAGGCTGTTCCTCACTCCTCTCACTCTCCCAGCTGCTGTGTGGTGCAGTGTTTCTTTTCTTAAATATGCTCTCACAGAGTTTCAAAACAACATCACTTATTGGCTTAGCTCTGGTCAGCAGTGGGGCCCTTACCAAACATGGGGCAGCTTCTAGATCCTTCTCACAGAAGCCACCCCTATGGCCCCCTACTAACAAAACCTTGCCACATAAACCCACTACAACAGTACGTACACATTCACCAAAGTGATGTACAGAAAGGGTGAAAAGAAGCTGAGAAGGCAGTCAGTTGCTCAATAGCTTGTTGTCTAAAAAGGACATACTGTGATCACTGAACCAGAGGTACAAATCCTGTACCACTAAATTGAACCCTTCCTATCAGAGGTTCCATCTAACTCATGGGCATGTTGGTGCCTTCTGCTTCTGTCAGGGGTGAGAGTTATATAAGAGAAAATTAGCCTTGTACATGCAATTTAAAAGGATTAGTCACATATATGTCATTGCAGAGTATGGTACTTCTATCTGGGTGATTAAACTGGAAGCTAACTTTAATTGATTGGCACTGATTAATTGAAAGGATCATGTAAGACCTTTTTTAAAAAATATTGAACTTAAGATCAAGAGATTCAAATACAAAAATATTTGTGATATTTGGATAGTTTTTTTTTTCTTGGAGAACTCTTGTAGAAAGTACAGGTTGGGAATGAAGAGCCTGCAACAGGGATTAGTGGAAGAGGCTGGAGGCTTTGATACTAAGATCATGGTTTACATGAACAGGATAGATGATGAATGAGAGGGTATACCAAAGGGCATCTGGAGTGGTAGAGTGCATGAAGAACTAGACTGAGATAGCTCTGTCTTCCTTGTATTCATCTTGAACTCTGGAGAACCTTTCTATACAAAGATCCCAAACATCCCAGCCAGGAAAACCTTGGCTTTCACATAGAGGTGATGATCTCGATTTGCTTTTCTGGACTGATTAAATGAAATGGCATTATGGAAGATTCCTTCCTTTCACCTCACCTGGAGGCCTGGGCACCTCTTCCTAAACTCCTGAGAACACCAGAAAAAGAGAAGGGGATTTATTAGAAGATTTAAACACCTTTCTACCATATGTTAGCGAAAAACAAGTGAGAGATCCCACTACTTCCTGTGAGGCAAGACATGTCCCTGTGTTTTCCCCACTTTTTATTATTTTTATTATTATTATTATATATATATATTTTTTTACACAGGATTTTGCCTGTGCTAGATTCTAGTACTTCAGACTGTGCCAGAACATGTGGGGCCTTTTGATATCCTTTCTCTGAGATAATATTTCAAGAATCCCTGATGCTCCTGTAAAGGTGGGTATCTCTGGATTGCAAGTTACTGATGAAGTTTTTAAAAAATAAAAAAATAAAAATAAAAAGTTGATGCTAAAATCATAGCTGTGATTCATTTTCTTGAGCTTTCAGCTCCACAGCAATAACACCCCCAAACATTCAAAGAATAATTATTTACCCCACAATTACATTCTAGCAAGTAATAAAGAATTGTAACTATGAATCATATAGCAATAACTTTGATATAATACTATTTGAAAATTCCAGCTACCAAAGCAGACATCAAATTCTAAAAGTAACATTTCTGTTTCTCTTTGCAAAATGAGGGATACTCTAAGAGATTTAAAAATAAATGAATAGATAAATTTTAGCTCTTCAAAAAATGACTTAGCAGATCTTGAATATTACACACTCATGCTTTATCTTTGTAGATAACAGAGAAAAGGACAAACTGAGTGAAAAAGAGACTATTTCTCACTTTCTCCAAGGAGGGCAATCAGTCCAGTGAAAAATTTACTCTTGGATTAGTCAGGAAGTCTGCTCCAAATTCCATTATTTGCATCATTACTGCTCTTCTGAAGTTGAATTAGGTCAATGTGCTCACAGGGGAATCAGTTCGATCACAGAGGTTAGAAGTGAAAAAAAAAAAAAAAAAAAGTGAGAGAAAAAAGAAAAGATGTAGTCTTTCAAGGTTATTTTTCAAGGTTATTTCCTTCAAAGTTTTTTCTTTCAAGTATCCTTTTCAAGGTCACTCAAGGTGCTAAAGAAGGAGATTGATATTGATTCATGTATGTCAGACTTTTTACTTACTGTATACTACATCCTGTGCTTCCCCTTTAGGGAGAATCTTTCAGAATGTTTTGATCACATAATAATAAATACCATCTGATTATAGTCCCATGCTTATGCATTCCCTCTTCTATGTTTTTGTCCATATTTTTTTTTTTGCTTGCTTTTGTTTTGTAACAATAAAAAGATTAACAACTTTGATGAGCTCGTAACTGTGGACACCAAGGCAAATACCTGGTAAAAGCAAAAAGAAAGTTAAGTGTTGGATTTCTGTTTACTTGCAAAGTATACATAGAAGTAGGCACCTGGGAAAAACATATGGGAGGGATTTTATAACTACTACTTATTCAACTCTTAGTGATTCTGTAGAAAAAAATTCCAAACAGAAACCCAATGACAGAGTTTCTGGGCTGTATCACAAAGGATCACTACCAGGTTCCTCAAGAAACACTGTAAATAATCAAACTTCAGAACCTGCAAAGGCTGTCACCACCATTTGCCATTTGCTGATGTGAAGGCATATTTTATTTCTAAATGTGATTTTTAATTTATTTTTATTCTTTTCCCCTCATGTCTTGCTCTCCTGAATTTTATGACAATGTTTAGTGGTGAATGTGACATTCATTTTTTGGCAGGCAATTTTCAGATTAAATATCACTGATGGCATAATATTCCAATATTATTCTCGATAATATTTATTCTCAAATTAATATTCCCTCTTTATTCTCAAATTAATAATCCAAATTAGGTAAAGAAATCAAAAAGAGAAATTCAAATGATTACATATATTTTAATTCAAAACTGTTTTTTTAGCTCAGATGCAGATTTTCATTACAATCTTTACCCTGAAGGTATTCTGCCCTCTGCTGAAGCAAAACAATATGTATAGCAAAAGGAACTAGTTCCCTTTGTTAACTATGGATGAACATGCAGTAAGTGCATGAACCCCCATGCCATTTTGTAAGAAAGTTTTTATGCAGAAAGATCTTGAAAATGTAAGAGATGTATTTTGAATGTGCTCTATTTTCCCTCATTTCTAGGTCTAATTTTTTGTCAAATTCCTTTTGAGCTGCAGACTTAGGGGTACTACTAAAGAGACCCATTGTAAGGCAGTTCCTTGAACGTTCCCTGTCCACAGTTCAGATTTGCAAACTTCAATGCCATTGCAGGTGTTGACACATATCAGGACTGCTGACACTAAGTGCTAGGAGGTGGCTTTCTCAGTCAAGTCTAGAGGTTCGTATCTCCGATATAAATATCTAATTCATAAAGAAAGACAAAAAGAAAGCTTTCATCATGCTCTCTGGAGTGCAACCCCTAGTCTTTAGCTGACTATGATATTGCTATCAACTGGAAAAAAAACTATGGAAATCTGTTTCTTGTGAGGTTACAGTTTTGTCTTTTTGTGCTGAGTCAGAAACCCTTAAACTCTGAATTTGCTGAAGTGAACTCAATATCATAAAGATGATACACAATAAAAATGATACTGGATAATCATTTCACAAAATAAATAAGGGAACATGTCAATGGCAATAATAAATATGAACATTTAAATATTGTTATCAGAAGTCCTAATTCAAAATACATTGATTAGCTTGTATAAATTTCATAGAACAAGACTAAACTAAAAATACAGATAGAGGAGTTAAATTTGGAGAAAAGTAACCACATTTAATTTGATGATTTTTGTTTTAAAGTTTTAAATGTAAAATTTATGAAAATATTAATTATTATTTAACTTTCTATTTCACTTGAACATTCTGCTCTCAGCTTTACAAAGGGATTGGAGACTTGTCCAGTGATGAATTATATTTCCTCAATAGAGAGGAGTGAAGGTTCAGGGACACATTTCCTAGCTTAGTCTGTCCAGCTCATTTGCTGTCAAGGCAACAAAAATCTCCCCAAATTGTATGAATGCATACGGATATCCATATTATTACTTCTACCTCTATTTTCATAATATGAACATAGGGGACATTTCAAGGGTGGGGGAGATTATGAGCAAAAGAAAAGCCAGATTACATGCTTCAGTGATACTTCAATGATGTATGTTCCCTAGTGAGATGAAATGATTTAAAAGAAAGTTTGTTTGAATTTGTTAAAAATGACCTTAGAATCTGTAACAAATTATGGAACATTTCCCATTGGACTTACTTCTTGGAATATTTATTTTTAATTATCATGAATTTCAATAGTATTGAGAGGTCCCATTCATTGCCCATGACTCCTATATAACAGAATGTTTGTTTGTTTTTTTTTATTATTGTAGGCAACATGCCTATAAATTCATCCTAGTTTATGCTCACAAATTTCAGTGCAATGACAAGTTCAAGAGTATTTGACAATGATTTGGAGAGTATATTTTATTGTTTGAAAATAAATGTATTTACAGAAATTAACAGATAGTCATACTTATGTGAAGAAAAAAAAAAAAAAAAAAAAAAAAAAAAAAAAAGAATACATCTCTATGCTGTTCCTACCACAAGAAGTTTTGCTTAAATTGCCATTTTCACTTAAAAGTATTTAAAATTATTTTTTCTGAATATACACTGTTGTGAAAACAGAATGTATTGTATGAGATTTTTTTAAGGATCAGATGGATTTGGCCTCAGGTAAACATTTAAATCATGTAACAGTATTAAAACCCATTTCATATAATCATATAAACATAGAATGAATTGGGTTGGAAGGGACCTTAAAGATCATCCAGTTCTAACCTCCCTGCCATGTGCAGGGACACCTCCCACTAGACCAGGTTGCTCAAAGCCCATCCAACTTGGCCTTGGACGGATGGGGCTTCCACAGCATTTCTGGGCAACCTGTTCTAGTGCTCTACTACCCTCATAGTAAAGAACTTCTGAATATCTAATCTACAACTATCCTCTTTCACTTTAAAGCCATTACCCTTTGTTCTGTCACTACACTCCCTGCTAAAGTGTTCCTCTCTAGCTTTCCTGTAGACCTTTAGGTACTGGAAGGCTGCTATTAAGTCTCACTGGAGCCTTCTCTTCTCCAGGCTGAACAACCCCAACGCTTTCAGCCTCTCTTCATAGGAGAGGTGTTCCAGCTCTCTGATCATCCTTGTAGACATCATCTGGACTTGTTCCAATAGGTCCATGGGGGGTCCCCTTTTGTTGGCTTCCCCAGAGCTGAATGCAGTACTCTAGGTCTCATGAGAGTAGAGTAGAGGAGAAGAATCACCTCCGTCAGCATGTTGGCCATGCTTCTATTAATGTGGCCCAGGATATGGTTGACTATCTGGGCTGCAGGTGCACATTGCTGGTTCATGTTGAGTTTCTCATCAATGAGCACACCTAAGTCCTTCTCAGAGCTGCTCTCAATCTATTCCCCACCCAGCCTTTTTTGATACTTGGCATTGCCCTGCTCCATGAGCAGGACCCTTCACTTGGTCTTGCTGAAATTCATGAGGTTTCCATGGTCCCTCCTCTCAAGCCAGTCTAGGTCCCTCTGGATGACATCCCTTCTTTCTGGTGTGTTGACCACACCACACAGCTTGGTGTCATCGGCAAACTTGTTGAAGGCACACTCAATCCCACTGCCTATGTTGCCAACAAAAATTTTAAATAATGCCAGTCCCGATACCAACCTCTGAGGAACACAATTTTTTACTGGTCCCTTAAGTATATGATTATTTTTTTTAGGAAATAAATCTAGATTTCTTTTTAGCATACACTGTTTACTGTCACAAAAATAACTCTGAATTCAAAATCTTTACATTAGCCATCAGATATAAAATTACACACTGGCTACTTGTGGCAGAGCTAAAAAAAAAAAAAAAAAAAAAAAAAATTTCCACTCTTATAATACTTGTAGGATGTCACATAATGCCTTTGTTCCCCACACCACATCCCCACACAGACACACTATTTTCCCCCTCCAAAATGTAATCTTCAGTTTTAAACAGACAACTTTTTAAATCAAGCACAAACATTTTATATATAAAGGACTCTGCTGTGATAGCTGAAAGGATCTTATTTTATTTTAAGGGAAAAAAATTCACATAGTTTTTGAACTGTGAATATATTCTGGAAGTAAAAAATGTAGGCATGAACCCAGAATAAATGTACAGCAATAGTAATAGCATGAACAAACGGTGACCTAAATTTTTCTGAATTTTGGAAAAATTTGATTCAGTCGTTGTAGCTTCAGAGACTGAAGCTGCAATATTTGCAGTGTGATCACATAATATATGTTATAGTGGTATAAAGTTTTTTTATTTTTAAATTTTAAAAACTTTGTAATTTTTTTTTAACTTAAAAAAAAAAAAATCTGGCTAGACAGGCTTATTAATTTTAGCAAAAAGTACAGGAAAGAGACTGAAGTCAGGTACTTTCTAGGAACCCATCATAACAAGGTGTTAATGCTGAGGACTGGAGGTGCCAGACTCTGGGGAGGAGGCTGTATGCATAAGCCCATGAGGTGAAACAAAACTTTGAACAAGCACATTGTAGTCAAAGTCAAAAAGACAAGGAATTTACTTAATTGTGTAAGGCTTGGGATAACTGATAGTCAAACTAACACAAATATTCTCTGGAAAAAGAAACCAAAAGGAAGTATGATAAGGAAGCAAAGAAAATAGCAGAGGTTTTGGTAGATGGCAAAGTGTCAGCTATATTTTTCACAGGCACTGAGTTGATCTCTGCTGTTTTGCCATCAAGCTTTACTCTCTGAGACTCCTGAATGCTTATATATTATATATATTATTCAATTCTACAATGTTTTTATACAAGAGCCATGGTGTTAAATAAAGGTCAAAAATGAACAAATAAGAAAATGTTACATTTTTCTCTTTCTAAGCAAAGAATATATTAGATATGAATATATTGTGAATATATTATATTCATAATTATATATTATATATTGAATATATTAATATAATATATATTATATATGAATAATATATTATATATTGAATATATTATATTCATAAACAATGAATATATTTAGAAAATAAAGTTAACTGCTTAGGAATCTGCTTTGAGTGTACTAAGATAACAAAGATAGTTGATGAATTATCAAAGAAAACACAAAAAGAATCTCATTCTCAGTTTATGGGAATTGTGAATGGTCTTGGATATGTAGTCTTAACCTAAACCATCACCAAGAAATTTTCAGGAACATAATATGATGCTTCCAATATACATAATATAAATATAGATTGGGGATTTATTTATTTATTTATTTTATTTTATTTTATTTTATTTTATTTTATTTTATTTTATTTTATTTATTTATTTATTTTTTTCCAGCAATCCCCTAGCTCTCATTTAAACAGGGAGTGGTAGGCCTCCAAAACACACTGTTAAGTTCTGGAGGGTGTGGAGTGACAGTATGGTGGCTTTTGCCCTCTAGAAAGTGGAAATAATTAAGATGAACTGCATAGTTCCCAGATGAGTTAAGTCAATAAAGATGGAGCCTAATTAAATCACAGTCCTTGCATCTTGTCTTTCCTTTCATGTGCAGGACAAAGCCCAGTTAGCAAGTAGCAGGTTTTGTGCACTCCCTGAAGAGTAAAGTTCCATTACACTTTAATGGCTACTTTCTGCAAACTTCACCTTTGAGCCTTTGTAAATCTATGTCATCCCTCTTGTACTGAGACAGTCAAAAGATATGCACCTTTCAGTGAAAGATGTGCCCTTTGAGTGGCTTCACAACACCATCCTTTATCATGATGTTGTGTTAGAGTGCAATTGTGGGCAAGATGGAACATATTCATACTGATTCCAGTGTCCTTGCTATCCAGGGGTTGCTTTCGAAGTGCTAAAGAGATGAAAGAGGCAATCAAGAAAGGGATTCCATTTCATTCTCCAGTGAAGGAACATTCAGCTTGTTTTCGTGCAGTGTGTTTTTGATGACTGCTGACACATGAATAGAGAGACCTTAAGGCAAGTCCACATCCTCTCATAAGACATGACAAAGGGCACAAGGTTGGCTCACTTTTTTCTTACCATCTTCCTTCATTCCACATTCTAAGTACCTCATAAGTACAAAATTTATTAAAAGAAAAAAGTAGAACTAAGCCAGGAGGGAAAACTTCATAAAAGAGAAGGTACAGGAACTTGGCAGGGGTATAGACAGCTGCATTTTTGTCCTGCTTGCTTAATAGTGTAAACAACTTTTGTTGGTTAGCTTTGTATGTGACCATTCAGGAAACCCTCTGTATAGACAATGTATCTTGTCAACCATTTCCTGTGTGTGTAAAATGTAATTCGTCACCCTGCACTGCCTTGGCAGCAGCCTTGTGAAGAACACACTGAATTAATGAATATTTCATAAAGATGTGATTTATTAGCATTCCTTTGCCTTTGCTTTGAAAAGGATCTATCCTTCAAAAGCTGAACATACAAAAGCTTTCTGCAGGTATGGAAAGCAGTCTGAACCCCCTGAAGACAAAAACAGGATTTCTTAATAACCTCTGGGCCATATAGACCTTAGAAGAGATATTTAGTCAATTCTTGTATTAATATTTTAGATGGTAAAGAAATGCAGTACTAAGCTATTATACCGAATCTGATTGTCAGAACCATGAAGTATCACAAATAAAAGTATTACCAACTCAGAATTTTTCAGTTTCATATATTTTGATGAACATATAACAAAATAACAAAATAGGTCACAGCATAGCATAAATACCTCTGGGCCTTCCTGATCTATGCACATTTCCATACTGCTACACAACACTTGTCCTTCCCAGAGCCCACCAGCAAATCTATCCTATGCACAAATTCTAAAGATGTTTGTAACAATGCTTTATCCTACCTACTAACACCCTCAGGTACTATCTAATACAAGACCTGCTGTAACAAGTGTTCTTTTACTGTGATCGCTATTATATTTGTTTTGTTCATTTAATATGCATAGTCCTGTGTTTCACAGAAAGACATTGCTCCTTTTCTAAGTTTGCGGCTTCTGACAAACATTGCGATATAGGCACAAAATAAAACAGAAAATCAAATGAGTTTTTGGTATCTTTGTCAGCTGGTGCTTTAATCTGGTAACAAAAAAAAAGCATCTTAACTGCATTCAATGAAATGTCAAGTCATTTGCATTTTTTTTCCACATATCTGCAGTGCTAGTACAATTCCAGTGTTATTTGCTGGAATAGACAAGAATAGAATAGATAAGAATAGGATAGCATAGACAAGAATAGGATAGAATAGAATAAAATAGACAAGGATAGGATAGGATAGGATAGGATAGGATAGGATAGGATAGGATAG